>NW_016107428.1:6598661-6658966 GCF_001604975.1 Cebus imitator
TTTTTTAAGTAGAGACAGCTTTTCACTATGTTGTTCAGGCTGGTCTTGAACTCCTGATCTCAGGCAATCCACCTGCCTCAGCCTCCAAGAGTGCTGGGATTACAGGCATGAGCCACCGCGCCTGGCTAACATTTAAGGATCTTTAATATGGTGATGTGATGATGCGTTAACTCTGGCATGTGTTTGTTAGTACATGCAGATTCAATGGCAGAATAAAGTGAAAATTTAAAATATAGTTATATAGAACTGAGTGGGAGGGCAGAAGGGAAAGGAGTTGAAGAGGATCTTGGATCAGAGGTTAAACTACAGAACAGACCACTGTGTGAGAATCTTCTGTCAATTCTCTCCCACACCAGAAGCCATCTCAGCTGATCAGCAGGCGGCAGGGAATTAGGGAGACCACAGAGGGACATCCCAAGGCAAAGACAGAAAAGAGATGGCCCCAAAGGGTCCTTCCAGTGCTCATCTCTTGTTCTGATGGTTTTTCTTTTAATTAAGGAAAGTGACATTCTATTTCAGGACTTGGTTATTTTCCTATATACTGACTGATAATTCACTTTGACAGTAAACCATGCTCTCTATAATAGAGGAGGGAAAATTGAATTATTGATGACATTTAACGACATGGAAAGATGTTCTGTGTGATAAACAGAATGTTGTTTTAAAATATGTGTGTGTATATGTGTATGTGTATCTGAAGAAATGAGTGAAACCACATACTCTAACATGTTAACAGAGCTTATCTTCGTAGTTGACTGCTTTTTTCTTCAGAGATGGGATCTCTATGTTGCCCAGGTTGGACTCAAATTCCCATGCTCAAGCCTCGGCCTTGTACCTGGGACTACAAGTATGTACCACCATGCCCAGCTAGTAGTGGACTTTGGATTGATACATATGTAGGTATTCTACTATATGTTTAATATATACATATATTTCTTACCAATGTTTTTGAAAAATTTTCTTTCTATGATTTTTTTTTTTTTTTTTTTTGAGATGGAGTCTTGCTCCGCTGCCCAGGCTGGAGTGCAGTGGTGCAATCTCAGCTGACTGCAACCTCTGCAATTCTCCTGCCTCAACCTCCCGGGCAGCTGGGATAACAGGTACACACCATCATGCCTGGCTAATTTTTGTATTTTTTAGTAGAGATGGAGTTTCACCATATTGGCTAGGGGAGTCTCAAACTCCTGACCTTAAGTGATCTTCCTGCCTTAGCCTCCCAAAATGCTGGGATTACAGGTGTAAGCTACTGTGCCCTACCAAAAAGCAGAATTTGAAAAAAAAAAAACAAGTTGTCATGTCTTTAAAAAATAATTTTATCTTTTAAAGTTCTATTCCATTAGATTAACTGTCTCCATAAAACATCTATTTCATAACTAACTCTTACATTTTATTTCTTAATTTCAGTTAGCTTTCATTCATAATAATCTCCAGACACAGCCATTTTCAAAAATTAATGATTTTCCCTTTGGCAAAAACCAACATACCCCCATGGCAATTGCAGCTCTCAAGTCCTCTGTCCCATCACCCAACTTGGCAAGGGCCTTGGGGATGAACACAGAAACTCATACCATGGCGGGAGACAGGACCGCTCTGCAGTTTCCAGGCTGGCATCTTAGCAGCCCATTTTTTGGACTGTTTGAGAGCAACTGCCATAAAGTGAATTTATTCTCTTTTCATAAAGTCCATCAGAACACCAGGGGTATGAAGTCTTCCACAGAAATGCAAAATACAGAGCTAACCACCAACCGCGAAGCAGAGGAAGTGCAGTCATGTGCTCAGGAATCTCCATGGAGACATCCTTCTGTCTACATCATCATTTATCATCTGGGTCTCTAGTCATTTTATAACCACAAGGATAAAAAGAGCCATGGATTCAACTTGCACTGGCTTCAGAGACAATCATATATACTTTTATATACTCCTTGGCTCACACTGTGAGCAGCACTATCCACTGCTACTGCAAAGTGAGAGTAGGAAATCTGAGAAAAGAATGAGACTCACATTTGCCTGCTTGAAAATTGAAAGGCCCTCCATCATCCTTGTCTAGAAAGACTTAAGATTTTCTCCCTCATCACTCTGGTTGCCGGGACTGCCCTCATCCTTTACAGCCCCTCCGACTCCCAGGGTAGAAACTCCCATGCCCAACACAAGATGATGCCAGATTTCAGATTTCTTAGAGGATTCTTTTTTTTTTTTTTTTTTTTGGAGATGAAGTCTTGCTCTGTTGCCCAGTCTGGAGTGCAGTGTCATGATCTCAGCTCACTGTTGCAATGTCTGCCTCCTGCGTTCAAGCGATTTTCCTGTCTCCTGAGTAGCTGGGACTACAGGCATGTGCCACCATGCCTGGGTAATTTTTGTATTTTCAGTAGAGACAGGAGACCATGTTAGCCAGGCTGGTCTCAAACTCCTGATCTCAGCAATCCACCTGCCTTGGCCTCCCAAAGTTCTGGGATTACAGGCATGAATCGCGTAATTTTTTAAGTAAGAAGGACATCTATCCATTTTTTTCCCAGTGTGTACAATGTAATGTTTTTTATTTTAAGTTCAGGGGTACATGTGCAAGTTTGTTATATAAGTAAACTTGTGTGATGGGGGTTTGTTTTACAGATTATATTATCACTCAGGTATTAAGCCTAGTACCCATTAGTTACTTTTACTGGTCCTCTCCATTCTCCAACTCTTCACCTTCCATTAGGCCCCAGTGAGTGTTATTCCCCCTCTATGTGTCCTTGTGTTCTCATCATTTAGCTCCCACTTTTAAGTGAGAACATAGAGTATTTGGTTTTCTGTTCCTATGTCAGTTTGCTAAGGATAATGGCCTCCAGCTTAATCCATATTCCTGCAAATGACATGTTCTCATTCTTTTTTATGGTTGCATGGTATTCCATGGTGTACATATACCATATTTTCTTTATCCTGTCTACCATTAATGGACATTTAGGTTGATTCTATGTCCTTCCTATTATGAATAGCGCTGCAATAAAGATGCACGTGCATGTGTCTTATAATAGAATGGCTTATATTCCCTTGGGTATATACCCAGTAATTAGATTGCTGGGTCAAATGGTATTTCTGTTTTTAGGTCTTTGAGGAATTGCCACACTGTCTTCCACACTGGTGGAAATAATTTACACTGCCACCAATAGTGTGTAAGCATTCATTTTTCTCTGCAACCTTACCAGCATCTGTTATTTTTTGTGCAATGTCACAATTTAAAGGTTAAACATCATTTCATCCATAGGAAAAAGAAATACAATGGGGCTGACTAGCCTGAGACAGACCAGCTCTTCAGTTGTGCAACTTGTACCTATCAACAAATAGCAGAAAAATGACTTCAGTGTATCTGTTCTGATGGTAAGAGAAATGGACTCGATAATATAAAGGAATCTCTTAAGACCAGAACTAATTTTACAGATCTTTTTTTAAACCTAAGTAATACCCCACATTTCATTAAGGGTGATGACAATGTTGTCAGTGAAGAAGTTGCTTCTCATATAACTATACTTTCATGCAGTGAAGTTCTTTTCATTTTTTTCCCCTCCAAATGTGCTTTTTTTCTTTGCGAAGCCAATGTTAACAGTTAAATTAAACTAATAGTTTAGTACAGTGGCTTACTAAAGACTCAGGATAAAAAGTTTAAAAAGAACAAAGTAAACACAGTATTCCTAAGACTTTCATATCCATTATCTTACAATTGTCAAAAATACTCTGAACATTGTTACTCCTACCTTAGAGGGATGGATTTAGGGTCTTGCCTAGGATGATGTAACTATTGTGTCACAGGGCTTAGATCTGTGCTCATGTGTGTTACCTTGGTTACATAAGGTGGCTGCAACTCTAAAGCAGAAAAGCCAAGAAACTCTTTATCCTCACCAGACCCCAAAAGATGGCACTTGTTACAGAGAGGGTGTGAAAAGAGGCTGCTTTCTCAATGTGCCTCAGACCATCTTTATTTGTGCTGTTTTATAACCTGGGTAAAACTAGGAATGTAGAAGCAACCTTAGGTCATAGTGAAGAGAGGAAGAAAGCACAGTGCCAGTTACCCAACTGTGCGTATGCAACAATAATGAAGAACACCACCATTTACAATGAGTTAGCACATGAACTTCCTGGAGCTCTGGGGAAGTAGAAATGCAAATCCAGCCTGACCCTCAAGATTTTTCAGCAACTCTTCGGTGTTACTTCTTACTCAACCCAACCTAATATATCACCTCCTCCTGGCCTGTTACGTATGAGAAAACCAAGGCTCAAAGATGAATTGATCTTCAAGGTCCTAAAGTTAGCTGGTGGCAGAGGTGGGACTAGAACCTAGGTCTTCTAACTCTTACCCCTGTCCTCTATCCAATATGCAAATCTCCTGCCCGATATGAATTACAAATGATGGTGACAGAAATCACAATGGCAGCTATCACTGACTAAATGCTTACTCATGGTGAGAGACAGTATTAAGTGTTTTTCATAAATGATTTCAGATAATCCTCAGACTTTCAAAATCACAAGGTAGATGAGGAAACAGAGACTCAGAAAGATCATGCAACTTCACCAAGACCCCACTGCAAGTAAGTAACATTGGTGGCATTGAGCCCAGGTCTCTCTGAAGGTAAAGCTCCAGCTCTACATCAAATTACCTGCCTCTGCCCACCGGGTTTGGTGAAAATTACAGTGATTAAATATGAACAGTTGACATAACTGCTTATTGTTACACTTTACTCCATATACTTTAATGGCTTGACAGAAATAGATTTTAACAAAAAGGTGACCATTAATCTGCCCTTTTCTTCTTCAATGCAAATTCTTAAAGAGTTTCTCAGTAGAGTAAAAAGCCTCATTCAGATAGTCTAAATCTGCTAATTTATGTGCTGAAGGGGAGAAAACTCATTATCCAAGCATAAATAAAATGAACTAGTTCTTCAAATAATGAAATCTCAGTCTCCCAGATTTGGAAATCAAATGTGCCAAGTAATACTTAGGTGTCTGGATGCAGTGCCTATTCATAGGCTGTGATGGAGGCTCAGGCAAGCCCTTGAGGGGGTCATTATTTATCATTCTCTCCATTTGCATTTTCAGCACCCACTTTTCTTATCTGTTGATGCTGACAATACAGTTCTTAAGAACTGGCATCTTTCAGTTGCTAATTCGAAGAAAACCTTGATAACAGATGGCTCAGTTGCTTGTACTTAAAGAAACAGATGACATCTGGGATACTTAATATCACTTGCGTACCTAATATCACCTTGTATAATATCACAAATATCACCTAATATCACCAAGAAAACAGAGTTCTCAAAGTCATCTATACTTAAACTTAGGCTAACATCTTGGGGTACCTAGCATCATTTAATCTCTCTAGAGTACAGTTGTATTATTAGTAAAGTTAGAGGCAATTTCATGTCCTTTTTACCTTAAAAATGCTACAGTATTACTACTAATTGGATAAAAGAATTCTAAAACAAATTTTCCTTCGTTCCTCTTTTGTTCATCTGCTCTTTTTTCCGTTGCTCCAGCTCCAGTTTTCTCCATTCAATCTCAAACACTTTTTGTCTTTACAAATACTACCTTACTAGTCCTTGCTTTTCTTTGTCATGTCAGATGGGTAATGTGCAGATGTCATAATAAGGTTTGAGGTGGCAACATCTCACATATTCGCATGAACACCCAATTATCACACTTATGAACTGCAAAAGGATCAGTTCTTTTGCTTTTATTAGCAGCAATGGCAAAGCATCTTGTTCTACCTTAAGAAAATATGTGATCTTACTATGAATGAGAATGCAATGCAGAGAACATGGAATTAAGACATGTATGATACAGGCTATAGAGATCTAGAGCACATCCACATTATTTAATGTTCTTTAGAAACTACAACGATAATTTTTAATGAAGGGATTCTAAATAGTTATAAAGTTAAAACCCAAGCTTCTGGAAACACCTAGAGTAGAGCCACATCATAAGCCACAAGCATGATAACCAATGTGGCTTTACTGATGCTAACAAATGCTTTGCTTTTGTTGTGTTTTGTATTTTAAGATATGGATGCATGTATTTTAAGTGTGACCAGAGAGATCTTTTTTTCCCTTTCATTTAGAAAGGTTATCAGGGGGAATTTCATTCTAAAAGCTTTTTCCACTCTCCCAAACCTTTAGCATAAAAGCAGTAATTAATCAATATATTCACAAACGAATGTCTCCCCCAAACATTGTGACAGTAAAGAAATGTTATTTTATATTTTACCTGGGAAGAGCAGTGATTTTCCCCCATTTCTCCACACAGAATCTTCTTGGGCCGTTACTCCCTCGGAGAGAAGCAAATCCTTCGTAGGGAATACTGGATGTGCCTGTAACAAACTGTCAAGCCAAGAAAACAAAAGGAGAAGGTGAAGCCAGAGACCAACAGCCATTAAAGGCATCACGTCATTCACGGGCAGAACTCCTGAAGAAGAGTAGGCAGGAGAGTTCAGAAGACAAAACTTCATAGGCGTGGAATAACCACAACACAATTCTGACACAGAGCCAGAAGAGAATACTAAGAAAGGGCTGTGCACCATAAAGGGAAAGGGGGTATGGAGGGTTTGTAGAAAAGAAAGCGCCTGATGCAGCTGACCCGCTCAGAAGTTCAAACCAGGCACATTTCCCACTATAGATGAATAAAGAGTCTCCATTAATATCAATTAACCTGAGTCTACTTAGCATCAGTCCCTGATCAATGTCAGACGAATTTAAAAAAGAGAATGTCTGGGCCTGCAATTTTGAGGCCCAGGCCCTTAACCCAAAGAAGCTAAGATCCAGAGTTCTTATAAGGCTCTGCCTGAGCATCCAGAGGCTTCCTCATGTCTGGTATTTCTTTAGCTGCAACCAACCAGCGATTGTCCTAGATGACCGTAAACACCACAAATAAAAAAAAAGTTTGTTTTCTCAGTGTTCTTGAATGTCACTGTTTTCCCAAATTTGTGGAAAGTTAGATGAAAGAGAAGAAAGGACTGTTTATCAACTAACTGCATCCCTTTTTAAAGGATTGAAGATCATTTCTTTCTGCTGCTAGGGATGCTGGCCTGCACTTTGGGTATGCTGGGTGCCTCTTGCTGAAGGGACCAAACTGTCCTGAAGGCAGATACTGTTACTGGGATTCTTGGTCTGGACTTGACACTTCTCTACAATTCTGATGAAATGCTTTAACTTGGCTGGGGATGTTCTGAATAGCCATGGAGTCACATAACCATGCAATTAGGAGTCTAGAAATGGTGTATCCCACATTTCCAGATACACATGGTATGTATTTATGGAGAATAATTAGCAGTTATTAAAAGCATACTTTCCAACAATAATCATATTTATATATTTAAAAGATTAAAAATGGCATCTTACCTGTAACAACCTTAGTCGTTGTTCATTGTTGAACCTTTCCACTGCAGCCCAGAACCACCGAATTACAATATGATTGTCATGGTATCCTACCAAACCAATAATAAAAGCCCATATTACTTTGACTCTTCTATATTAAGCCACCAAGATACGTGACACAAAAGAGTTCCCAGACATAAATCATCCTCTTGGATTCTTTAAAAGTTGTCTATAACTTTAAGACTAAGGAATAACACGGTATATATGATCATATGAGTGTCAAAAGTTAGACAAAAACAATGCTAAGTGAAATCAAGAGGTCTCTGTTTTCATTTAGTGGTCACTAAATGAAACTAGTAAAGGGAAGAACAACAAATGAGTTATTTTAACCATAGCATTTCTGTAAAATATCACAGTTGTTACTGGAAATACTTAACTCTTTCAGTCATTCACATGAGAAATAATTTTCAAATGCCTCTATGCCAACAACTGTTGGGAGAATAATGGCAAAGAAAACCCTCCCAGGGCTTCTGTTAGAGGGGAGACACACTAACTAAATAATTTATAGAAATAAATACATAATTGCAAGTGCTCTTTAAAGCTATCTATAATAGTCATACTTTAAAATCAAATTAGTTTCACATTGATTTACTACAGGGAAAAGTGACCTTTAATTCCTTTAATAAATCCTAAATAATCACCAACTTAATTTTACTTTTATTCCATACTTTAGTAGAATTTGAGAAAATGTCAAAGGAATCACTTCATGGGCAGTGGTGGTAGATTCCAAAAATCTTTCAGTGAAAAAAAAAATTCAGAGACAAGGCTAACAAGGATTTAGTGTTTCAAACCAATGAACAGACCTAGTTAACGGACACAAATGCTACTTTAATTCTGAGTTGGTAGTCCAGAATAGCAGGTGGGTAGAAATTATTTTAATTCAATTTTTTCCTCACATTTCAGTAGTTGTAGGATTTTGGAGGAATCTCACCGTATTGTTTACTATTTCATCAGTTATGTTTAGTCCCCTTTGGAGAAAAAAAGAATTGAAGGGAAGGGTGATCAAAACTGGATTGGACATGAGGACACATGGCCCATGCCCAGACTTTGGTAAAGACTAGCAATTTGGTACTGAGAAGTTTCTCATCTAAAAAAGAAGCACACTGGCTCTTTGTAGCTTTAAAGATTTTTTACCTTATGAATTAGCCCTTTTCTGCTTCCCTTTTGCTATTTGTGCCAAACCTTTTGGAGGAGGAAGAGTCAATGTGTCTCATCGTATTCTCTCCTAGCAGCTGGTGTGCGAACATATGGCAGGTGGCAGCCACACAGCTGCTTCTTTATTCAGTGCCAAGTAGCTGGGTGAGCAAACATGGCAGCTGAGGATCTCAGCATTTTTCTACTCTTTCCCAAAGATTTTATTTGATAAGATTTACAATAACCATAGAAACAGGTCCTTGATTAGTCAGATTTAGAGAATAAAATTTTATGCCATGGAAATACAAAAATGGCTGATTCCATTAAAGCATTGCTATTAGAATCTCCTGGGTCCGGGTGCAGTGGCTCATGCATATAATCCCAGCACTTTGGAAGGCTGATGTGGGTGATCGCTTGAGGGCAGGAATTCAAGACCAGGCTGGCCAACATGGTGAAACCTCATCTCTACTAAAAATACAAAAATTAGCCAGGTATGGTGACACACACCGGTGGTCCCAGCTACTTGGGAGGCTGAGGCAGGAGAATCGCTTGAGCCCAGGAGGTGGAGGTTGCAATGAGCCGAGATTGCGCCATTGCACTCCAGTCAGTCTGGGCAACAGAGTGAGACAATGAACTAATAATACTCATGGTAAAAGGTAAGTTATGTAGCATGTCAGAGAAATTGTGCTCTGAGTAAAAATCGATGGGTTAACAAAGTTATAATAACCAAAGCCATACATAGATGATACATAGGGCAAATTGGAAAAGACTTATTTCAGCAACTGGACTTCAGAAAATCGCAGCAATGGGAACTGCAATTAAATACAGCCCTTCAGATTAAATGTATGAGGAAGGCCAGCCTGTGGTGCAGGGATGAGCTGGAAGAGGCAAGCACAGGCATAACCAAAAGCAATTTAGCAAATGTTAAGGCATTTTTTAAATCCAAACTTTTAAAACTACTTTTTAAAAATATATATGTGGTTCAACTTAGAGATAACTGAAGAACGGTTCAGCTCTCAATTTATTCTGTTAAGTGATTAATTCAGTGACGTTAAGTTTGTATTTTTCATTCTCCACATTCAGAATACTTCTAACCTCTTAAACTTTAAGTTAAAAAACAAAACCCAAATCAGAAAACAACTGGTATTTGTCATGAATTTCTGAAGGCTTTCTAACACAGTGATAAATTTCAGAAAATGTATTCTTTGCTTAAAATTATATAATAAAGCATTAACTCTGGGTTACCATCAGGTCGCTTGCAAAGTATTGCTTTAACACTCAAATTTCAATGGCTTTGGTCCCAGTTACTAATTGATAATTTGTACTAATCTGCAGAAATGTCACTTTTAAAGCTTCCCATTTGGTGAAGTGTCAGATAGTACAGTTTTTAATTAATCTTACTATAGTCTTCTTTTCACTTGAAATTCATGCCTGAATTTAGAACTTCTCCAATAATGTTGTATTTTGGGAACTGTATCTTATTCCACTCAAGTGTTCTGACTATGAATTACAACTGGTCAGTAGTGTGGTGAACAGTAGAAACCTGTGCTGATTAGGAAGCTCAAAGGGTGTGCTTTTTTAAGTTTTAGAAACAAAATGAAATAGGTGGAGTTTGACTAGCTAGATGTTAGCTCAATGGTGTTTCACTGACAACATCATAAAGTAATTAATTAATGTTCTTATGGTCACATTTCCTCCCCAACAATTAAGAGTTATGACATCCTTTGATGGTGTGTAAACAGTCCTTCTCCCATCTGACAGATGAAGTAACTTAGAAAAGAAGAGAATGTTCCTTGCCTAAGGTCTCAAGGGAGTCCACATCAGAACTATGATTACAGCACAAGTGATTTTGCCTGTCCTATGTTCTGTTGGCAAGCTGAGCCATGCCTTCCTTTAATTTGAAATTTAAAATCTAGCCATCTATAAATCAAATTTCACCTCCTCTATATTCTGTGTTGTTTCTCCAATCACTTAGGTCTATTTCAGCTGTGCCTGCGATGACCAATTCCAGTTCTCTTGCATCAAAAACAGATACCAGCCTGGCATCCACCACCTGTGGAATAAGAAGAGTACAAGGCATGGCTTAAGAGCCTGGAAAAATACCAGCTGTAATTAAACCTTAGAAAAGAGGACATACGGAGTTTCAGGAATAATATGTGTGTTACCTTGTGTTGGCACTTGAAAACCTGTAACGCTACAAATATAAGGTATTCTTTAGTATAAGGTTGATGAGATTTGCCTTGACAGAATTTTTGTTTCACAGTTGACTGCTGATTCATCTAGGTCCCATCTACTTTTAGGGAAATATCTAGTGTTTCTACAGAAAAAGTCACATGAAATACATGCCAACTCATTCTGACCTTCAGATATAATTATTTCACATAGCAAGCATAAGATTTGATTACCCGTATCTAAGCAAAAGATGGATGGCTTAAATGTTTCCTAGTGGCATTAAATCAACAAATGCTACTTGAATTCAGTTCATAACATTTATTTCAGTGATTTCTTGTAACAGTGAGTTAAGCTTTTTTTGGTGCTCTTGAAACATATGGGCAAAATACTGAACTTTTCTCATAGAAAGAGCAACAGTAAATACAGCAGAAACAGCCTACACTTGTGAAGTGCAATAAGATGAATTGTAGCCTCATTGACACCAGACTGCAAACTCCTGCTACTGCTGATTATCTTTACCTCATAGAAGCCACGCACTAAGCTCTCTGTTTGTTGTACAACACCCCTCTCAATCCTCCACTTCACCATCCTCTCGATGTACTCCTTCTTGTTCTTCTCTGTAACTGGAATATTGGCACCCCCTGGTTTTAATTCTCGTTCAGTTATCTGAGATTAAAAAACAAAAAGAATGACCATAAAGCAATACTCTTGATGCTGTAAGAACATTACTAGCAGTGAGCTGAACATTCAGTTCATAACATTTATTTCAATGATCTCTTGTAAAAATGAATTAAGCTTTTTTTGGTGTTCTTGAAACATATGGGGAAAAATACTGAACTTTTCACATAGAAAGAGCAACAGTAAATACAGCAGAAACAGTCTACACTTGTAAAGTACAATGAGCTGAAATCAGCCAGCTACCTGTCCCAGCCCTGCCCTAGGTGCATCCCACAAGCTGGAGGTGAAGCGCCAGGCACTCACGGAGCGCATGCACTTAGGAAAAATTAGGCATTGAGCTGATGCTTGAAAGCTTTGGTAATTAAAAAAATACATATTGCTGGTACTACAAGTTAAGTTTTAAAATGCAGATGAATTGGCTCCAGATACAAGCCTGCTACTATTTGAATGTTTGACGAAACCTATTTTCACAAATTTCGCACAATCGACTATATCTAAAGATCTACTTTAAGGAAGCAGAATTATAGTCAAGTGAATGTTAAATTGCTTTTTCAAAACACATGGAATTCAAAAAAGCAGCTAAATATTAATGCCTAAATAAGAATATTTCCTATAAACTAGTACATAATTTCTGGAAGAAATATCTTCCCTACTCTTCCTCCAATTTTGAAAAAAAAATCAATATATTATGTTTTCAAATTTTCCCACAAATATTGTTTTTCTTCCCTTAGCTTCAAAAAAATCAATTTTGGCTCTTTTTTCTTTCCTTTTCTCCCTTCCTTCCTTCCTTCTTTCCTTCCTTCCTTCCTTCTTTCTTTCCTTCCTTCCTCCCTCCCTCCCACCCTTCTTTCCCTCCTTCCCTTTCTTTCTCTTTCCTTCTCTCTTTCTTTTTTTCTTTCTTTCTCTTTCTTTCTTCTTTCTTTTTTTTTGTTTTTGAGACAGGGTCTCACTCTTGTCCCCCAGGCTAAAGTACAGTGGCATGATCTAGACTCACTGCAGCCTCAACCTCCCCAGCACAGGTGACCTTCCCACCTTGGCCTCCTGAGTAGCTGGGACTACAGCTGTGTGCCATCATACCTGGCTAACTTTTGTATTTTTTATTGAGACAGGGTTTCTCCATGTTGCCTAGGCTGGTCTTGAACTTCTAGGTTCAAGTCACCCTCCCACCTTAGCTTCCCACAGTGCTGTGATTACAGGTGCGATCCACCATGCCCACCCTCAATTCTATAAATGCCAATTAAAAAATTCAATAGGGTGAACTTCAAAAAACTGTATTCTATATAAGGTACATTCTTATATTTTTGGGGATATTTTAGTTGGAAATAAAAAGAAGATTGCTTACAACATAAACGGTTATCATCATCTGTAATTTACAGCATCTTAATCTGCAGTTGGCACTAATTGTAACCTTTATAACTGCAATTATTATAACTGTGTGTGATCTTGAGTTTAAATTACCCAACAAACCACAAATAAATAAGCATCTGATCTTAGCCATGGAATTAATTCTACACTCATCAATAGCCTTCAGTTACCACACTTAGGCACGAGGTGTGCAGATACACAGACCTGCCCAAATACTTCTTCGTTCACAGTGAACGTGAGGTCCAGGATATCATGGATATCATTATCTTTCATCCACTGTAGGCTCTGATGGAACTCTTCATCAAGGTATTCTAGATCACTCAGGTCACACAAACTAGATGACAAACAGGCAGAAACAAATATGTAGGCATGGCTGTTAGCAAAAATCCAGAGTCATAAGGAAAGAAATTAAGAATTAAAGAGAAAAACAAGAGCTACTAAATGGGCGGTGGCTTCTAAAATGTTCTTAGTCCAAGTCTAGTAATTAAACCAGTGAAATAATTCAGAAATCGGTTATAAAATTAGAAAGTCCTAAGTATATAATATGCCACAGGAATCATGGAGCCTGCCTCTTTCTTTATAGAGGCAGAACTGGAGGTGCAAAGAATGAGTGCCATCTGCAGTCATCCATCATCAATGCCAGATCAGGAACTGGCACTCGGGTGAATAATTTGGATCCAGTACTCTTTCTGGCTATATTATACTATCTTAAAATACTGTTATCCTCATTTGAAATTATTTATATATTTACATAGTATATTTTAACTTTGTTTTTTTGTTTAAAGACTATATTCTGTGATTCATGTTCACATACATCCCCTTTTTCTGCATAGTTCTTATTCTGAAAACAGTAAGCCACAGAATCTGTCTTAAATTAGAGCGGCTTTCTATATTTCTCCTCTACTTTTTTTAATTGCAGAAAGAGGATCTACATGAGGTGTGGTTACTGTTCCACGGCCCTGTTATACAGCAGCAGTCATTGGTTTGCTATAGCTGTTTTGAAATTACACTCCCCTTAGGGCCCAATTTCAAGGTCATTTTGTTCAGTTCAATCTGAACATTCATTAGGCATCAAGTATGTACCAGACACCTGAATAGCTGCTTGATGCATAGTCACTACCTCAGGAGCTAATGGGTCAGCTGGGGAGCCAGGTACCCAAATAAGATAATATAAAGTGATAAGTGATAACATAAGATTGGTAACACTTAAAATTCATGTACTTTTAAAATGTATGTCGCACTTCAATTTAACAAAAGATCGGGTAGCTACAGGGAGCTGTGAGAGCAAAGATGAGGGGCATTCTCTTTGAGAGATTCAGGAACAGCTTTTTGCAGAAGATGATGCTTACATTAAATCTTTCAGGATGTTTAAAAGCAAAAGAAGTGAAAAGGAATAAGTGAAGGAGGAGAAGGGGAAAGAGAAAGGAGAAGGAGAGAATAAGATGAACAAAATACATATTCATGGAAGTGTACAGGAAACTCCAAGCATATGAGCAGTTTGAGAGAGTTAACCTCAAGACAGAGAATGAGGCCAGAAGGGGAGCAGGCCTAAATGTCACCCTAAGGAGACTGGTGATTCAGAACTACCAAAAGATTTAAAGACAGGTATGACATGATCAGACGTGAATTGCAAAATAGAAACCGTTCCTCTGGAAGTCCCAGTGTAAAGGATTCTTTAAAATGGGGTGGGATGAGGGGTGGTTATCATTAGAAGGTAGAGACCAATTAATAGAGCACTACAGCAATGTGGCAAAAATAGGATAAGAGCCCTAACTAGGGCTGGGTTAGTAAGGTTGGAGAGAAAAAAATGAATTTGAAAATCATTTAGGAGGCAAACACGTAGAAATCAGGAAATGGTTTTACTGGGGGAGTATAAAGAAGGATGTCTAAAATAGGGGTGACAAATGAACTCATGTCAAAACCAACTGTTATTAATTTCCAGACTTAAGTACTGTAAGTTAAAAAGGTTTCGGAGCCACAATGAGTTCAGTGGGAAAAAGTACAAGTGATTTGTGAACTCTATCCTGGGAATGATAGGGTGGAGTAGAGATGGGGAAGAGTAGAACATGTAATGTGTATTTGTCATCGCTGTTTAAGGGCAACTCCCAATTTCTGCTCAGAGTGACCTGAGATCAGTGGTACTATTAACTGTAACCGGGCACATGGGAGAAGGTATATGTTTAGGTAGCCAAACTTGATGACTTTAGTCTTAACCATGTTGATTCTAAGGTCCTTGTAAGACATCTGAGTGGAGGTATTTGATGGACTGTTGACCAAGTGAAGCTACACCTTAAGGGAGATCAAGACTGAGAGTACAGAGTTGGGAGTCAGAGGAGATAAGACAGGCGAAGAAATTCCCCCATGAGAGCACACTGTGTGAGAAAAGCAGGGACCTGATGATAGAAGCTTCAGGTACACCAAAGTTTAAGGGCAAATCAGAAGAGGCACTCACAAAAGAGACAGAAAAGTTAAAAAAGGAACCCACAAAGTAAAGTGTCATAGATGCCAGCTCTGGAGGAAAGATCCAAGAATAAATGGTGGTGGGGGAGAGTGGTACACAGTGTCAGAAGCAGCAGCATGATCCAATAAGATACGGACTAACAAGTATTCTCTAAATGTCTCCACAGGTGGGAAAGAAACCAGGCTGAAGTGTACTGAGGGTGTGAATTTCAGGTAAGTGTAGACAGCAAGTATAGAATCCTCTTTCAGGAAGCTTAAATAAGAAGATAAGAGATAAGGCAATGAAATGGGAAGATGCAAAGTGGGCCACAAAGAACCAAAGAGACAGAAAATGGCCACAGCTACGAAGACACTGACAGGGAGGAATGCAAAAGTCTTCCTCCTGACCCTCCCAAGGACCCACAAGAAGCATTTTGTTTGCTTTCACTTGAAGTCTGGGCTTCCATTTTACAGTAAGCAGGTGCATGGCCTCAGTTAGGGAATGGGCTGGACAGAGCCAATTGATAATGCAGTGCTTTCTCATTGCAAATTTGAGATACTACCCCACAGACAGTTGCCTTCTGTTCAGCCTTATAAACAGCTGCTGATTATAGGACAGAAACTATTAGCCCTACATTTTACAATAATTGCAATCTTTCATTAACAATGAAGAAAAAGTTCTGTGAATGCTGAATTTTCATCTTTTATGGGCATAGAGAAAGTTTTAAAAAAATATGGCACTGTTCACCCCTGACAAAAAAGAAAAAATAAAACCAAAACAAAGGGGAATGACGATTTGAATGAGGAGTAAATATTTGAAAATTTGCATCAAGCCAAACATGAAATGCATCTCATAAAGGAGACGGGGGGCTTTGAGTCACTAACCCACAACTATTCTATTAATTATCTGCATTAACACCACAGGAATTCCAGGGTTGTGTTGGAAGTACAATTGTTTTGAAGACACACGTTTTGCAACAAATGAGAATAAATTTTTTAGGGTAGAGCAAAACTAAAACTCTGGGGGCTAAATAGGTCCCAGGCAGGAAAAACACAGGAATCGTAGTTGAAATTATTAGTTTCAGAAATCTAAACCACTATTAGATTTAATAACAACAGATTTGAGATTGTGAACAGATAAAAAAAGACTTGACAGAAGAATTTTTTCAATAAAGTAAATGCTGCATTTTTACATGCTAATTACACGAGCAATAAAAATATTCTTACATTCTGAGAAGAGCCTTATAAAAGGGCCGTGTGAAGAAGGCATCCAACAAATACTGGTGTATTAGTGCAAGACCAAGGATCCTACCACTGAACCGGAACCTGTGAAGGAAATGCATGAGATGGTTCACATGTCACGGAGCAGTTTCTAGGTGGCTCCATCTGCTTTCTGGAATGCCTTCCAGCTCTAACCATCTAAATTTTTCCAATATTAATTGCCTACTAGGTGATGAGAGTTTGTATGCACCATGGGCGGTGTCTTCATCAGGCCAGTGATATGGTTTGCGTAAGTTGTCCCTGCCTGAATGTCATGTTGAGCTGCAATCCCCAGTGCTGGAGGTGGGGCCCGGTGGGAGGTGGTTGGATCATGGAAGCTGATCCCTTATCGCTTGGTGCTATCTCTGTCTTCGTTATAGTGAGTTCTCATGAAATCTGGTCATATAAAAGTGTGTGGCACATCCCCTCAACTCTCCCTCTCTCCATCTCTCTCCTGCTTTTGTCATGTGATGTGCCTGCTTCCCCTTCACCTTCCATCATGATTAAAAAAGCTCTCTGTGTCCTTCCCCAAAGCCCAGTGATTTGGGTGCTATGCTTCCCATACGGCCTGCAGAATCCTGATCCAATTAAACCTCTTTTCTTTATAAATTACCAGTCTCAGGTATTTCTTTATAGCAATGCAAGCATGGGCTAATATAGCCAGTAATTCATACCTACTTGCTGAAGAATTGGTTTCACTCATATTTAGAGAACCTGCTCCCCCTTCACTCCATGTCAACAATGCAGCACCCTACACTCATGAAACGCCTGTGAGCATTTCAGAGAAATTTCCCGAAACCACTTCTAAGAGATGTTGACAGATGAGACCTCTGGAGGTGAGGAAAATGCTATCCCCTCCTAGTGTGTGTGCATGAATATTAGCAGGATTTCTCTAATACAAACTCAGTAGTTCTCTTCTGAGGAAAAGCCCTGTCTCAGATCAAGAAAGTTACTATCCCTATTCTCTCTCAAGTCCCATTCCTGATACTTTCACCATTCAAGAATTATGCACATGGACATTTGGGGGAGTTTCCTTCTGGGACATTCTGTTCTCTAAAATTTCAAGGCTTGATTCTATTCTGAATCACTTTGGAAACTTTATTAAATATATTTGTTATGACTGGATTTGCTGCCTGAGATGTAAACTTACTTTCTCTTTCAAAAGGATTCAAGTTTCTAGGTTTTTGAAAGTCTGATGCCTCCCAAAAGAATAAATCAATACTGAGATTCGTACTGTAAATTTGTAATTTTAGTATTAGGCAGCTGTTTTAAGAACAATGTCCAGCAGTGTGGTTTCGCTTTATTTCCATTTATTTAGCACAACTATAATAGTCACAGTTAGAAGGACTCCAAATTGCAGCTAAACAGAAGCTAATTTGAAGAGTAACTCCTAAAAGTTAACTCTCTCCACCCACCAATATTAATCTCATGATTCAAATAAGCTTTTTCCATGAATCTTGCTCATATTCTTTCCTTTGTTGCAATCAGGGAAAAAGAAAGGAATAAGCAAACAGGGGTTATACAAATATTTAAAGTCTATAAACATAGGGATTTTAAAAAGATATAAGGACATTTGGAAAGAGCGTAATTTGGGATTTTCAGCATAAATAATCTTCAGATGGGAACCCTAAATCGGTTTCCTTGATTTTGTGTGAGAAAATAGGAAAGAGGCAAAAACTGGTTACAAACTTCAAATGGCTAATAAGGTGAGTGGCCACTGCTTGTGACTCCCCATTCCTGCCCTTCTATTATCAGTATCCCCAGGTCACCCCACCAGCCCCACTGCCCACTAGAGCACCACTGCCCCAGCCCGAGTTCCAGCTGCCCCTTCTCCTCCTCCCACGGCAGCCACTTCCCCAAGGGCTACTCCAGAAGCTGTCTGATCTCTGGGTCAAGCCCTTCCCCACCGCACCCCCACTCCAGCTTAGAGCTCACAGGCACCCAAAGGTGCAGAGAGGAATATAGGGATCTCACCAGAAACTCATCATCTCTTTCTTGCAATGGGAAATACCTTTTGAATTCTACCCAGCTTACTTAAATTGATCTATGGAACAGATCAATTTCCACCTATCAACAGATCTAGTCCTAGCTTGGAGACTGCCTGTGTATTTAAATTTGACAATAAAAACAAGAGTCAAATGAGGTATTTAACTGAAAACATGCTTTTACCCAAGGGAAAAAAATGTTTTAATGTTTAAGTGTGGGTTCTATAAAAAAACTAATAGCATAGAAAATCACCTGAAGAAAAGTTATGGGGGAAAAATACTTACCATTCATGGTGATTGTCTACAAAAGCAGACATAGGACTTATTTGTACTGTGTATGTGTCATTGGCTGAATATTCAAATAAGCCATAATATGGGTTAAAGAGTTCTCTGGATACCAGGAAGAAAAACTCTCTAGAAGGCCCGCTGTAATCCAGCCTGCAACAAAAACCCACAAAAAGAATAATCTGTTACATTTTTTTCAAGATATTGAGCACTTTTTCTCCAGAGCTCAAGTTTCCACAGAATGCTCACCACAAGTCTAATTGTCCACATACCAGAGCTGTCCAAAACAAACTGCATGATCATAGTTTCTGATCTCATTGTGTTTTGACCCAGATTAGTAAAATGGACATTTATGTGGAGCATATCTAAAACTAAGCCACACATCACACAACAGGCATACAATAGGCAATATTCTAATACATACAATATGCAATATGCTAATACTTTGATTATGTAAATATGTATAAATAGGTAAATCTTTCAAATGTCAGGAGCGAGCTTATACAAAAAGGGAGCACAATGAGAAAGATTTAAAAGGGTAAAACCAGAAGGAATCAGCTATATATGCTCACAGGACATGGAATCCTCATGGCTGTCTGAAACCTTTTTAAATGGGAGAAGGAAGATACTTCTGTGAATTCGAGATAAGACATTACAGACACAAGTCCCCCAAGGGAGATCAGAAGCAAAAAATTGAGTGATAGGGTACAAATGAAAATTTTAAATTATAAAACACAAAGAAAATTACAGAGAAGAAACATAAGGGTGCCTAAAGCTTCCTAAGGAAGGCATTTGGAGAAAGAGGCTGAAACTCTTAACACCTGAGCTACCGTATAAATTCTACTTTACTTACAAAGATGTCAGGGTCAAGTTGAAGTATAAGAAAAGGTTGCCGGGCGCGGTGGCTCAAGCCTGTAATCCCAGCACTTTGGGAGGCCGAGGCGGGTGGATCACGAGGTCAAGAGATCGAGACCATCCTGGTCAACATGGTGAAACCCCATCTCTACTAAAAATACAAAAAATTAGCTGGGCATGGTGGTGCGTGCCTGTAATCCCAGCTACTCAGGAGGCTGAGGCAGGAGAATTGCCTGAACCCAGGAGGCGGAGGTTAGATTGTGCCATTGCACTCCAGCCTGGGTAACAAGAGTGAAACTCCGTCTCAAAAAAAAAAAAAAAAAAGAAAAGATTGTGTTAGGTTTGAGGAATGACAAGTGGCCAAGAATGCTGAGAGCAAAAAATGCAAAGTAAGGAGGAGTTTGCAGTAAAGCAATGTGATATACCAAATTTAAAATCAAAAATATAAAGTACTTCGACCCTATGATAAAAAGTATACACGTGGGCTCAAGGATAGGGAAGGAAAGCTCAAAAGGAATGAAGGCAACTGAGAAGTTGGGGTGGAGGAGGGATTATGAAAGACTCTTCTTCTCCTTCTTCCTTTTTTCTCCTGCTGTCTTATTTTTTCCTATTTTTGAATTCTTTTCTGTGGGCATCATTGCATTTTTTTAATAATAAAAAAAAAAATCTGAGTTTCGTCCAGCGTTAGGATTGCGTGATGGGAGAAAAAAAAATGGATCCTAGGCAGGGCGTGGCGGCTCATGCCTGTAATCCCAGCACTTTGGGAAGCCATGGAGGGAAGATCCATTGAGTCCAGGAGTTTGAGACATAGCGACACAGTGAGACTCCATCTCTACAAAAAATAAGAAAAAATTAGCCAGGTGTGGTGGCATGTGCTGGTAGTCTCAGCTACTTGGGAGGCTGAGGCAGGAGCATCTCTTGAGCCCAAGAGTTTGAGGCTGCATCAGCTATGATCATGCCACTGCACTCCAGCCCGGGTGATGGGGAAAGAACAGCAGTAAGAAAAAGGATCCTATAGGCAGATGATAAATACAAATGGTTTACACAGCACAGACTTCACCTATTCATGCTACTTTCCCAATTTTTGTCATATCTGAATACATATGTACTATTTAACTTAATGTTTTTCATTAAATCAATTTTAAATCTATTTGCTTTTTTTTTTTTAAGCCTACAGCACCCAGTATTGTCAGGCGGTCTCCCATCCAAGTACTAACCAGGCCCAACCCTGCTTAGCTTCTGAGATCAGACGAGATCGGGCATGTTCAGCGTGGTATGGCTGCTGTAGACTAAATCTATTTACTCTTTAAACAGAACTTTGTCTTACACACTCTTTATGAAGTTTTGAGATGTTTGCCCTATTGTTTTCCAATATGTCTTAACATGAATACATGAATATTACAATAAAAAAGTCTTTGTAGTAGTTAAAATCATTTAACACATCACCAGTGGTATTAAAATCCTCACACCTACACTGTGCTGACAGGAAACCTATATGTAAAGAAAAATGCACACAGCAGACTCACAGGGCCAAAGAGGCTGTAGGTGACATGATGGGTCTGCTCTCTGGGGCAGCTGAATATAACATGCTAACAGGTGGCTCCCAGCATTAGTAGGACTACCTTCAGGTTAATCTGAGGACTCCCGAAGCAGTACCCCAGCTGCCTCCCCAGTGCAGGCGCACACAGACTACCTGTCCCTCCTCCTGCTGTGACGAAGGCAGCCTCTGTGGCTTCCTCCCGCTGACCTACTTCTGGCCTGTGACTCCATCGAAATACTTCTTCCACTTGAATGTTCTTTACATACTCAGAGGCTTGCTTTCAACAAATGACTGTGTGCTGATTATATATGGGGTACTGATCTAGATCCTAAAGATATAAAACGTTTTGAAAAGTCATTTTCCATAGGAGCTCTAGGTTTAGCAGTTTCTGTCTCCTGGCCTCTGCCTCCTTCTCTCCATTTCCCACTCCTGAGCATGGCCCCTTACTTCAACCTTCTCTCAGGGCAGGGGTAAGAATTCCCTCTCTGCCCTGGTGGCAGGAAAGACTTGATGGCAGCTGGGCGTGGTGGCTCACACCTGTAATCCCAGCACTTTGGGAGGCCAAGGTGGGCGGATCATGAGATCAGGAGTTCAAGACCAGACTGACCAACATGGTGAAACCCTGTCTCTACTAAAAATACAAAAATTAGCTGGGCATAGTGGTGCATGCCAATAATCCCAGCTACTCGGGAGGCTGAGGCAGGAGAATTGCTTGAACTGGGGAGGTGGAGGTTGCAGTGAGCCGAGATTAAGCCATTGCACTCTAGCCTGGGTGACAGAGAGAAACTCCATCTCAAAAAAAAAAAAAAAAAAAAGACTTAATGGCAACACTCCATGTGAGGTCTTCTCAGCATGGAGCTTACAAAGTCCTGGACAGTTTTCTCCGTGATGAGGGTTAAACTTACCCTGCCTTTGGGGCAACCACTTTACTTTGTTGACTCGGAAAGAGCTAGTCATCAGCTAAAGCCCCAAACCTTTCATCTATGCACTTTGACCCAGGACGCCCCCAGTGTGTCTGCATGTAACTGTGTCTTTTAAAAGCCTTAGTACTAGACTGTAATTTTCCTTACCAAAATTTCATTTTTTGATACTTAGTCCCCTGTGTCTTTCCAGAAACAGAGCATGCCAGTGATCAAAGTCATATTAGAAGTCATGTTGTCCAATCCCCATTTTATAGAGAAGCTGAAAGAGATCACTGACATGTATCACATGAAAGCTGCAATGGAAGAACCAGTAGACCTTGAGGTCTTAAGGCAGGTGCCCTGACCCCAAGTTTAATACTTGTTACTTCTTAGCCTACCCTTCAGTCAATTTTAAATGTTCATCAAGACTTAAAAAATACTGCTAATAGAGTAGGGGCGGGCAAACTATGCCCTGTAGGTCCAATCTGCCCCACCCTCTGGTTTGTAAATAAAGTTTTATTGGAACACAGCTGTGCTCACTTATGTATTGATGATGTTTGCTTTCCTGCTACAAGGGCAGAGTTGAGTAGGTGCCACAGAGAAGGTATGAACGGTGAATCCTCAAGTATTTACTATCTAGTCCTTTACAGAAAAATCCTGCTAACCTCTGTTACAAAAGAAAGAAAGTAGAAGGAAAGTACTACTTGTTAAAATATCTAGCTTATTATCGATCCTCTTCTTTAGTGAAGATCTCTTCAAGGACAGGTAAAATGGCTACAATATCCTCGGGTGTATGCGAACTCAAGGAGCGGGCAGACTACTAAGTGTGAGGCACAGAGTGAGCGCCCGTCTGTCATGGTCACTGCTCTGTGGCACTTTCAGACACAATCAAGCATACAATGGATAAGGTCACAAACAGCTGAAGCATGAGGCAAATACTTCAGGAGTCAGTTTTCTTACAGACAACTGGTAAAAGTAAAATGGGATTTTGCCTGCTTAAAATGAAACTGTGGCATTCAGTTAGAAGTGTCAGGGTTTCTTTAAGCTTTAACTCTGACTATTTTAATAACACTGCACTTACAGAGTGCATTACAATTACCTGTGTATGTGCCTGCCTCCCTTATGCATACATATTAGTCTATAACTATACTAGGGGGAGGGACCATGTTTTGCTTATGTTTATATCCCAACTACCTAGCCGAATACAGAGTGGAGGCTCAATATATATTGTTGAATCAATGAGTTCAGCTCTCTGATGCTTTCTAAAGAAAACTGGCCAGGCGCAGTGGCTCACGCCTGTAATCCCAGCACTTTGGGAGGCCGAGGCAGGCAGATCATGAGATCAGGAGTTTGAGACCAGCCTGGCAAATATGGTGAAACCCCGTCTCTACTACAGATACAAAAATTAGCCAGGCGTGGTAGCATGTGCCTGTAGTCCCAGCTACTCAGGAGGCTGAGGCAGAAGAATCACTTGAACCCGGGAGGCAGAGATTGCAGTGAGCTGAGATCATACTGCTGCACTCCAGCCTGGGCAACAGAGTGAGAAATTCATCTTAAAAAAAAAAAAAATCAACATTGCTTACATTGTTAGTTGGTATTTACCAGATTTGCACATTTGCCTTGGAGTGGTATATTGATTCAATGACATGAACAGCTTATACCAATCCCTAAAAGACTACTCAATTTGAAAACAGTGTCAGAAATCATCAAGTAAATTAAGTTTAGAAAGTTTAATATGTAATATCCTCTCATGTGGTAAAATTTGCTAAAACAACAAAGACAGACCTCGCTGACTAGTTCCTTTTTTATGATAATAGCTGAATCTAGATGAAGATGAGATGAATGTTCCCTGAGGAGTTAAACTAAAAAGGAAAAGTCTTGTTTGCCCAAGTGAAAACAGAGCTAATAGTTAGTTCCTCTAGGAGAAAATGTATCTTCAACTGGTCAAGTTTTTATCTGCTGCCTTTTAACTCTAGAAGCACCGATGGAGTCACCCCTAAAGCCAAAATAGTTTTTAAACTTTGATTTGATTATAATCCAAAGCTTAGAACTGCCTGAGAACAGGTTGTAGATTACAATTTACACTTAAGCCTAGCTAATTCAGTAAAACATGTCACAGCAGGGTACATCATGCTTTTGCTTCCTGTAATGTCTTAGCAACCTCTTTCATATAAATAGTTAACATGACTCATATCACAGGGATTGTCTGTTACATTCCTGTTTTGCCAGTTAGGTTGGTTCCACAGCTAAAGGCTTGGCACGGAAATATAAAAACTCTCAACGACGGGTATGTAGCCCCACAACAGCTGCATCTGAGGGCACTTCCGAATACACACAGCTGTCTCCAGGGTGGTCATGTAAGTGTGGAGCCCCAAGTGCTGTTAGAACATTTTAAACGTCATCACATTGCTGGGTTGGCACTCCACCCAAGTTGTCAGTGGCACCCAATATTTGTTAAAATAATAAATTCTGTTCTCTCATTCTTTATTCTCAACTAAGAATTACTGAAAACTCAGTATTCCAGTGAAAGCAGACTATGAAATGAGAGAAGATAATGGCCTTAGGAAGTTACACCATCATTTCCTACATGTTGGTTCAGGCATATATGGCCTACACACCTTCTGATTCACCCTCAGATATTTATAGCAGCAAGGCGTGAGTTCTTAAGCCAATTAAGAAAGCCTGGTAGGTGAGTAAGGAATTTTGATATGATAAACAAAGTCTCACCTGGTGCTACCAAGCCAAAGCCTAGATACAGAAGCACCTTTCTTTAGAAAGGTTTGGGTAATTTAGGTTATCCTGCAAATGTCTCTTTTTGGAAGAAAAAAAAAGCAACACCATAGTTTACTTTGAAGCTTCACAGATTTCTGAGAAATTAATGATCAAGCTCAAAGCCTGAAACAGCTTCTAGTGAGGATCTGACCAGTCATATGTCAGAACTGGCTGGTTACTTTATAAGCAGGGACTGAAGAAAACTCTTTCAGATCTCATCCTCCCTAGTTGCTTTCATTTGCTTCTCTCAGGTGGATTACAGAAAGCTCAAAAGAAAGATATCACACGAAGTTCTTAAACTCCCAAACTAAAACTGCTTGTACACATCTCCTCCCTAGTCAAAGTGTGGCTCTGCAAGACATGATCGATGTCATATTGATGGCAACTCACACATAATAAACTCTTTCTTTCTTAAAGAAAGGTGCCTTTTACAGGGCTGGCCATGGAGAAAAACAGGTGGGGAAATCACAGTGCAAACCTCCTCTCTTTATCCAGGCCACTATTTCTTTAATGTTTTAGGTACTAAGAAGTTAGCAGCCCCATGCCTTATCAGAACACAACAGTCTAATCCAGTTGTGTTTTTTTTTTTTTTTTTTTTTTAAAGTTTACTATATTCACTTGAATGCTTTCCCCTGCTTCACTCTTTAATTGCAGCTTTTTAATTCGAATTTACTTTAATTAATGAATTAATTTTTTTTTTTTTTTTAAAGAGACACAGTTTTGCTCTGTACCCAGGCTGGAGTACAAAGGCACAATCATAGTTCACTGTAACCTCTAGGTCCTGGACTCAAATGATCCTCCCACCACAGCCTCCCAATTATATAGGATTATAGGCACAAGCCATCACACTTGGCTAATTTTTTTTAAGTTTTTATAGAAATGGGGTCTCACTATGTTGCCCAATCTAGTCTGGAACTCCTTGCCTCAAGCAATCTTCTTACCTTGGCCTCCTAAAGTGCTGGGATTATAGATACGAGACACCATGCCTAGCATCTAGCTAACTTTTGAAATGACATAACTTTTACTTGCTAGTATATTAGGACTTTTAATTCAAAAGAAAATAATACACTGGAGAATGTGCAGTATCATAATATAGTGGGAAAATATGCAGAATAATTGGCTAGAGAATATGTATATTTCATTGACCTCCTGCCTAGAGAAGCAACTTCTAGATAGACTGAAGCCCAGCAGAAACAGGCAACCCCTGCATGCAATTTCACACCACATTCAATCAAGATGACTCAGTTTTCATCTTCTCCACAACTTTGCAAAGGCAGATAACCAGATTAAATTGTGTGGAAATTTTCATGACGAAAACAAAATCTTGAGGTCTAACCAAATTAAATCACTAGTTACAAGATAGTACTTAGAAACTACCTACTTTTTGTAAAAAGCCAAAGCATCATACAAAATGTGGTTTTAGTGAAGATGTTATAGTTTCTTATCAACTAATGTATTTGTATTCTAGGATTATTTTTGTATTTTTAAATTGAATATATACCTCTCTTGTATTTTGGGGCTAATTCTACCTTGAATGGAATTTGCAGCCATCCTGTAAATTTTTGAGCATATATGTTCCCATCATTTCTCTTGACTCAACTATTCTATTTAAGGAACTATCTACATATCATATTTCAGACTTATGCAAATAAACAAAGCAGAGCTGAAATCTCTCTGCTCATTCACACTGATTTTGGAGAGCAAGTAGATGCATTATTCTTTAAAATAAATTCCCTTTTTTTAAAATGCTTTAGCTAATTTGCTGTAAATAAAGACCTTGATGGTGACAGGTAAAATATAATCTTTGAAATGGTATCAATATGAATTATAAAGTATAATTCCCTCATAGATAACACAGTTGACATAAGAAACACAAAATAATACTTATATATGCCAATGCCACTACTAATTTGGACTTCCCACATAATTAACCCCACATACATACTTATTACACTAATGAACTCAAGTGCAGACATAGATATATACATACCAAGATTTACCCTGGGGGGCAGTCATTTATCAGGTAACAAGGAAATAAGTTGTTCAAGGAAACATTTCCTGAATCTCCCCAAATCCTGACTGTATATTCTCTTTTAAGAAACTTTTTGTTTTAGAATAGGTTTTCATTTACAGAAAGATTGCAAAGATAAAACAGAGAGTTCTCATATACATCACACACAGATTATTAACATCTTACATTAGCACAGTACATTTGTTATTCATAAACCAATCTGCATATACTGTTATTAGCTAAAATTCATATTTTATCCACAATTCCTTAGTTTTTACTTAATGTCCCTTTTCTATTCCATGATCTCATCCAGGAAACCACATTACATTTAATTGTCATGTCTCCTCTTGGCTGTGACAGTTTCTCAGGCTCCTCTGTTCTTTGATGATCTTGGCAGTATTAAAGAGTACTGGTAAGTTATCTTGTACAACGTCTCTCTGTTGGGATTTTGTCCAATATTTTTCTCACGGTTGGACTAGCGTTATGGATTTGGAAGGAAGACCACAGAGGTAAAGTGCCATTCTCATCATATCATATCGAGAGTATATATTATCAACATGACTTGCAGCTATTGATATTGACCTTGATCACCTGACTGCCATAATGTTTGTCAGGTCTCTTGACTGTGAAGTTATTTTGTGCCCCTTCTTTCCATTGTGTACTATTTGGAAGAAAGTCACTATGCACATTCCATACCTAAGGAACGGAGAGTTATGCTGACTGTATGGAAATATTCTGCAAAAGGGATTTTTTTCCCCCATTTTTAGTGAAACCTTTCACCAACTACAACATAACAGAGTTTCTTTCAGTTTAATTGGGCCAAATTATATCATTTGTCTACCCCAGACCTACAGCCGTTTCTGAAGGGCATATTTTCTATTGTTTGCCTTAAATTAATTCATATCTACCTTTAGAGCAGTGATTCTTTTTTATAATTGTTAATTTTATTTATTTCAATAGATTTTTGGGGAACAGGTGGTGTTTGGTTACATGAGTAAGTTCTTTAGGGGTGATTTCTGAGATTTTGGTGCACCCATCACCTGAGCAGTATACACTGTACCCAGTGTGTAGTCTTTTATTCATTGCCACCCACAACTCTTTCCCCCAAGACCCCAAAGTTCAATGTATCATTCTTATGCCTTTGTGCCCTCATAGTTTAGCTCCCACATAATAGTGAGAATGTAAGATATTTGGTTTTCCATTCCTGAGTTACTTCACTTAGAATAATGGTCTCCAATACCATCCAGGTTGCTATGAATATCATTATTTAGTTCCTTATCATGGCTGAGTAGTATTCCATGGCGCACGCACACACACACACACACACACACCCCATATTTGCTTTATCCACCCATTGACTGATGGGCATTTGGGCTGGGTCCATAGTTTACAAAAGAGATTTTTCTATTTTTCTATTCTTCCCCATTTATTTATGTATTCAACCATGTATTTGTATCAGTATGAATATTGATTTTATACTTTGGTTTATAATCCAATAGTCTTGATTTCTTTATTTTGTTGCTCAAATTATTTCAGATTTGTTTCACTGGGAACTCTTCAGTTGGCTCCTAGGTCCTTTCAAAATACCCCCATGACTATGGGATCTTTGAGGACTTCTTTAATCTCTGGCTGACACCACAAGATGCTTCAGGCTCCATTTTGTGTATTTCCTACCTACTGTTAGAATCAGCCATTTCTCTAAAAACCCTGATTATTTTTATCAAAGAATGGTATTAGAAGCCAAGGTCTGGGTGCCAGATATGTGTGCTCTTAAATGCTCATTACTAGACCTAGACATGAAGACATTTTGAGGAGATTAAAACTGGTAAAGGGAAAGTAACAGAAAACCCCCAGCACCATTTTTATAGTTTAATGGAAAAACCGGGTAGTTTTTCCCTTTGGGTATTTATTATAATCCAGAAAAAAGTTAGGGTCTTTAATTTCCATGTGATAGAGTCAATGTGTTTGAGAAGGTGGCAAAGGCTAAAAGAGCTCCTTACTTTTTATGTAGTTTGAGGGTTTTCTTTTTTTTGAGGTTTCTATTATTCCAGCACAATTACTGTTTTCATCTCTCAAAAACAGCATATGTATTCTCAGTGTCTCGATAGGAAATTAAAGTCTATATCTAATAATCCGTGATACTGTCCTGACAAAGTCATGAGTCCAAAAATCCAGCTTCAATAGGCCATATGTACAGTGAACAGATTAAAAGATTGTCCCTGATAATTGAGCTCAACCTTAAAACATCCTTTTCCTTATTTTCCCTCTGATGTCACAGGGAGGAGACAGATGATAGAGGCAGGAAGCATTTGGTCATCAACGTAATGTAATCAAATACAGAGGTATCAAGCCCCACTCAGCCTGGACCGCTTCCTAGAACCTCCTCCTGGACCTCCTCCTTCATGTCTGGGTCTAGCAATGAGCATTTAAAAACGCATATAGCCTCCTAGGAACCGATGTCATCAGTCCAAGCCATGAGGAGACTGCTTTAGGATAACCAACCATGATAAACATCTGTTCTATTCAAACTTAAATGTCAGTGCTTCCAAAAACTCTTTCCTATATCTTTGAGATCTCAACACTCTGGTCCAACAATGAAGAGAGGCAGCTGGAGTTCTGGGGGAGGAAAAGTATTCTTATCCAAACCAGACTGATTATGTAAGGAAATACTTGGAATCTCATGCATACCGGTGATTAGGCTAACACCATTTGCCTTCATTTTCAACTGTGCACCTTCATCTTTAAGCCAACTAACACAAGCTAGAAGTCCACTAATGCCCATCAGCAATGAAAGGATCAGGTCTCAGGCAAACTTCCGTACAAATTTTGTCATGTCATAGTGTGATGGCACATAATATTTTACCTTAATGTAGGCAGAGCTGGGAGACTATACAGCAGTATATGTGACAAGGGCAGAAGTTATCAGTCATTAACTGGAATGGGCAAAATGTCCAGGTATAGGAAAAAAAATCAGATGGGCTGGAGTGTAGAAGTTTTGCTTAGGTTCCAGAACTAGTCCAAGAGTACTAGATGAAAGACAAAGGGCCTGAGTTTGAATCCTGATTTTGCCATTCCTTAGTTCCATCAGCATAGGCAATTATTTCATACTTTGGAGTCACTGTTTCATCTACTGGGTACTAAATGGCTGAATTTGTTGAATATCACTAATATGATTCCATAATCTAATATACTTTATTCCCAGGCATGACTGAGAGGCATAGCCTTAAAATAATCCAAATCAACAAGAGCCACAAAGAACACAACCAGACAATTGTATGGTATTAAAAAAGTTCCCTCAAGCGGCTACTGAGTTATGAAGAAGGTGCAGAGACTTGAACCCAGACCTGAAATGAGGAAGAGGAAGGCATCTGGGAGGGATGACAGCTGGCCTCTTCTAAGGAAATGCGTAATAACAGTTATGTCTATTTGGGTGCAGCAGACACTGTGTAGGAGTCTTCACTCCTTCATTTCCTAACCCTTATCTCAATGAGCACACTCCTGGAAGTGTCACAGAGGTGGGACATGTTTGTTTACGTTAGGTAGCAATGATGGTAGGTGTGCTGCCCTCCCAAGGGAAGAGAAAAACTAGGGGCCAAAATATAAGAGCCAAGGCCCCACAGTTACTGCTGTGGAGACTTCCGGGTAGAACAGCAAGATTCTAATTCATATTTCTGAAACTGAACTTATTTAATAGAGGAAGCACATTCTACTTAGCCCTTGCAGGGCAGAAAATCAGATCACAGATCACAAAGTCCTTGTTTTTTCCCCAGCAAAGCCTTACTTTTTCCCTTTAAGAGAAAGCGAGGTGCAGAGAGAAGAAACTAAACCAGCCTCTGTTTTCAAAAATGATCTAAAGTTACCAGTTTTTACTAAAGAATTTCTATGTCAAGTGATTTAAAAACTAGAGGAGACCTTTAAAAAAAAAAAGCCCAAATGTTTAAGTGTATGAGAACAGCACTTCCTGCCAGAAAGATTTCCTGTTTCAGGCAACCACAGCGACGTGGAGAAACATCCGCCTTGTGGCTACAGCCTGTGTTCCACAGGCCACTTCTCTCTTCTACTCACCCTTCCTCCCCGACAAAGGTGACATATAGCTTATTTCTCTGCAGGTCTTTTCTGGAATAACCCATAATCTGATTAAAAGCATCTTCTAGTAAGTGATCTCTTCGGATAATTAACCTGTCCATAAAGAGACAATTTGGAAAATACAGATTATTACTATACTATTACAGATAATTTACTTATCTTTCTAGAACTTGGCACTTGCCATTTAATTTTCATTTGCCACAATTAAGTAGGCAAGAAGAATGTTACCTAATATCATTGCTATCTGCAATAAAAAGTACACATTTGTCTTTAACTCTTAATAGCATTAACAAAAGTTACATGAGAGAATCATTAGTAAATAGAGCACCCTACCCATGACCCATGAAAACAACTGGAGAATCCTGTCTAAATGGTCAAATCAGTTTATTCCCCCCCCAAAAAAATGATCATAAAACAACACACACACACACACACACACACACACACACACACACACACACACATTTTGTTTAGTAAAGCAAGAACAACTCTATGAGGCAATGTTTTAAGCCTCAATGCACTTAGACAAAGAATTCAATTATTACGTGCCCAGAGAGATGACTGTGAGAAACAAGAGGGAAAAAAAAATTCTTAATGTCCTCCAAAGCAAGAGTTTTCAATTGTTAATTGTTAAATTAAGTGAATCTTTACAGTCCCTAAGGGACAGACACAAATGAACAATGTTTGTGGCAGGTTAGTCTACTTGTGATGATGACAATTAAAGTCATCCTTCCATAGATATCAATTTGCTCTTAATGTAAATGGTAATGGACAGAGGGATGATAGGGCGGCTGAATGCATGACAGTTGGATCATCCTAGACCTTTGTAAGTGTGAGAAAAGTAAAGCTCAGAGAAGTATGGTGTTTGGGCAGGCTGATGATTTTTTAGGGCAATGAAGGTGGAATCTAATCATGCAAGACTTCCTGTGGGTGCGGCAGCGAGCCGTGGGGCCGTTGTTGGTCGGTCTCTGGACCCTTTCTCAGGCACTCAAGGTCATTGGGGTGCTCCAGTGTAGACCCTGCCTCCTCTGTCCTCTCTCAGTGGCAGAGCAATCTCCAGTGGGGACATGGGACAGGGGTGAAGGCAGGGAGGAGAGAAAGAAGGGTAAGTAGGGAATGGAAACAATTCTAGGCCAAACATCCCCATTTGAAGTGGGGAGGTGGATGAAGAAAGGCAGAAACAACACTCATGACATGTGCTGTTGTGAAGTTTGTTTCACAGAACTGAGCAGAGCTGGGCACTATTCCTACACTCAGTTCAGGAGACAGAAACTTGCGGTGGAGGACACTGGAACACCTTTATAGCTAATGAATATACTATGTACCAAAAAAGAGGTACTTTTCAGAGAGAAAAAAACCAGCCTTTTATTTTGCCTTTATTTTTACATGAAAAGTGGCAGTGTCTTCTACTTGTTTTAAAATGTTAAGCTTAATCATGCTTAATTCCAGGACTATGTTTTAGATGATCTATAATTAACAAATGCCAAAATAATTATGCCAACTAAAATGAAGGCTAATCATCCCAAATCACAATCAATTTCCTAGAGGCTCAACTGCATCCCATCCTTTCACCATCTATAAATTATGTGGTTTGTGTCACTTTGACTTACTTTAACTTCCCTGGGCCTTGTCCATATCCTTTAGTCTCTAACTTCCTGTAAAAATTCCTCAGTTTGGCTTCAAAATCCCGTTTGTAAGGGGCTGGGGCCCGGGCATTGGCACGCTGGGTACCTGCAGCAAACCACAAAGAGAGGACAATCTGGATTTGTGCATCATTCTTATGTTTATCACATCACCATGGACAAAAGCTATCACAATTAACAAGTCAAGGGAGGCAACAGTCTTAACTTCTGCATTTTTGATTTCTGCAAGTTGAAGGATATAACAAACCTCAACCAGATCTTAAGCGATGTCTTCTTTGTAGCATTTGGTTGAGAATTAAAATCCTGTTTGAATAGTTACAGTGGTGCCCATGTGTTTCTCAAGAATGTTCCCCTTTTCAATCCAAATTAATATGAGTCAAAAAGAGTTACTCATGTCTAGCAGTAACTGTTAGGATGAAATATCTTTGCTTGCTGCTGAAATGATATCATGGCAATTAGACAGGAAGTTGCAATGGAAAAGTATGTGGTCTATAAGTCAGTGGCACAAAGAGCGAGTTTTTAATAATTACTCTAAATTCCTCACCAAAAAACTCTTCACAAAACTCTTTTTTTTTTTTTTTTTTTTTTGAGATGGATTCTCACTCTGTGGCCCAGGCCAGAGAACAGTGGCATGATCTCAGCTCACTGCAACCTCTGCCTCCCAGGTTCAAGCGATTCTCCTGTCTCAGCCTCCCAAGTAGCTGGGATTACAGGTGCCCACCCCCACGTCTGGCTAATTTTTGTAGTTTTAGTAGAGACAGAGTTTTACCATGTTGGCCAGGCTGGTCCCAACCCCTGACCTTAGGGGATCCGCCCGCCTTGGCCTCCCAGAGTGCTGGCATTACAGGCATGAGCCACTGCACCTGGCCTACAAAACTTATTTTAGATATGCACTATCACCAAGAATGATTTCAGATACATAATTACATAAATCTCATATTGCAGGGTAAAATAATCTTAATATAAGACATAATTGCAAAAGGCATCTGTCTCCTGGTTGCACAAAGAATAAATACTACTAATATTTATTGCATTCTTAACATGTGCCAAGTACTGAGAATATCTAGGTTATATAAGGATATTTTATACATTATTCAATGGCAAATATCACTAATAAAATGTAAAAGTAACACTGTTCCTCTTTCCATAGAAAAATCTGGCTTTGTGTCACCGGGTGACTAAGCAACAGGATGGGATATAAAATTGATGATGAATATGGAAATCAGACACAGAGCCATGACAAAAACCCAACCAATGAAAGAAACCAGAAAACAAAAACTGGGAAGTCTTGTTCATGACATACCATGTAAGTTCATTAAAAATTTCTTTAACAAATGAGTAAACAAAATGGTTCTTATTCATTGCTAATACTGTGTTAGGTTCAGCAACAGATGCCCAAAATGAATAAGGTGGGGTTGCTGGAGTGGGGGATGGGGAAACAGAAATAAAACGTCAAACAATTAGAGAATAAGTTATGAACTAGATGGTATACAGACTAGAAAGCAGAGGGAACAAAATGATATCCCTGGGGCTATTCCTAGTCCTACAGATCCCTGTTGTTTGCTCCATAATCTTTTTTGAAGATTTTAAATTAATTGCCAACATCTACAAATTAAATTTCAAGTTAAAAAATTCCAGATTTTCCCTTGAAAATTATTTGGGAAATCTTGCAACGACTGGCTTGCATTTCCTTGGGGATCCAGCGGGCAGCTGCAGCTACCCTGTTAGACGAGGCATGTGCTCACCACTCTGCCACAGCCACTCAATGACACTGGCTGCCTGCCCCCCAACCCCCACAGGCATTTGTTAAGATCAGTGTTATACGAAAGTAGTAGTAATATAATAAAAAAGACATGAGTATAAGTAGAGATCAAAGTGGAAAAGGCCTTAGGGAGGAAGCTTAATTGGAACCACACCTTGCAAAGGAAGGAGAATTTATATTCTATTCTGGAACAGAGCAGCAAGAGCTGGCATAAACACTGCATGTGTGTTCAGAAGATGCCGAGGCGACCAAGCTAGCCTAGAGTGGAGGAGGAATGCTGGGAGTAAATGGGAAATGAAATTGATCAGAAGGGTTGGAGCCAAATTATGAAAAGAATTTTTAAAACCTAGCAGAGGAGTTTGGCAGGATGCAATGAATGGTGTGAAGCCTTTATAGATTCTTGAGCAAGGGAATAACATACAAGTGGTGTTTTATTCAAGAAATTATTTTCAGAGTGTGTTAAGTAAATTAAGGGTGGGCAAGAGGAGAGCCCCAGTTAGAAGTTGTTGCAGTAACTGAAGCCCGAGGGGATACGGACTAGACTGGAGTGAGTGACTTAGAGAAACATCTGCAATGTGAAATAAGCACTGGGAAGAGTAAACAAGGAAGAAGAGGGAAGCATGATGTTAATACAAAGTTTCTTTAAACAATAACAACAGGTCTCATTTGTTAAGTGCCTGCTATACATTACAGACGATGCACAGATGCACATTACAGAGGGCATCTGGAGAAATCCTCACAAGTCTACAAAGAGGGTATTACTAGGACCATCATTACCACTTTGCAGCAAAGGAAAAATGAAGGTGCAGCTTCCTGTCCAAGTCATATTCCAGTGACAGTAGATTTGGGATTGGGGCACAAATGCTATGAACAGTGTGGGAAGTGATGCAGGTAGACAGGGGCATGTGAAGCTTTATACGTGTTGACTTGGAGATGACAACTGACCAAGTGCCCTAGAGACTGGAAAATATGGGGCTGGAGTTGAGATGAGAGATCAGGGCCACATGTTAGTGTGTAAATGGCACTTTATGCAGTGCCTGTTGTATAAGAGATCCCACATAAGTGTCCACTGTTGTTATCTGCGTAGAGGTGAATACTAAAGACAGGGGGAAATGAGTTGAGATTTTAGTAATGAATTTGTACAAAACTAGCTATTGACCAGTAATCTGCCTGGAGATTTCTGTAGAGTCAGGCAAAGGGCTGAGTTATGTCACAAAGCAAGCAAATAAACTTGACTTTAAAGATCTGGGAAGCAGAAAGGACTCCTAGGCAGGGGTTCTCAATCTTGACTGCACATTAGAATCACTTAGGAAGCTTTTAAAAATTCCAATGTTCGGGCCACACCCAAGATGCATTACATCAGAATGTGTAAAGACACAGAATGTAGGGTGGGACCCAGGCATGAGTGTTTAATATGGCCCTCCAGATGATTCCAATGTGCAGCTATGGTTAAGAACCACTATTCCTTTATAGAAGGGTCAAATGTCACCAATGAAACACATGGGCAGCATCCAGGGACTAACACAGGGCAAATGTTTCCTGTGTATCCAAAAGCCATCGTTTACAACATGAAGCAACATTATCTCCATAAACACAAGACTGCTCCCATACATGGATGAGGGCTAGAACAGTGTAGTTCAAGTCCACTCAGGGGTGGCACAATCAAGGTGTCAGTGCTCCAGTCTGAGAAACTTCAGACTAGAAAACCCAGACAGTGAAGAATGCAGCTGTAATGAATCAACTTTCAAGAGCCCAATCATTGATAAGAAAGAGAAAAATGAAGAATGAAGAACTGAATGAAAATCTTTTAAGATGCAAAAGAAACATGGTTTTTAAAGAGCTGATTACTTTTAAAAAACAGCACACACAGTAACTACATCTATATAATTTGAGATGCTTAAAAGGATGTGGGAAATTCCATAATGCATTCCATCAACATCAATACAGACACAATAAAAATTAGCTCTGACTGTTTATCCTCTAAGTAAAGGGATTTAATTTTAAAAACTCTGACACAGCAACTGTTAAATGCAAAAATTCTTTTGCTCATAGTGCCATTATGAAAAAAGTCATTTACACATTATTTCATTTTAAAATTACAGTAAATTATGCTGTTGACCTTTGTCAAATTCTTAATACAAGTGAGGTATAATTGCCAAGAAATTCCAGAGCAGGAATGATGTTACTTCCACTTTGGAAATACAAAATGTTCTTGGAAGATTGAGCTAATAGAATTGTATGGGAACTACAACTATAAGTGAAGTTCCAGATTATAATACTTTACAGACAGAGTAATTTTATGGTCTTTACAGTCTTAAAAAAGAAAATCAGATACAAAAGATCAATGTTACATCTAGAAAGTGATCAAATGAAGGGCTGACTTCATGAATAGTCAGCATTTTGCTAATTCTTTGCAGGAAAAAAATTTAGTAATAGATACTAGGGACTTTTTGCTTTGTCATTGCTAGGCAGCCCTAAAGAATTTCTATACTGTGTTATCCTATTTTCATATACTGTTACAAAATTACATAATCATATACAAACTAAAGAATTCTATCTGACAAAGTATTTCAGAAGACACTAGAAGTAGGTTGGCATCCAACTCCCGGGCAGTCTCAGTCTTTTTTGATTCTGGGTGTGTGACCCAGAACCCGGATTGCTCTGATGACTAACACTGGTTCTCCATATTGGACAGGGGCTGGAGCTTGATCCAGCATGGCTCCATGCCTCTGTCCTGGAATAGCTCAGAAGCTCCAGCTGTTCAAAAAGTGAACCTCTTTCCTGGTTCACTGTCAAAAAATCCCTATGACATTTAAAACAAATGCCCTATGAGTGAATGAAAACAAAACATCAAGCACTACAATAATTTCTGGAAGGCTCCTTCTTCTGGAACATAGCTCAACACTAGAACTTAAGAAAAACACGTCCAAATTGCTGGCACAAAGCACAACCACTGAAGACTTGACATTTTTGCTTTATTCTCTCAGTAGTAAAAGGCCCTCGAGTCATTTCTTTGAGCTTGCTGATGCTCATGTACATACCATTTATTGAGAACAACTTAATGCTCTGACTTCTCAAACCTTGACAGAGGTCTTGGCAGGGAAGCAATTTATTAAAAAGAGAAAGGTGAAGGGTCTGCCAATAGCAGGCACTCTTTGAGAGCTCTATGGGTGAGGACAAGAGAGACTAACAACAAAAACAACAACAAGAAGTTAAATCTGTATACTGTGATGGAGACAGTGTCTGGGGCTTTCTTTTGGTCTCTGGAATCACAACTTCCCCATCCCTGCCCACCCAGGGAGCATCCTTCACCTGTGCAATTTAGTTCCTAGATCATCTTTATAGGGCTGAGTCAAGGGAAGGGATCAAACACCTTTTCTAAAAACAGGAATAAAGCTACTTCAGGGACCGTGTGAAAGGTGGGGAAAGGGAGAAGGACAGATAGAGAGAGAGAGGAAGAAAAGGAGAGAGAATGGGGAGAGAAGAGGAAATGTTTGTAAAAAGAGTAGAAGATGACATAAACAGCTGGTAAAATGCTAAGATTTTGTGGTGGGAGAGAGAGAAAAGAAAGATCCTTAAGGGTACACAATGTGTTGGGAGAAATAATTCCCTCTCATAACCCATCCGCTCAAGACACCTTTAGTAAAGACCCATGAGGCTCTTCTGTGCTCTCTGAGTGTTTTGCTTCTGCTGAGGGTGACTGTGTGCTGGTGTTGGTTTCCAGGAGGTCCAGTTCTAGTGAAGTCACCAGAGCTCCGCATCATGATTCATGGGCACAATGATCCCCCCAAACCATGAAGTACCCTCAATGTGCTGTTTACAGGAAAGTAAGGAGAAATCTAATGTATTTATGAAAGAGTTTCAGCAAATAGTGGGTTAAACGAATTCTCATACAGTTAAAATCATAGCTTTGGTTACCTGGAAAATCCACATAAGAGAGCACATCTCCAATAATATCAGATAAATTAGGTGTTATTGCCTTTAACTTCCTAGAAATGTGCAGCTTAAATAAACTTCTGGGTCCCATATTTGGCATAATAAGCCACATGGTGTTTGGAAAGATCTTTTCCTTCTGGCATCACTGAGGTTGGGATTGGCATTATAATGGTCCTAGAAAAACAAACCTTCACATTCCAAAATTTTGACAAATTTTGGTGAGCACTATAACAGCTGCAAAAAAACAGTGAGTCAAAGTTTCCAAAGCCCCTCTCTCTTCTGCAGTTGAAAAGACATGTCAATGTGCTTGGAATGAAGAAAAGTGTGGAAAGTTGCTAGGAATTCTCAATGAAGATCATTAAAATTTATTACTGTCATAATTTTCATGGTATTATTCTCACACCACTAAAAGGGGTGAAATTCTAGTCACCAAGGAGGATCAGACCGCTTTAAAAAATCTGTTTGAAATGCTGCTTTCACAAGACCTTCAGGAATATTGGTAGAAGGAGAAGCTATTTTATTCAAAGAAACAGAAGATTCCTCCACAAGGAAATGAGGTTAGTGAGTCCAGCCCTGGTATCATGTGGAATTTGTTATAGTGACTTCCATTGATATCAGGCTGTACAAATCAGTTTCAAGATCAAACAAAGCCCAATGAAACAGAGTGGGCCAAAAATATGGAGATGATTCTTCTTGAAAATTAAAACCACCACAAACACTGCTAGCAATTTAGATATATTTGGATTACATATGTCTTTGGAAAATGTTTAACTCTAAATGTAAGGTTCTAGAATGGATTTTATTGTCACTAAGGATTACTCATGTGCATTTGCGATGCTAAATGAGGAAGTGAACTTAGCCACATTTAGAATACTCATACAGTCTTGAAGAATGTGTGGCCAGTCTTCAAGTGCATGCCTTTAAAGAGCATGGAAGGGGCAGCATCTGGTGATCTACCTTTGCCTCAGGGAGGAAAGGCCAACAGTAACAATCCACACAGCTTCATTTCTTTAACAGTAAAACATAGATAAAGGGATGGTCCACTTTAAACCCCAGCATAGGTTCTTACTAAGATAAAGACCACTCTGCATGATTTCTTATCTAAGCAGACAGCTCTGCAAATCAGCATTCATATGTTCCAATTATTAATGGTTCAAATGTGAACAAATTATACTTCTCAGAATCAAATTAAAGAAAGAAAGGAAGGAAGGAAAGAAAAAGAAAGAGAAGAAAGAAAGAAAGAAAGAAAGAAAGAAAGAAAGAAAGAAAGGAAGGAAGGAAGGAAGGAAGGAAGGAAGGAAGGCAGGAAGGAGAGAGAGAAACTGTTAATGAGTTGGATACCTTGAAAACTTATAATGAACCAGTGTAAATTTGTGAGNGAAGGAAGGAAGGAAGGAAGGAAGGAAGGAAGGAAAAGAGAGAGAAAGAAAGAAAAAAGAAAAAGAAAGAAAGAAAGAAAGGAAGAAAGAAAGAAAGAAAGAGAGAAAGAAAGAAAAGAAAAGAGAAAAGGAAGGAAGGAAGGAAGGAAGGAAGGAAGGAAGGAAGGAAGGAAGGAAAGAAAGAGGGTGACCCATTAACGTTTGTTGGCTGCTTATGATGTTCCAAGCACCAAGCGAAGTGTTCTCCAAAAATAATCATGAGAGGTGAGGTGATTATTACGATGCTTATTCTATAGAAAAAGAAATTCAGGCTCAGGGAAGGAGGTACCCTAGCCAAAGTCAAAGAGCTGCTAAAAGACTGAGGCTAGTTGGGAATTTCATGAAGTTTTCCCCTATACCTTTAAAGTTACCTAAAGTGTCATACACTTCCTTTCAGCCTGTGCCATCAAAATAGGTGCCCCTATTTTGTTCCGAAGTTGGCCTGTGTTTCTGCCCTCAATGTCCTGCTGCCCATGGGCCTGTACTCTGTGGGCTGCCACTTTTCTGCCTTATTCCACAAACCACTTCCTTCCATTCATGTCCTGTGGCCTCTGCACATGTATACTCAACTTCCCATCCTAAAATCCCTTCCCTCTCTCTTCTCCTATCTACTGCTCTATTTGGCTTTCTTTTCACCTCCAGATTTAGTGATAAGAGCATCTGACTTCTGCTTCATATCCTGTGTCATTCTGTCACTGATCGTGACCCAGTTTATAAGCCATTACTTCACAGAACCTGCTTTGGCAAAGACAATTTATAACTTCATGATTTGCAAACCTAAATGAGGCCTCTTTTCAGATCTCATCCTTCTTGATGCCCCACCTCCTTTTGTGAGACAGGGTCTCACTTTGCTGCCCAGGCTGGAGTGCAGTGGCGCGATCATGGCTCACTGCAGCCTCGGCCCATGCAACCCTCCCACCTCCTAGGCCCAAGCAAACCTCCCAGCTCAGTCCCCATGAGTAGCTGGGACTTCCTGAACCCTTTGGGCATCTGGCTCTATTAACCCATCCTCTGTGAAACCTGGGTCCCCTGAAAAGACCTTTCCTAACTCTATTCAAAATCTGTTGGCTCTCTTTCTTTCACTTGCTCCTCTGTCTCAGCTCATCCCTTAAATATTAAGGTTTCTCATGTCATCATCCTCTATTTCCTCTTCTTTTCAATGAATTTCTCCCCAGCTGCTCTAATCTACACTCTAGGTTTCAGTTGCCACCAGTACACTGAATTCCTTGCTGTCAACCTCTCCTGTGCTCCATGGCTGTCATTTCCAGCTCTATTTGGGACTCTCCAATTGATGGCCCAAAGATTTCTCAATAAAACTTGTCCATCACCAAACTCATTCAACTTTCCTGCTTGAGTCTAACCATTTTCCATTCTTGGCAGAGGGTGCTACCATCTGCCTGGTAGTCTAGGTAGTGAGACCCTGACTCTTCCCTACCTCTACTCAAAGTCCTGATGTCTCTGCTTTCTATGTATCTCCTTAATTCTTCCCCTGGTCTCCATCTCCACGGCCTAGTCCAGCCTTTCATCATGTTACTCTGGCTAATGCAACAGCCTCTCTGATACTATCTCTGTCTCCAGTCTCTCATCTTCTAATTTACCTCCCAATTGCCACCAAACTGATCTTTGAAAAACATTGGCATTCCTCTGCTTATACACTTTCAGTGGCTTTACATGGACTATAGAATAAGGCTGGCCAGGTGTCATGGCTCACACCTGTAATTCCAGCACTTTGGGAGGCCGAGGTGAGCAGATCACTTGAAGTCAGGAGTTTGAGACCAGCCTGACCAACATGGTGAAACCCAGTGTCTACTACAAATACAAAGATAAGCTGGGTGTGGTGGCACATGCCTGTAATCCCAGCTACTGGGGGGGCTGAGGCAGGAGAATTGCTTGAACCCGGGAAGCGGAGGTTACAGTGATCCTAGCTCATGCCACTGCACTCCAGCCTGGGTGAAGAAATGACACTCTGATTCATAAATAAATAAACAAATAGGGCTTCAATGATCAACCGGTCTTACCCTACCTTTCCAACCTGAGCTTTGTGAACTGCCCTTCACTTGTATCTATTAATTTCCTACACTACTTTCACGCTCCTGTGGTTTAGCTTATGCTACCTGATATGTTTTTTTTTGATGTTTGTTCCCACTAAATCTCATGTTTAAATAAAATCCCCAATGTCAGAGGTAGGGCCTTGTCGGGGGTGTTTAGATCATAAGGGTGGATCTCTCATGAATGGCTTAGTACCACCCCCTTGGTGAGGCATGACCTCACATGAGATCTGGTTGTTTAAAGGTGTGTGGTACCTCTCCCCTGCTCTCTCTGGCTCCCACTCTCACCATGTGACATGCTGGCTCTCCATCACCTTCTGACATGAGTGGAAGCTTTGTGAGGCCCTCACAGAAGCCAAGCAAATGCTGGCACCATGCTTGTACAGTCTGTAAAACCATAAGCCAATGAAACCTCTTTTCTTTATAAATCACCCAGCCTCAGGTTTATTTATAGCAACACAAGAATGGCCTAACACGCTACCCCTTTGACTAGAATGTCCTTCTTTCTTTGGTTCGCCTGGTAAACTCCTATTCATCATCCTTCAAGACTCCACTTCATAGTTTCCCAAACACCCCATCCCCAGCCTTAAAGGAATAACTGCTCCCACAACTGTGTTCCCATACATTTCTTCATTAAAAGACTAACTACTGAGCTTCGCAGAGTCATTTGTTGACTCACTGCCCCACCATCAATTCTTCAAAGGCAGAAACTGTATTATTCATCTCTGTAGTCCCAGAGTCTAATTCAGTGCTTGGATCATAGTTAGATGCTCCATAAATCTATGTTAAATGAACAAATTAATAGATCTTTTCCTGTCTGCAGTATCCAATTAGGCTGCAGCTTCATTATCACTGCAGTATGTGAAAACACATGTTATATACCAAAGAACATACAGCAACTTAGTGACACATATGGAGTTTGCATTTCTACTGAAACAGTTTTCAATTCTGATAGCTGTTAAACTGTGAACAATGCATTGACTATAATAAGGACCTATATACAGCTGATATTCTGTCAACATCATGACTGTCTTCATTTTCAAAGCTCATTTGCCAAGCTGCATTTTCTACCATTTGTTCATCCACCCATTCATCCACCCACTCACTCTTTCATTCATGCCTATCTCTTTAAAAAGAGATCAAATGTACACATTTCAGTTTATCAACAAGTTCTATATGCCAATCCATCTCTGTTCTTTATATCTAATGCAATTAATGAATATTGCAGGGAAATATATCCAAGTCCATTAAACCGAATAATTTCAATTATATATTATTTCTTGAGTAGAGAATTTATCTTCATTGTCTATCAAATCAGTCTCTTCATTAGAACTTTCTAAAGCCAAAAAGCAACCTAATATTTTGTGTCCTGCTATTGAGTGACATAATATCATGAAAAGTAAATTCTATATCCGAGTATGTCAGACCACGAATCCTCCTATTCATTATCTCTTTGTCAAAATGAATCCCCATGGAAATAGGTCACTCTTAAGAGACAAGAAATGCCACACATGTATCTGTGCTAACACTAAAGATGTATCTGAAGTGTTCCCTTCCTGTCCTGTCTTTAGGGAGGAGAGAACATCTGGCTTGCAGCTTCGCTCCTCAGAGAATTCACTGTGAGCAGCAGGTGGACTCACCTGGTGAGTTCTGAGGAGATGACACGGGAGAGCCACGTGGGGACTGACAGTAGCTGGGGTGGAGTAAGGCATGTGGAGGCACATATGACATTATCTCTTCTTCAAATAAGCTGGGGAAGGACAAGAAACAAAACGGGTATTTCAGCCAAAGAAGTGGGGAATAGCCTAAAGCCTGAGGGGGTAGAACATTCCATCCGAGATCTGGTTCACATCCCAAAGAGAGCAACCACCCCCTTTCTCTTGCAGGTAATTCTTGGAACAAAATGGCTGGCTCTGGTCATTTTTGTGAAACCTGTGGTTATTTGCCTGTTTTGCTACCAAGTTTGGACAACATGATTTGATTTTACTATTTCAATATATGAATTTGAGTGTACACGTTTGAAAAATCATACCTGGGTTTTTAGATTTGGAAACAGGATTCCAACACAAAATAGAAAATGCGAATTGAGAACCCATCATAAATACACAAAGTATGTTCTATATCCTCATTTCAAGAAATAAACAATAGGGTCTCAGACTTTGAAGAGCTTAGGATTTAATTAGATCATTCAAAGCAAAATAAAACAAAACACCTTCTAAATAATTACAGTCACAAAATAATGAGCTCCCTTGTTTATCCTGGCTACTATTTTTCAAATGTGAGGATTTGGATCTTAGACCATTTAATTGTCTTTTTTCTTTTCTATATTGAAATGTCTGTTTCTGATATTCTCCTAAAAGATAGTAACCAGAGACCTGAGATCTTAGAATCCTGGACTTTTCATTAAATATTATGATAAAGAAAACTACTATTAATGGTACCAAGCTCAAATATATAAACACTTGGCAAAATAGAATTAAAACAACAGTAAAAGTTAGAGAGCTTGTATTTTAATTAAGAAGTAGAAGCAGATTTCTTTTTGCTCAAATGTAGCCAAATCTAGAAAACAGTTACTTGTTTAAAAAAAAAATTTAGTAGAAGTGGCAACGGTTTAATTTTGTAGAGATTTAAGGCAAGGACTTCTAAGTGTGATAACACTGGTTCTAGACCGAGGTGAGTTTGCTCCCCCAATCCCTTGGGGCATTTGGCAACGTCTGAGGATATTATGTAAAGCAAAAATAGTGTTAACATTTATTAACACTTTAATATAGTCATAACTGGGGAAGGAGGTGCTATTGACCTCTAGTGGGTGAGGTCAGGATGCTGCTAAACATCCTATAATTCACAATGTAGCTCTTCACAAAAAAATACCTAGCCAGCCCAAAACGTCCATACTGCTGAGGCTGGGACACTGCTGAGCGGTGCGTAAAAACACTTCTGCCGGACCACTGCAGCAAAAGCATTTTTATGTGATTTTGTTTTTCAAGCCACCACTGTACTTTTAAACCATAAGTCAGAAGATATGGATATAGAAGCAGTAAGTAATCTTATCTGTAATACCAAATTAATCTCTGAAATAGTTTTCTTTTTTAAATAAATCAAATGGAATAATGTGAATTTTAAATTAACTGTTAAGAAAAAGTCTCATATAACAACTGATGGCCCTAGAATCTAGAAACCTATAGCTAAATTAGTTAGAGTAGGAAACAGCACTCTTTTCACAGACATCAATACCTATAGTACTTGTGATGACATACATTCTTCCCTTTAAATATAACTAATACTCAGAAATCTTTCATATCAAGAGAAAAAAAAGTTTACTTGAAAAGTTTAATACCTAAAAGATAATAATATAAAAATGCTCAATATACATCATGCAGTGTTAATAAATGTTAACACTATTTTTGCTTCACACACACACACTGAAAAGTCTGTATATATCTAAATAGAGAGGTATATATATATCTGTACATGTGTGTGTGCATTTGTGTACATAAAGTCCCTTTTGTTCTCCTCTATCATGATTGTATGGTATCCTTCCTTCTATAGTTCTATATTCAGCAACATTTATATAGAAAGGTAAATAATTAATTGTTTTACCTTACACATTGTTTAAAAATTACATACATACTACGTAAGTTATAGTATTCTTGAGATTTTTAAATTCAACAATATAGTTCTGGTATCTATGTGGATATATAAGGATCCAGTTTATTCCTTTTACCTGCTATGGTAGGCCATTCTACAAATATATCAGTCTATTTATTCATACCTCTTTCGATGAGCATTTACTTTATTTCAAACTGTGTGCTTTTATCAATAATAGTGCAATGAACATCCTATATATAATACCTTGAATATGTGTAAAAGACTTTCCTAGTGCAAACATGGCATATACCTAAAAGCAGAGTTACTCTATCATAATGCATATGCCTTTTCAGCTGCATAAGATAGTGTTCATTCGTATTCCAACAAGGGTGTAGAAACGGCAATGCCACTAAGCCCAGACAATACAAAAGTTCTTATGTATCATTAAGTATTTCAGACTTTTTGACTTTTACAAATCTAATAGTGTAAAATGGTATCTCCTTATTTGAAACTGGATTTGTAATTACTAGCATTTTTTTCCATGGGTTTATTGACTATTCATACTTCCATTTCTATGAAATGCGTTTTCATATCCTTTATCCATTTTTCTATTGGGTACTCTTCTTTTAAATTAAAAGCCTTCTTTATGTATCCATGAATTTTTTTTTCTGTCACCAGACTGGAGTACAGTGGCATAATCTCCGCTCACTGCAACCTCTGCCTCCCAGGTTCAAGTGATTCCCCTGCCTCGGCCTCCCAAGTAGCTGAGACTACAGGTGCACACCACCACATCCAGCTAATTTCTTTATTTTATTTGTTTTTTAGTAGAGACGGGGTTTCACCATGTTGGGCAGGATGGTCTTGATCTCCTGACCTTATGATCTGCCCACCTCGGCCTTCCAAAGTGCTGGCATTACAGGTGTGAGCCACTGGGCCCAGCCGATCTGTTTGTTTTATGTCTTGTAAATCTATTCTTCCAGATGTTTATCTTTCTCTATGCATTTATATGTGATATCTTTCATTACATCAATTTTAATATATTTATGTAACCAAATTTATCAGTAATTTCCTATATGAGCTCTGATAGAGGTACTTTTTTTTTTTTTTACACAAATTGAGTTAGTGAAAAAATGCATGAAATAGAAAAATCAATAACAAACTCAACAAGGTCATTTAAAAATTATTGGGGTTTAAAATAGCCCTATTGGAAAATTACATAGATTTATTTTGAATTGAATAATGTCCTAGAACGATACTATCTTTACATTGCAGCTTACTGAGAATCAAGTCAATTTGTACCAGGAGTGATTTTCCTTTTTAAGAAATTAGACAAAACATAAAAATATACACAAAGTCTTCCATGTCTTCCATGTGACAAGTATGCTGACTGAAGTTTGTAGCCACTAATTCAAATTATTCCAATTCCAAAGTAAAATAAAACATAAAGAACCGAGGACCTGAATAAAACCCCAAATTTTTCAATAATCACGAATTATTACTCATTAAGCATGTATATATAATACATTGTGTTGTTTCCTATTATTAAAATAATAAACACATTTGATCACCCACATGAAAAGTCTAGAATTTAATGACATCATTTATATGCAATAATTATAGAACTATTGTATGTAAGTAAATTTCTAACACTTCTCCAAAAGCCCATTAGCTTTGGAGAACCTGCTTATTTTCCCAAAGAGGGGAAAGTGCAGCTTGCTCTTTAGGTATGAATGAATTTTGAATTATCTGAATTCAAATACTTTTGAATTCTACTACATAACATATAGAAACTCATGTAAACTGTTGTGCAATCAAAGTAAAACATTATAAGTTATAGTATAATAAATTTAAGACTATACCATCTAAAGATTATTTAACTATGGACATCTGAATGATAATTATGACGTCTGTTTTAACTAATTCCAACAGCAAAATTCTTAGTTTAAAAGAAAAACCCCTTAGCTTTCTAGAATGAAGCAGAAGAGCATATCCTGGCCAGAATTCTGTTAGCAGAAACTTAAACTATTTTATCACCAACCAAACCATAACAGAAACATCACACTAATATTAATTGGCCAGTAGTCTTCCTGACCTCCTGGCATACTATATGCTGCTTTCAGAACTGGCTCAATACAATAGGAGAGAAGCCACCCACAGGCTGAGATGTGACCCCCACCACAGGTCCTATTCAGAGTCAACTGAAGCCAAGTATCTATAGAAAGTGAGTCCATCCCTTTGAATTATGCTTCGACTACACATAAAGAAAAATAACTTTCTGACAACAATCACGTGGGCCGTCAGAAATATGGTAACAAATATGGCAACTATGAAGTGGAGAATTAGACATGGTCAGAGTCAAGATCATCATGATTACTTGAATGAGGTTATTAACACTCAGGGATAAACAAAATCTTGCCTGAAAGGTTCAAGCATGATATTCCCTTTAATTCTGTGGAGGTTACAGGGGTGGGTTTCACAACCACTGGGTAGAGCAAAGCGCTATTTTACTTTGGCTTGCCTACATTTGAGGGATAATACAAAAAATGAGAAAGTCCTTTGAAAACTTGCCAGTTTCCTTTCTAAACTACTCTAAAATTTAAAACCAAGGCTGATTTAACCATTGGGGGGGAAGAAAAAAATAACTGGGCAGTTTTATGAAGGGCTATCAAGTTGGCAATGAGTAGCAGGGACCAAATGTCAACTTTCTGATCTGATTTACCAAATGCACGCTCTTAAAACCACAAGCTACATAAATAATGTCTTGAGTCAGCAAAAGGGGACAAAACACATTTTGAGAAAAACATTTAAAGAATATTTAAACTGAAGGGGTAAACTCTTCTACACTGAGGAGGTAAACTGTGGATACCCTTCTGTTCCATTCTGTGAGTGGGAGATTCTATTCATTACAACCTTTCCCTTTTCCAATACAACCTCCTTTGACAGCAGGGTAAAAACAAAATTAAACAGATCTCAGTGCAGCAAATGCAGCCTGAAGTGAATGATCACTCAGTCAGTGCCCTAAATCTTCAACATATTTCCACAAGTCTAAAGAATAAGAATAACTTTAGGACTATTAATATTGGCGTATTATTTTCTACAATGCTCCATGGTATCTGATGACAGGAGACCTTCTGCCTCAAGAGTGAGTGTTATGTACGTACCTCAGCAACATAACCAGGTCTGCATCGCTTGAAAGGCGCACCAATCCTGGAGTCCCTTCAGTTCGGATAAATTGGATCTTCTCCCTATTCAAGAAAAGAAACAAACAGCGCAAAGTGTATATGATAAACCTTTGGGCTATAACTCAGTAGCAAAGAGCATTTTCTGTAACAGTCATAACATTTTTAATACCTATTATGTGTCAGCTACTGTGTGATATCCTAGGAATACACATCCAAGAGAGGCATGGTCTTTGCCTTCAAGGGAGGATCTTGTGATGAGCATCAACACCTCCCAGTTCTAACGTTGTAGGGAGAAAGATTCTTTTATTGCTTTCATCATTTTGCTGCCCAAATACTACTATAAATAGCATATCATTCAACCAATAAAATCAGTGTCTGCTTTGAGTTAAAGCTGACTGTGGGCCTGAATCTTAGTGATAGTCTTAGGCTGATCCCTAGCTGTGCCAAAAAGGGATTGTGTTGGGAGAGTCACCTATTTTCCTGAGGCCATATCTTTAAATTACATGTGATGAGCTCATTCCTAATTGGAAGCAGATAGTATCTATGCATTACATATTCAGTGTAAAAGCATATGGCTTTTTTAAATAAGGAAAACACTGAAATACTTTGCTACTACACTTAGTGAAATAGATTGTGTACATACCTGTGCAAATGTATATATACCTATATACATCAAACACAACAAGGTGAGTTATTTCTACCACTATTTTGTTATAGATAAATGGGATAACACCAGTTTTTTTTTTCTTTTTGTTTGATGAGTCAACATCATGTCACTATTTTCAATTTGTTATATGATACAATTTTAATAAATTTTTTCCTAGGTGCTTTCTTCCCTCATTTACATCATGCTATTTCAAAGCACATCATATTAACTTTCATAAGATGAAGAAAAAAATAACATAAACTATGGTACTAAAGTCATTATATTTCACTGGAATAGAGAGGATGACACAAACAATTCTATTCTATAGACAATATATTCTGATTTCTGTACCACAAAGTAAAATATTAATCCCTGATATAAGTATTTATTTAGATTTAGTTCTTATCTACAAAGCAACTTGTTTTTCTATTTGATATTTTCACAAAGTTCCACTGATGTTTTTGTTTGTTTGTTTTGAGAGAGGGCCTCACTCTGTCACCCAGACTGGGGTGCAATGGCGCAATCTTGGCTCACCACAACCTCTGCCTCCCAGGTTCAAACAATTCTCCTGCCTCAGACATTTGAGTAGCTAGGATTATAGGCATGCACCACCACGCCAAGCTAATTTTTGTACTTTAGTGGAGATGGGGTTTTGCCATTTTCACCATGCTGGTCTCAAGCTCCTGGCCTCATGTGATCTGCCTGCCTTGGCCTCTCAAAGTGCTGGGATTACAGGCATGAGCCAGCATGCCTGGCCAAGTTCCACTGATTTTTATATTTCCAAATTTCAAATACTTTTCTTAAGACTGCTTGCTGACTTGAAGGCACTGAGGTGGAAGGCAAGGTGCCATGTTCACAGGAAAAATTCCCTAATGCATAGAAAAGTCAGTGGATTTGCCGTTAGCCACATAGCTTATGAGGTGTGATAAACAGAGTTCAGTCCTTGGTTTCTTCTGGCTAGATCCATTTTATATGATATATGAAGCAGCTAATCTTTAACATTTGTCAAATTTTCCTTTCTATAATTTATTGCCAGCAGCTAACTACTATTTTTTTTTAAAGACTATTAGAAGTTCGTAGCAGGCATGCATGTAAAGGAATCTGCTTAAGGTTATTTCTGTGAAGCCTTGAACCAGGCAGAGCGTTTTCCCTCAAGTGTTGGAATCATACATCTGAAACATGTGATGGAAACTCAGTCCCATTATCTGGTGAATGGTTTTTCTGATAAGAGATGTAAATGTTGGCTTATATAAGCTAAATCAGAGAAAAGTTATTTTGAAGAAAAATGAATAATAACTTAACCAAAGAACTACTCTTATAAGGGTCAGTAACACTCTGCTTTGATCTTGGAGAATCAAAAGCTATCTCCCACAAATACGCAACTTATCTCTTCTGTCTATCAACACAGTGAATCCAGGCAAAAAGAACAAGACAAAAACAAACAGGCTGAGCACTCTCCCCTCCTTCCTTAACTGGAGCTACACAGAAGGAGTTGAGTGATGGTAGATATCAGGCCCTGGACTGCGGCTTGTAAGTTTCCTGTGAATAAGAAAAACATCATCGCTTCTTGAGTCACAAGGATGATAGGGTGAGAAATAGAAAGGACAAAGGCACCAGAGGAAGTATGCCAACTGGGAAACTTTTCATCACTTTCCAGATGTAAACTACCAGACTGCGAAGGCAACTAGTCTGATTTTTCAGGTGAGAACACATGAGAGGCAGGCTGAGACCAGTTTTCTACCAGGCCAACTAATTTATCACAGTGACAAGCTATGGGTCATATGCTTCCAGGAACCAGACACTGGAACATGTCGTTTGATGTAAAGTACTTTCTTATGTTGATACTGATTCATTCTTTCAGCAAACATTTTCTGCATGCCTACTACGTGCTGGTCATGGTACCACACTCTGGGAATCCAATGGGGAGTAAGAGAAAGTCTCTTTCCAAGAAGCTTACAGTGCTGTGGAAGAGAGGCCATCAAAAGACAATTCTCATTTGATGTGAAAATATTTAAATTTTTCTGTTCACTTAATTGAACGGTGGTTAGGCTTTATACCTGCTCCTGATCTAAACAGTTCTTTATAAAGTCCTTTCATGTAGAGACAAAGGAGGCATTAGTTTACTGCCTGTAAGGAGAGCAGATCAAGGCTGAGGAAGAGAAAGAAGTCAGCAGATGTCCCCGGAAATGTCACCAATCTTTTCTGAGAAAAACAAAGGAACTGCTTCTTGGTTATCAGGTGTTTACCTAGTATGCTATAGACAAGTGTTTCTCAAACTGGCATCCTTGGTCTACTAGAAATTTGCATACATTAGCTCGAGCTCTGCAAGAATTTTTAAATTTTGTGTCTTCACTTTGATGATCAAAACACATGAAACAATATAATATTTTAGATGAGATGGATGACATTTATGACTGAAGTTTGTCATATGACTTTGGGTCCCATGTTTATATTTATAGGGCACTTGGTGCAAAGGGATCAGAGATGAGCTTTTAAAGGATGGTGAATAGACCTGGCTGCCCTTAGGCTGGCAGGGCCTTCATATTCAATATGATAATAAAACCAGTCCCTGTCTGCCACTCATGCACACTTCGCTTATCAATTTAAAAACCTTTTCTCTTACTGTATTAACTTGCATCATGAAAATGATCAAGTCGGGTTAAGTAAATTGCCATAGGCTAAAGAGAAAACAAAAGAGATGGATTTAAAAAGAAAATTATGCCTTTATGCTAAATAATGCATCAAAGATATCCTGGTTTATTCTAAGAACAAAAGCCTTGCAATAGTTTGCAAACAGAAAGTGGTAGTAGAATCCACTCATCCCAGGGCACATTCAACGATATGTTTTTTCCTTCAGTATTGTATTTGGGGTTACACTGTTAAATTAATTGGCTTATCAAAACAATGAATTAGTAGATAAAAATAAGCTTTTTGTTAAGAAGGGAAAATGATGACTGTGACAATTCCAAGGAGGCACATGCTAGACCAGAGATGCAAAATCAAAAGAATCAAGTCAAACACAAGCACAGAAAAGCACAAATATATCTTTCCACTGATAATGGTCTCAACATTGGTGCTTTAGCTTCTGAAAAACAAAATATTCTCACATTAAGAGCACTCATTTAAATGTTACTGATTTTTTCTAGTTTTTAACTTAATTTGTATGTCTTTTGGTTTTATAGTTTATAAAAGCTGTAAGCATAAGAGGTTTATACATATTTTATATTTGTACACATTTAAATTTAAAATAAAAGTGGTTAACATCAACATTATAGGTCTGCGATGCTTCTTTTTCCTTTTAGAGTGGAAAATAACAGATGTAACTCTTACAAATTTTAATGAGTCCATCCAGTGTTTGGAGTAACATAACGAGTTTGAGAAATGTTGTTAAAGACAACTGATCATGATTAGAGGAATGTTTGAAAATTACTTTAATATATTTATTCAAGTTTATTAATTTATAGAATTAGAAGGAATCTGTGGTAGTCCTCTCTGTTGCCCAGGCTAGAGTGCAGTGGTACAATCATGGCTCACTACAGCTTCAAATTCCTGAGCTCAAGTGATCCCCTTGCCTCAGTCTCCTGAGTAGGTGGGACTACAGGTATGTACCACCACACTTGGCTAATTTTTAAACATTTTTGTAGAGACAGGGTCTTGCTATGTTGTCCAGGCTGGTGTCAGACTCCTGGCCTCAAGTGATCCTCCTGCCTCAGCCTCCCAAAGTGCTGGAATTACAGGACTGAGCTACTGCACCAGCCTGCCTTCTTCTTAATAAAGAAATTCAATTTAACCTTAGTGGTTTACTATGAAGATTAAGGTTATACCAACACAACATAAGATCACTTGGACCTCTCCGCATGGGTACATTTATCTCTCTGTGCCCCTTAGAGTACATTCCAGCACTTTTATGGGTGCACCTTCTCATTTGGCTAGTGAGGTACAACCTAAATTCCTTTTGAAATACAAGTTTCTTGAGCGCAAAAGCCCTTTCTCCTTTATCTTTTTTTTTTTTTTTTTTTTTTTGAGACAGAGTCTCACTCCATCACCAGGCGCCAGGCTGGAGTGCAGTGGCGCGACCAGCTCAGTGCAACCTCCGCCTCCCGGATTCAAGCAATTCTCCTGCCTCAGCCTCCCGAGTAGCTGGGACTACAGGTGCGCGCCACCATGCCCAGCTAATTTTTTTGTATTTTTAGTAGAGACGGGGTTTCACCATGTTGACCAGGATGGTCTTAATCTCTTGACATTGTGATCTGCCCACCTCAGCCTCCCAAAGTGCTGGGATTACAGGTGTGAGCCACCACACCCAGCCTCTATCTTTTTTTTTTTTGAGATGGAGTCTCATTCTGTCACCCAGGCTGGAGTGCAGGGACCCATTCTCAACTCGATGCAACCTCTGTCTCCTGGGTTCAAGTGATTCTCCTGTCTCAGCCTCCAGTATAGTTAGGATTACAGGCATCCGCCACCACGTCTGGCTAATTTTGATATTTTTAGTGGAAAGGGGGTTTCACATGTTGGCTAGGTGAACTCCTGATCTCAAGTAATCCACCCACCTCAGCCTCCCATAGTGGCTGGGATTACAGGTGTGAGCTATGGCGCCCGGCCCTTCTTCCTTTATATTTGTGTTCCCCAGGTACCAAATACTATTCTGTCTACCTGACGAGTGCTTTGTAAAATATAAACCAGTGACATGATTAATTTAGGCCAAAATAACAGATGTGGCTCTTAACAATTTCCCCTAAGAATATACCTGGTGTTTGGAATAAACAATCTTGCTTTTTTTTTTTTTTTTTTGCCGTGGCAGAGAAATAAAGAATTGGAAAGCTAATGCCCAATTATTTACTAAAACAGAATCCACTGGAGAGAAATGTAAAGGCAGGTAAAAAGACAATCTCTTATGAAAACTCAAACTGTAAAATGAGAACCTAAACCATACAGAGACAAGCTCAGGAAAAAGTCTCCAGCTACTGCTATCTCTCAGACTTTCACAATATATGTAACCACTTCCTCCAGTGCACAGAATCACCCCCAAAGATCAACTCTAGTAGATCATTTGAGGACAACGAACAAAGTCTCAAGACCGAATTCCCACAGAAAACATTCTCATGAAACCACCCAAACTTTTGGTGAAGTTAAAGAGGGGCACGTGCTCACAGACAATCAGAAGCAGCAATGCTCAAAACCACAAAACTCTGGATTGCCAACTCTGCACATCCGGGTTCCTCTAGATACACTTCAGTGCCACATTCACAAATACATGTTTTTAAAAACTGCCCTAGGCAGTTCTAGAGAAGTGCCTTTGACTTCCCTACTGGTATAACGTCAAGAAAGGAAGACCAGCACTGATCATTTGTACTCATTGTTAGAGTCACAGGGCACTGCCTGACTTGACAGATATAGCCAAGCAGTTGAAAGGTTATGGGAATTTAAGTCCATTATGGTCATATGATCCTTACGGATACAGAAGCGAAATTAATTATCCACATGTGTAGGGACAAATTTTGCAATAAATGGATACAAGTTATCTGCATGCTGATAACTTAGAGACTGAATTAACTCTTTTTGTTTCCTCATGTTAAAATAAACATAATTATAGAAGGCAAATAAAACACTTTGCCTGGAGGCTATTATATAGGAAGCACTCAATAATTTTAAACGATTGAGTATATTATTAGATAGGCCCCGTAATTATTTATTCCTTTGTCAAAAGACAGTATGATCTATTGAAAACAGAGCCAAACTAGATTTCTGTTGACCCACTCCTTTTTCTGCTTGTATTGTTGATTTAGAACAACTTGCCAACATCTTATTAATATATTATTAACATAGAAGGGATGCTTATTTTGTTTGCTTTGTAAGAAATGCCTCTGATTAAGTATCTGGGCAATTTATTCAAATATAAGTAAAATGTAGATTTTATTAAAAACTACTTTGTGCTATCATAAATAATTCATTGTTCTTTATGATTTACTATTCTTTTGGGGATGGGAAAGGCATTGAGACTGGTTTCAGCACTGACATTTTGCTTTGATCCACAGAGAGTCCAAGTCTAATGAGTTACTAAAGGAAATGACATTTTATTGAACTGTTTTCTTGATAAATATAACAGAACATAGGAAAAATCAAGAGTCAAAGATATACCTAAGACGTGATTATTCCTCATGTAAGAAAACGGTCTTAAAAATCATAATTGAGCCACTTATTAGCAAAAAAACACGATACTTTGGAGAAATATCCAGTAGATGAATGTATTGTAATTTGGGGAATCTTTCAAAGTTACATCAGAGAACAATGTTTATGGGAAAATAATAAATATCTGAGCGTGATACTGTGAAAAGAACCTGAACTAATTTTGAGTACTGGAGTTCATGTTTTTGGCCTTTTAAATTTTAGGTGATTGTCCAGGTGTCTTAAAGTTGACATTAACAGTTATGAGATTCCATGTGTCAAAAATATGAAAATTAGATATACACATGATACATAACTCAAAAGCATACATACATCTATAAATTAGCACATCCATTCAAATAAAACATAACTAGCACTTACTCCTTTTACAGAAGTCATAGAATAGGTGACAGGTTTTAAGAATCTGTGTTCCTTACCGCCCTGAAGAATAAAATCTCTAATCTCTTATTAGGCCTACAAGATAATTAGCTGCTTGGAAAGATATTTTAACATACCTTTGGATGGCTTCTGAAATGTTATCTTAATGATATTGCCATGATATTTTGGCTCTCAGTAATTTCTGGCTAAACCTCGAGCCAGAAGGCTCAGTCCTCAGCTTAGGCACAGAGCAGTCAAGGCTGGTTTTATTGTATAAGTGTAAGAGATTTTAGAGTAAAGCTCCCTGTAGGAAACAGTGGACAGAACCACTAAAAAGCCTTCCTACACACAAATTAATAGTGGAATTAGAGATTGCTGGGCACGGTGGCTCATGCCTATAATCCCAACACTTTGGGAAGCCGAGGTGGGCAGATCACTTGAGGCCAGGAGTTCGATACCAGCCTGGCCAAAATGGTGAAACCCTGTCTCTATTGAAAATACAAAAATTATCTGGGCATGGTGGTGCATTGCTGTAGTCCCGGCTACTCAGGAGGCTGAGATATGAGAATTGCTTGAACGCAGGAGGCACAGGTTGCAGTGGGTTGAGGTCATGCCTACTGTACTTCAGACTGGGTGATGGAGTGAGACTCTGTCTGCTCCCCCCTACTCCCAAAAAGGAAAAGAGATCATAGATCCTAGTTGCATTTAAATTATATCCACATAATTACATAGTTCCACTTATATGTATGATCAATCTCAGGAATAGTGGTTTTAAGAATTAGAATAAGTTTAGGAGCAAATTACTTTAAACTGAGTCCTTCTGATAGAACAAAGTAGTGAAGGGCAGGGTACTAATATAACAGTAATTTAAATTTACTCTATGTTTACTATGCTTACACAGTGCCAAGTGCTTTATACATACATTAACTCATTTAATCTTCAAAAGGACACTGCAAGTTAGAAACTCCTATGTCCATTTTACAGATGAGGATGACAACCTGGAGGGTTGTTAAATTCTCATTTAGTCACGTGGTAGGTAAAATTCAGAGCCAGAATTCAAACCTAGGTCTTTCTGACTCCAAACCTGAACAAAATCTTAAGAGCCATACTCAACTACCTTCTAAGAGCCATTATTGCTGCTTTCCCAGTGAGAAAGTGTCTACTATTAAGACTTCCCAATGACCATTACTATGTGGTGTCAATAAATTATTTTAATCAGGTGTCCAGGAGCAATGGCTTATGCCTGTTATCCCAGCACTTTGGGAGGCTGAGGCAGGAAGATATCTTGAGCCCTGGTGTTCAAAATGAACCTGTGCAACATAGCAAGACTCTATGTCTATAAAAGAAATGATAAAAAATAAACATAAAACAATTAGCTGGGCAAAGTGGTGTGCTCTTGTAATCCCAGCTATTTGGGAGGCTAAGGCAGGAGGATGGCTTGAGTCCAGGAGGTTGGTGCTGCAGTCAGCTGTGACTACGACACTACACTGCAGCCTGGGCAGTAGAGTGAGACCCCCTGTCTCAAAAGAAAAAAAAAAGGTGTCTTTAAAAGTTCAATAATTATCCCCATGTAAATTGTCTGTAGAAAAATAATAGTCTCAGCCCATATTTGCTACTATTTAAATTTGGTACACCAAAGATCAGAAGTTTGCCACGTTGGTCCAGACATCTGAGTGGTAAGTAAACAAATCAGGAGAGGAATAAGCGAGAGAACTACGCAGGTCTTAACAGGAAAATGCATACGGATCAGTAGAAGTAAATTCATGCTATTTTCACCATGTAGTTCAAATGTTAACCAAAATTAACATTCCTGTCTAATATTATATGTAAAAATTCATTTGTCACAAAGCTGGAAAATAAATAGGTTAGCAATTTTGAACACTAAGGTTTATTTTATAAAAGACAGCTTTTGAAACTTTAAATCTTTATTACCTAAAATTCTGTATTGTTTGATAAATTTCAAAATGGGCGATTATTTTTAAAATAAAAAAATTAAGAGAAAAATTAGACTAGCAAAACCCCAGGGCTCTTCAAATAGGATAACGAAAGGAAATAGAAGGTTCAAGTCTGCATTTGCCTCCAGTCTCATGAATCCTGAGACACATATCCATTTGCCTTTTGTAGTTCAGAATTTCTTGACTCCCAAGTTACTGATTTCCTAATAACATAAAATATGGAATGATCTAATCTACCCAGAATGAAAAAATTATCACAGATCATGTCCTCATGATAAGGGAAGCACTCAAGGAAGAATCAGCCTGCTGCCAAAAATAATCATTGATGCCTGGGGAGAGCTGGACTAGCAGGGAACAGATTTACTGGCTGGACCTAATAATCACATTAGAGGGGAAATTCTGAACTCTTAACTCAGGTTCATAGACTTTCTCATTACACAGTGCTGTACAAACACCAATACTAAAAATTTTATTAAATTTTCAAATATGCATTACATTCACCTATAAAATATTATTAAAGGTTGTTTTCTAATGAATATATTTGTATTCATATAAAATATTAGAACTTTTTTCAGCTTTTATTTTAACATCACAGCATAAAACATCTTCATTCAGTGAGATCCAGTAGTAGCATATAATAATCCAATAAAATATCCACTTTACAGATGTGGTACTGACTTTGGAGAGCTGATTTTTCTAACGGGGGAATAAACATCTCCTGAGGCTTTTTTTTTTTTTTAAAGGATGTCAACTTAGTACCATTCACATTTGCATGATAAGTGAAGTTATAAGGAGCAGTGATTTAAATACAGCAGTTGAAAGTAAAAGCCGTATCACAGTGCATGGAAAACCACAGCCACATAGACAGGAAGACACACCAGTGAAGTCTCAGGGAAGAGAAAACTATACGTAGATGCAAACTAAATGAATTGCCTGCTATCCTCTGGTTTAGGAGGAATCACAAGCAAACTAGGAGAACACAAAGCAAATAGGTATACCTACTTGACTCCCTGAAGGGCCACTACTTTTATCATTATATTGTGGGAAAAATAAGAAGGAATATTTATCTTAAATGGTGTGCCACAGATAATGAACAACATATACAAAGCTATGTTGGTGCTGGGAATCCTTGCTCCAGGTATGAACATAAAGTCCACAGTGAACTCTGACACATAGATTACCTGGTAGCTCCATTTCATCCATAAATCTGTTATCAAAAATATCACTGAAATATGAGATTAAAGCAGCTTAGCTGATTTCCCACCCCTGTGTTTGTGGGAATGCTCCTCACAACTATATAAAACAGAATGTTCTTTTAGATATATGAACTTCCCCTTTACAATGCTATGATAAGCGAAATGTTTAACTACCAAAAACTTTATGAAAAATGAAAGTGCAGTGTGACACACTCTAGATAGGAGGAATGGCATTATCTCATTGATTTAAGTTCCTCTGTCCTTTCACTCGTCATGACTGCAACTGCTTCCCATGGTCACATTCTGTAAAGATAGAAATATATTTCATAGCCTATCAAATAATTTCATAAAAATAGATTACCATGTGAAGCCTATGTTAGAAGGAAGATTGTGCTTAACTGAGGACCCTAGATGCCACTAAAAAAAAAAAAAATCTTCAGCAATCTTTAGGAGATTAGAGACTTTTCAGACTCTAAAAAGCAGAAAGAAAACAAAACAAAACTTGAAGCTACCAACTTGGACTGCAGCTTTTGCCTCTGTTAGAATCGGTTAAGATTCTGTCAAGTCATTAAAGAATAATGACAGATGCCCTGTCTGGGTAGATTAGATCACCTAATCTCTCTGATGGTGGAGATTTAAAGATATGTGAATTAGTATTACATACTAATGTAGAGTGCAGAGAAAAAGTGAGAAACTTCTTGAGTTTCCTCTTTTTTGTGGGGGATGGGATACATTTAGAGGAACAGATATTAACTAGTGGTGTGGGTTGGCTGGAAGTGGTAGAAGAGAAAGAAAACAGAGTTCTCTGTATTTTGTGATTAGCAAAAGAGGAAGAATTTTGTTCATTTGTTTGTTTTGCTTTGAGGTCTAGGATTGCTAATATTTCTAATTAGACCATTGAGAAGCTTGTTCCTGCAATTTTTTAAACTAAAACTTCTTACAGAAGATTCTCAAGGGGAACATGGATTATTGAGTGGATGCCATAATAAACAAACATACAAAACCTTCACTTGTATAATTATTATAATTTTTCTGTGGTTAAGAATAGCATGCTTATGTTGAGGAAAACACTAAGAGTTGAGTCAGATGTTATTAGCCATGTGAAACCAGGTGAAACTGGGATTTTTATATACACAATGTTTTTAATGTAATACTTGAAAGTCTGTGGAGCTTTAGCCTTTACAAACTTTAGAAGGTAGTGACAACTTTAAAGACATGACACCAAGGCTGGGCACAGTGGCTTATGCCTATAATCTCAGCACTTTGGGAGGCCAAGGTGGGCAGATCACCTGAGGTCAGGAATTCAAGACCAGTCTGACCAACATGGTGAAACCCCATCTCTACTAAAAATACAAAAATAAGTTGGGTATGGTGGTGGGCACCTGTCGTGCCAGTAACTGGGGAGCCTGAGGCAGGAGAATCGCTTGAACCTAGGAGGCAGAGGTTGTAATGAGCCAAGATCATACCACTGTATTCTAGCCAGGGCAACAGAGTGAGACACTGCCTC
>NW_016107428.1:6659011-6660219 GCF_001604975.1 Cebus imitator
AAAAAAAAAAAAAAAAAAAAAAAGACACGAGATCACGAATATCGTAAGAATATTTGGTAATTTATTTTCAAATCAACAATTATATACATATATTTTTTATATTCACTATGTGCAAAATGCAGCTCTAGATATTTGAACAGAAAGGAGGAAAAATAATGATGAGTTGGATAAGATCCCTATTTGCAAGGCTTTTATAATCTAATTGGAAAATAAACCATAAGGACCCGAAAAGTCAAATTAAAACACAAAAGTCATAAAGTCAAAACAGTACAAAGGACAATGTGATATATTTCATGATGAATCATCAAAGTAGTACCAAGACCAAAGGCTATTACAACTAACTGTGCCATCAGAATTATATGGAGAAGTTTTAAAAAAATAATTCTTAGGCTCTACCCCAGACCTCTTGAATTAAATTTCTGGGTAGGGCATGGGAAAACAGGGGGTATTCAGAGATGAGAGAGGATTTGGAGGAGGCATGGTCTGGCATTTTGTATTATAATAAAGCTTCCCAGGTGATCCTGATGAAAACAGTTTGGCACAATTTATTAGATCAGTATTTGAGAATCACTGCTATGGGCCAGGACGGTACCACCAGGCAAATATACTTCCGCCAGTAAAGGTGACAACTGGACTTTGGGTTAAGACAGATTTTCAGCAGAAGCTCTTCTTTTCCTATCTCCACTGATGCCTAGCACACTTAGATAGAGAAATACTAGCCTAGATCATGAAAGCGAGTGTCCACAGTGGAGCTGAAAAATTTCAAGAAGGGAAAGCTTCTGCTGGGTTATAATGGAAAAATCTTGCTGCCTAAACTTAGGAGAGAAAAGCTTGCCAGGGAAGGGGAACAGCACGTATTCAGGAAAGTAAAACTGGGCCTGAGGCATGATGTTTTGAAAAGTTGTTTAGAAGAGAGGGTTCATGCAAGAGAAGTCTCAGATTTAGAGAGTATCGGATTCACTACTTAGGTTCTTCTCTGTTTTTATTACAGAAAAATGTGAATACCAAGTCTGGGACCCTACAAATCTCAATTCAGTAAACTGTATGCTACTTTTGCTTACTCAAGTTACACTCAAAAAGATTATGTCATTAATTTCCTTATAATCTGCACATCTAGGATAAACTCTTGGCTTAAATTTTTGTGGGTTTTTTTTTCATATTTCTTTTTTTTTATTGTTTTGGGGGAAAGGTTGGCAAATGATCATTTT
>NW_016107428.1:6660277-6848981 GCF_001604975.1 Cebus imitator
CTGGGACTACAGGTACATGCCACAATGCCTTTCTTTTTTTTCATATTTCTTTTTTTAAATAGGGTTCTGGGTTATTAGTTTTATTCAACTTATATACTTAATAGACGGAAGCCAGCACTACAATACCTGATGATGATGGCAAAATATTTGCATACAAGATGTTTTTGCAAAGGATGTAAGAAAGAAAGGATAAATTTCCAAGACAAATATCAGTGCTACTAAGATTTAATGGTTTGTGCTTATGCAACTTGAACCAAGTATGAATATTATTGTTACCTGAGTGAGTGATTCCTGGTAAGATCAGGTTGACGCTCCTGTAGAATTTCAAAGATATTGGGTTGACGTAGAAATGCAACAATCTTGTCATTGTAAGCTGAAAAAAATATAAAAAGATAACAATTTTTGAGAGTCTAGTATTAGTTTTATGTATATAAATCCAAACTTTGTGTGTGTGTGAGGTGGAGTTTCGCTTTCACCCAGGCTGCAGTGAAGTGGCCCGATCTTAGCTCACTGCAACCTCCATTCCCAGGGTTCAAGTGATTCTCCTGCCTCAGCCTTTCAAATAGTTGTGATTATAGGTGCCTGCCATCATACCCAGCTAATTTTTTTTTATGTATTTTTGGTAGAAACGGGGTTTCGCCACGTTGCGCAGGCTGATCTCTAACTCCTGACCTTCAGTGATCCACCCACCTTGACCTCCCAAAGTGCTAGGAGTACAGGCGTGAGCCACCGTGCCCAGCCTATAAATCCAAACTTTTCAAAATCATCTGTTTTTCAGGCAGGCATGCCTGTCACTCCAGCATTTTGAGAGGCTGATTTGGGAAGATCACTTGAGCTCAGGAGTTTAAGACCAGCCTGGACAACATAGTGAGAACTTGTTTCTACTAAAAAATAAAATAAAATAAAATAAAATCTGTTTTCTAATATTATACTCAAAGTTATAGTTTGGAACTGGACTATGCCCACCACTATAGGTACTTACATTTCAATTTGTATCTAACCTTTATATAATTATTGGACTTAGGGCTGCGGCCTAGTTAACCATTCTTAGTAAACTGATTTGATAAGCCATATTTATTATCAAATGGCAAGATGAGGTCATCAATGAGATTCTAGATCTTGATCATTATCAAATAGCCTTAAAGAAATGACAACAGTCCGAAATGAAAAATCGCCTTTTGATTAATTAACAACCAGCTAGGGAGGTAGAGGCAGAACTAAATTTGCCAAAATGTACTAGCTGACAAACAACTAGGGCCAAAATGCAGAGGATAAACTATTCCCAAAATCTATGTGGAAATAAGTGCCATGAAGCCACAAATAGCTCTTTACCAAACCAACTATACCAACAGCTACAACACAACCATCATTATCAACTATGAAAACAAATATGTTTAAAAAAATCTATATCCCAATCAAGGCTGGCTAAAGAAACTTAAAAATAGTTAATTAAAATTTATTAAGGATACCATTATTACCTCTTTTGCCAAGAAAAAGCATTTGTTTACTTAAGATGATTCATCTTGATATTTGTTGATAATTATAAATAAATCATAAATTTATTTAAATTCACAGAACTAAGAGTGTCTAAATTCTTAAACATCAGAGATTCTGGTATAGGATATGATCAAGATACATGCCTTTCTTAAACTAACAAATAAACAAATGAAGAATAATTCTGTAGAGATCTGCCATTTCCAATCTTACCTATATCATATTGCCTATTCACACATATTTTAGTTAAATGTGAATAACAATTTTAAAGTCATACTATCTGCTAAAATGGAATACCATTGTCAACTCAAATTTTCCCTAAATGCACATTTCACTATCTACGAATAATGAAGACATTTTTATAATTATTGAATTGGGGTTTATAGTGCATCTGAGATCAGAGCCCAGATAACTTTCTAAGCAACAATTGTACAGTGCTTTAAAATTCTATGTGCAGTCTTTAGTGTCATATTAGTAATAACATAAAAAAACCTAGACAGTTAGACTTCACCTCTAGATTTCTTATCCAGAGGTCAAACTTCTTAGGTCATGGGCATCATATTGAATTTCATGACAATTTTTTTAAAGAAAAAGTTTTAAAACAAAAACAGACAAATAGAGAGCTGGCCTAATTTTAGACGGAGCATGGAGCCCACATGGCCTCCCACCAATCTGTCCACTCCACCTGCCTTAGGGGCTCCTAAGGCAACCACTGATCTTCAACCTCATCATTCTAATAACAACTCAAGTAGTTTTTTAGGCCTTTCTGTCACATTCATTTATTTTTATTTTACTATTTTAGAGGTTCTCGCTGCCTTCTATTTGTGACAAAAACCCTTAAGAATGTGCTGTCTTTGATTGCTTATTTTGTGAGGCTACTACAGATTCACACACCATTTAAATTCTGTCTTGGCCTTAAATATATTAAGTATATATATACTTGTCCAAATTCTTAATTTATAATGATTGTATAATACATTACCTTAATAAATTATTTTACCTTAAATTCAATACTCTAACATAATACCTCTACTCAGCCACAGCAGAGTGCTATTAAAAAAAAAAAAATCTCATCCTTTAGGATTTTACAAGACAGAAGCCCTGTGAGACTCAAGTCCGTAGGATTTTGTTATACATTCCTTAAGGATAATGCAGCAATTTCTCAATACAGGGCAAAAAATATCAGGTTAACATTAGGGGAAGTATCAGCACAGTGTACATGGTATAGATAATGGCACAAAAGGACAGATAATTTCTGGAAAAGGTTGACATACCCACTGGAACCATGTCCTGGTACTGTGGCCTACTGACTGTATTGAATGTACTGGATGGCCTGGGAAGAACTGGTGGTCCTGCATGTCGAGAATCTTCTCCTACCTGCAAACAGAAGCATCATTTATGTTCTGCACCAAGAGCCAGAATGCTCTATATCAGTATCCCAAACCAAGTTGTTTAAAATGTTAACAATGAGCATGGTTAAGTGCCACCTGATCAGAACAGACATCAGCTGTGGAGCTGAAGCAGGGTTCTTAGTTATCAAAAGCCTTGTTTTAGTGGCTAAATAGGGGGAAGGGTTGAGGCATCCACATTCTTGAGAGGGGCTGGGGCAGTAATGCTTTACTAAGTGGCACAGAAGTAGTTCAATCTGCTCTTAATTACTGAGGCTGCAGCATCTAAATAGCAGACTTGTTCATCAGGACTAACATCTGCATTGACAGAGCACAGACAGCAACAATACAATCAAAGGGAAGACTGAGTGTTATAAAATGTTTGGGGCAGTGCCAAGATATTTCTTCTTTTGGCTAAGGCAGGCCAGGGAATTCCCTGGCTCAGCAAAGGAGGGGGTGAAGACCAGCAATCTTCACGTGGGGTTCCGAGTTAGTACATTATCTCCTCAGGAGCAATTTTCCATGCCTATTAGAACACCTGGTGCAACAGATCTTTCTGGTTTGAGCCTCCCACACCAGGGCGCTAATAGGAGCAGGTGCGGAGGAGCTAAATAGGGTTGTCCTGAGTTATTCATTGCACCTAATATAGATTTAGAAATTCATACATACAAGTAGATAACCAAAAATACCCATTAATAGTCTTACCAGAAAACTCTGATGTTGCTTCCCCATTTCCCCCCAGATTACAGAACTCTTTTAAGACAATAGTAGAACAGCAATATAAGACAGAATGAGAACAAAAGGCAAAATAACATGCTGTACTGGATTTATAAACTGGGATTTTGAAAATAGAGTTTTTATTCCACTTACAACCCTTTGCAGGCATCTTGTCATACTGCATCACTTGGGTATTTGCTGAGGATTTTTCTAAAGACTCTAATGCTGGAAATATCCTCCCCACCCTGCACTGCTTGCTTGTCCTTCAAGAATGTTCTCATTCCTCACAGCGTAGTTCAAACAGCCCCTCCTCAAAAAGGCCTTCCCTCTCCTTCAAGCCCAACTTAAATGCAACCTTGCCTGAGTTCCCACAGAACTTGGTGTATATTTCTCAAGCAGATGCCATTGTGAACAGTTTATATTATTTGTCAATTATACCTCGATAAAACTGGAAATATATAAATAAGAAGAAAAAAACATGATTATCAAAAATGTTATTAAGGTATACTTTTCCAGCTATTAAAAAAGAAAGTTTATAAAGCATTTTTCACTCATATTTTTATTGATTTGTGGTATGGTTTCATATTTTCCTCTTCTATTAAGAATGCAGGAAGTGTGTTATTTATTTGCATCCCTCATAACAGCAACCATGATGTTTCTCCATCATAGTAGGTGTTTGACAGTGTTAACTTGTTATATGGGAAAGATAGCAACATTTCTACTGACTGAGATATTTGCAGAAGGGATATAAGATGGTGGCTGAAATGACCATGTATGTAGCTAGAAGTCTTCTCATCCTGCTTCTTTTGAGTTATTGGTTTTAGGAATGAACACAGCTACTCTCTGGGCAGATCTGATCACTAAGTACAGATTGTTAGTCAGATAACATATTTCAACACTCCAATATATACTTTCTCTCCTCACAGTATGTTGCCATGTGTCATCATTTCTCAGAAAAGTCAAAGGTCATTTCCCTGAGACCTCAGTCCTGGCAACCAGACCAGCAGACAGTGGGCAATCCCTCTGATGGGCAGGTCTTCAGGACATGCATGCTTCCAACAGCTGTGTCAGAAAGGACACTCCCCCGGAAAGTTTAACAATGCTGAGGGCTGGACGCTCAGTCTGTATGGAGTTATCTCCAGGCCACTGCTCAGTTTCCAGCCATAGGAGGAAAAGTCTTAACGTATCCCTTAGGGTCCCTCTCTCATAAAGGCTACTACTAGACCATGAAAATAATTCATGTTCTAAGGTAGAGGGGTTGAAAGAAAACACAAGTATAGCTATTAATCTATGCATGTTTTCCCAGGAAAACAGTGAAACAGCTTCACACTGTGAAGTCATGATAAGGTAAGTGGTTAAAGTGCACTGGCTATGCAATAAAATATCAGACAGAGCCCTTATTGTGCTACACATCGCACACAAAGTCCAAAGGTGAAAGGTCTGTTCTGCTTTCAAGATGAATGTTGTTAGCGTCATTCAGTTTACCACTAATGGTTTACATGACAGCAAGGTAAAGATTTATTAGCTATTCATAAAACATAAATATTTTGTGCATGCCTCATCCTGTAATATATATATATTTATATATCATTTATATATATTATATATCATTTTTATATGAGCTTATATATTTATATATCATTTTATATGAGCTTCTCATGTATACTCTTCTATATCTGAACTTACAACCAGCAAACACATGATGCATTAGAGCAAGTATGCAAATCAGGAGGGGAAATTCCAAGAGTAGAATTTTGATGAGTCAAATCCAGTTATTTATTGTATTCATATTTTTTCTCATACAAAATATAAGGCTACAAAGATATTTGATGTACAATATTGAAAATACATGAACATAGACATAGAAAAGTAATGTAAAAATATTAATTCTATTTGTCTAAGGAAATTTTCAAAACAGTGTACATCAAGCGATGGTATATACTAAAATCATAAGCCCATATGAAGGAGAAGAAAACTTGCCTTAAGACATTTCTTTTATATATTTAAGCTGCAAAAGGAAGAAGTGAAATTTTTTTTTTTTTTTTTTTTGGTTAGCATATTAGAGGGCCCTCATGTGGTTATCATGGGTCCCTGCAAACTGGTAAAGTAGACCAGTTTTTAGTTAATTCTTAGTTCAGCCCATTTTCCCCAGGCACTGAAAGTATATAAATCAACTTTCTCGGGAACATTCTAATTTTAAAGAATACTAGTGAGGATTCTATAATCCCATAGCTCTGGATGAATATTTTAATGCAATACAGAAAGCTTCATTTAAGAAATTCTATATTTAACCAAGTTACATTCATTTCTTCCTGTGAGGCTGAAAATGGGTGTGCAAAAGGGCTTATCATCTTCCTGCCTTGAACATTTTAGTACATAATCAACTCCCTCTCACCTTCCTCTGAGAAGAAAAATCTTAAATTCCTCATATGTCCTACCTTTTTAGATTTTGTGATTTAGGCTATGTGTATTTCCAGAGAAGGCTTGTCAACATTATTCCAAAGCTTTTCATCCTCTAAATCAAACTCAAAAAAAAAAAAAAAAGCTTAAAAAAATCGAATTCCACAAACCACCACATTTTAGAAGCTTCTATCAACCAACCAGCAGGTAAGTCCCTAAAACGCTGGACTCACCTCGCCCGCACTGTGGCTGCGTTGCCTTGTTAGGTGTTGCCGATGAACCAGTGCACTCGTGGGTCTACTGCTCTGCAGGGGGAGCCGGGGGTCAATGAAAGTGGTGGTGCGGGAGTTGTGGTCCACAAAGAAAGCCTAGGATACAATATTCTGAGTCAAATACATCAGACAGTCAGGAAAAGACTCACTCTGAGTCATGATCTTAGCTCTATTTTCTCATAATGTTCAATCTTTGGGGAAATTTCTCCTTATCCCCATAGGACAGATCAGACTAGAGAGAAAGCCAAGCTTAGATGAGATCTAGAACGAAGACAGCAGGAAGGAACATTATGCCTGATTTTAGGAAATACTCTACGAGGTAGTCATCAAAGAGATGATCTGAGACGGAAGCCAGAAGAATGGACATTTGGGCTTCTCTTAACTGATGGTCTTTGAGCTCTTCCTGTCATATATGGCTATTATAAAGTTCTTACCACCTTGAAACTTTTAAACATCATTGACTTCTCTTTTCCTTCTCCTATACAGTACCAAAATCCTTCTCATTTTCTCACTGTAGTCTCCTCTCTTTGTCCCCTTCCAGCCTGAACATCACCCCATTATTCGGGACTTTATTTTACATGTGTTAAGTACTGGTGGTTTCTTAGCTGCTCACATCTCCACCACTGTAGTCATTTAACTGGCCCATTACTATACGAATATTCTTTCTAAACACTTCAATTACATCACCACCTCAATCCAAAGTTTCTCATGGCTATCCATTGTCCACAGAAAAGACATCCCTGCTCGTTGGTCAGTTTTTCCTCACTCTTTAACCATCTGTGTACATGCCTTTCCAGTGTAGTCACTGATTACACACCCATACAAACTCATCACATACCCAATAGAACTTTGGGTATGTCACTTACATTCTCTGAGCTATATATTTCTTACAAAAATATGTCTCTTTAATTCATAATAAACATTTCTCCCCGATAATGTGTTAGGAGGGTGGAAACCATGTCTATCATGATTACTGCAGAATCTCTGGTAACATGAAATAATGAATGAGCATAAACCAATTACTTCAGCATTGCAGTTAGGATGGAACACTATGTAGCAAAGCATTTTTTGGACTGTTTAATTCTAAAACTATACAAGTGCTATTTTTCATTATCCTTAGGGGCCCAATGTTAGAAGTTTTCAAAGTAAAATTCACTCAAGGTAACAATAAGATAATGAAACCCATTATCTTAAGTACAATTAGAAATTATAAGTTTTCCATGATCAAATAAAGCTAATTAGGTCATCAAAGATGAAAGGGGCTATTAGGAGATCCAGGAGTCTCAGTACCTATAAACCAAGTGTAGAGGCACATGATGTATGCCAAATAACAGGCAAAAAAGAACTGACCTTTCAAACCGATGGAGCTCAGTTAAGGAAGTACCTGAACACCCAGGGATGAAGGTATCTAGGCAAATGCCAGAGGCAGATAGTGTATTTATGCCTATTTAGAAAACTACTTTCCCATTATGGAACAGAATGTTTCATATGGAACTGTATGTATGTCATCAAGAAATGGGGCAGATCCCATAAAGAAAACATTTTTACATATTTATAAAGAAATAACTTTAAGCAATGGATGTACCAGAAAACAAAGCAGAAAAACAGACAGAACAGGAATCTTTCCCAGTATGTTCTCTGACTCTCCAATTTCTGGGTCCAAAAAATGAAGGTTTTGTGTGAGATTTTGTCATCAGCCTCACATCCTGGGTAATGCTTCCTCTTCCCTAACCTTGGGTGAAACATCCTTCTCAGGTCTTGTGAAAAGTACTCTGGTGACAAAACCTGTGTGGACTTGCCTTGACAGGCTCTGGCCCCAAACGTCACATTGGTCCTGTTTGGTTTGTGCTTCTATTACAACTGTCCACTATTTCTGCCACTATTTGAAACATCATAAAATGGCAATTAAATTATTTGTACCAATGGACATGGCTGATACCTATTTTTAAATAATACATATTAGAACCAACCCCATATCCTCTTTATGTAAATGGAGAGTAACAAGCTTTAATTACTAACACAATCATATAAACCATCTTGATTAAGGGAAAAAATACAAAGAGCATAAAGTAGAATGGCCTATTTACCTAATTTCTTAGAAATGTTTTGAAGGGATGGGTGGCCATTAACGGTACAATGATGCACTTGTCATTATAAAGACAAATGGGTGTCTACATGTAGGTCAATTGTGATTTGCATGTAATGCCATAGCCTAATGTGATATGAAGAGGCTTGTCTAAAATCTACTCTCGAAAGAACTATACTGCAAAAGCCTTGAGGGCAGTAACTCTATCTTATTCACTCTGTTATCCCCAATGACTTTTAGGGCTGTGCCTGGAAGAGAGAGGGTGTTCAGATAATAACAAATTGCTAAAAACTTGAATTACCAACCAAAATACACGGAGAAACTAACAATTAACTAACCAAGTATTAATAAGCATGTTCTTAGGCCAGGCGTGATGGCTCACACCTGTAATTCCAGCACTTTTGAAGGCTCAGGTGGGTGGATCACTTGAGTTCAGAAGCTCAAGACCAACCTATGGCAAAATCCTGTCTCTACAAAATATTCAAAAATTATCCAGGCATGCTGTGGCACACAGCTGTAGTCCCAGCTATTTAGGAGGCTGAGGTGAGAGGATCATTTAAGCCTGGGAGGTGGTTGTTGCAGTAAGCCAAGATTGTACCACTGCACTCCAGCCTGGGTAGGTGACAGAGACCCCCATCAAAAAAAAAAAAAAAAAAAAAAAAAAAAAAAAAAAAAAAAAAAAAAAAAAAAAAAAAGCATGTTCTTTTACACAAATACAGAAATACTTAAAGATTTGGGGGAAAATAATGGAAGCTAAAGACCTCAAAACCACAAACAGAAGATTTTTAAAATCCCATTGTAAATATGAATAAAGTACCAGGTTAAACATGGTACTTCTGGGAAATCTACTGATGAGGGTCAGGTGATCCTTCCTTCTGTCCTTCATCTATCCTGCTCTTTGAAACACAAATTTAACAGTGGAGCTCCAGTGGCCAGACTGAACCACGGGGATTGTTGAGGAAAAAAGTTAAATTCTGCAAAATATTTGAAGAGATTTAGTCTAAGCCAAGTATGAGTGGCTAATGGCTTGTGACACCACCCTCCAGAGATCCTGAGAATGCCTACCCAAGGAGACTTGGTTTTACACATTTTAGAGAGACCTAAGGCACCAAAAATACATGCAAGATATATGTTACTTTAGTCTGGAAAGGCGAGGCAACTGGAAGTAGGGGTGGGGGTGGTTCTAGGTTATAGCCAGATTCAAAGATTTTCAGTTTGGCAACTGGTTATTATCGAAAGATCTGGAATCAGTAGGAAGGAATGTCTGGGTTATAATAAGGGTTGTGAAGACCAACGTTTTATTATGCAGATAAGGCCTCCCAGTAGCAGGCTTCAGAGAGAATAGACTGTAAATGTTTCTTATCAGACACAAAGAGTCTGTTCTATCAGTCTTAAGGTCTCTGTGTTGATGTTAATGCTGGTCAGCTGTGAGACATATCCAACCCACCCCCCCCGCTCCGCCCCGACTTCCCATAATTGCCTGTATTAGTTTTTTAGGTTAACTTTGGAATGTCCTTGGCTGAGAGGAGAGATCCATTCAGATGGCTGTGGGGCTTAGAATTTTATTTTTGGTTTACAAGATGAAGGATGGCTGAGCAAAAAGTTGGAAGTTGCTGGAGGCTCTCGCAACATGATGAACTCCCTGGTCAACCCTAGACTGCCTGCCTCTAAACTACTTTATGTGAAAGAATATAATTTTTTTTTAGATGGAGTCTTGCTCTGTTGCCCAGGCTGGAGTACAGTGGCATGATCTCAGCTCCCTGCAACCTCCACCTCCGAGGTTCAAGCAATTCTCCTGTCTCAGCCTCCCAAGTAGCTGGGATTACAGGTGTAGTGTGCTTCACCACACCTAATTTTTTGTATTTTTAGTAGAGATGGGGTTTCACCACATTGGCCAGGCTAGTCTTGAACTCCTGACCTCAGGTGATCTACCCACCTCAGCCTCCCAAAGTGCTGGGATTATAGGCATGAGCCACTGTACCCGGTGAGAATACAATCTTGTATGTTAAAATGCATATGGGTTTTCCACCACAATACAGTCAAATCAAATCCCACTGGAAACAGTGGAGCTTCCGCACTGCAGAGGAAAGACAGTCTCTCTAAAAGTAAAACCAGAAACCACCATTATATATAGGGATTTTCCCTATTTGGTGAATAATGATATATCTATCATTCACCTTTAAAACAATTAGAATTCCCAATGTACATGAAATGTATAGTTGGGAACTTATAAAGCTGGGATTTGAACCCATGTTTCATCTGACCCCAAAGCCCAATGAGCAATACCTTTTCCCTCACCTCTCTTCTTTTCATATATCATCTCCTTTTTTTCATTCTGCTTTCTACCTACCATCTTTTCCTTTTTATGTTCTTCCCATTCCCTCCACACCTTACATCATACTTTATTTTAGGAAAACATTTCAGTATATATTGAACAAGGCTGACAGTAACAGTCACTCACAGTGCTCGGCCTCACCAGTTTCAACACTGCAAAGTTTCAAGTGGAAAGATTGCTACTGATCCCGACAACATGCTCTACATACTGTGCCCAATTCTCATCACTAATCTGTTGGAAGCACGGCTATGGGTGGGGAATAGGTCCTATTTGTATCCCACAAGGGGCTCTATTTCAGAGTCAAATGGAATGTGTATATTGTTTACACATGCTTTTTAAGTCTGCCAAGTACTTGGGGGAAAGGTCTCGATTAAGACCTCCATCAAAGCCTCCAATACAGTGCTTCTAAGGAGCAAATTGCTTGGCGAGAGTTTTGGCTCTGCTCTGGGCCCACTGTGTGATCTTGGACAGATTTCCTTAGTGCTTTGCTTTATTCACATAAAGGGGATTACTCAGGTCACAGCTGAGTTGTGAAAAATAGATTCTACTTTAAAATGAAGAGGAGAGCATGCAAAGTCCAAACTTGCCATTTCTATTTATGACACACATATCAATTATGTCAGGAAAGTGGATCACTTTCCCACAGGAAATGCTACCTAGTTCAAGCCAGCAATGAAGCTGACCTAGTAAATTTAAGTTACTTTATGTCACAATTTTTGAATAGCCTGCAATTATTTATGAAAGTATCTACCATATATTAATACATAGTGACTAGAGTAGAGTATGTTGAGAATGCAGACGTGAAAAAAGAAATTGTATGGAAAAACAGATCCTTTTCACGTTAGCCACTAGCGAAGCAAATTTCGAACAATATTGATTCCCTAATGCTAAGTTTCATTAAGGAAATTCACTCAAGCTTTACAGTGCTGGGCCAACTAACAACTCAAAAACTGAAAGGAATGCAAATACACAAACTTGAATCTCATTTCTAAAAACGTCTACCCTTTCACTGCTTCGGGGCATAGTCGGAGTCAGGAAATACAGGCTAGCTGGAGCCAAGTGGTATTTTGGTCGTGCCAAACAAAATACATTTCTTTCTTTACACAATTCTTTCTTTCTTCTTTTTTTTTAAACTTCTATTATTTTAAGAAAAAAAAAATCCACCACTATTTACAAAGAAATACCAACCTCAGGCTCAAAAATCTAAGTTAAAGAAGTTTGAAATTGTTTCCAGTTATTATTTTGCCACTAAGGAATACATATTAGAAGGCTACTTAAACAAACTAAAACAAGAAGTGCTTGTAACTATGCTACAGAAAGAACATCCGATCTTTCATTTTTCTTTCTATAGTCGTGGAAACAGTGAAAGGATAATAACGGATAAGCCAGAAGCACTGTGTATCGTATCTGTTCTAATTCTGGTTTTGGGGCCTACAAAGTCTTAGAAGTGCTCAAAAAAAGGCTCATTGTAATCTACTTTCATTTTTTAAAGATTGTATTTACTTATCCATTCTCTTCTTTCCAAATTATAAATCTCTTCTCAGCTGCTGGCTCCTTCCCCCAAGATTCCCCCAGTTACAAGGAATAAACATGCCATATTTCCTCTACATTATATCTTAGACAGATTCTTTGTCACAAATAGTGGAGATGTAAAGGGCTGAATGATACAGTTTATCCTCAGTAAAAAAACTGTCATGCTAACTTGGTTCTTTTGAAGGAATCAGTAGTCCCAATTATTTCATGACATCTGTATCAGTCACAAAAAAGGTTAAAGACAAGTATTACGTTTAACCACTATGACTGTAGCTGTAAAGCTGTGGTACTTGAGCTAGATTCCTGAAAACAGCCAATTAGTAGATGCAGACAAGTACAATATAAGTACAACATTTTGATGTAAAATGTTAGCTAAGAGAGTAGTTTTTATTTATTTATTTTTGTTTGTTTCTGAGACAGAGTCTTGCTATATCGCCAGGCTGGAGTGCAGTGGCACTATCTCAGCTCACTGCAACCTCAGCCTCCTAAGTAGCTGAGAATACAGGCATGTACCACCATGCCCAGCTAAATTTGTGTTTTCAGTAGAGACGGGGTTTCACCATGTTGGCCAGGATGGCCTCAATCTCTTGACCTGTTATTCCCCCATCCTGGCCTCCCAAAGTGCTGGGATTACAGGCGTGAGCCACCATGCCAGCCGGGAGTGGTATTTAGGCATTCAACCTGTAACAGGGGAGCTAGTGTTATGTTGGAGATGGCTTGTACCAGCTCATGAGAGCTGACTGTGTTCTGTGAGCAGGTTGATATGATGCTGACAGCAGGTAATTGACCACATTGGGAGAATTTACACCATTAAAATTGGCAAGTGCTACAAATCAGCCCTCCTCCCCACCTGCCTCAGGGAACTGATAGTTCAACATTTCCCAGCTTATACTTGTGGAAGACTGGCAATACAGTTATCCAAATCACCACATTTTAGGTGAAGTAGAAGGGAATCACCATGAAATGTTGAAATAGTATATATATATTTTTAAAAATCCATGCAGGTCATAAAAACAACTGTTAAAGAAAAGGCAAAGGTCATCTCTGTACCTAGGCAATTCCTTCAAGATTGCATGAGTCTAGTGTTTTACTCAGAATTATATTCATAAAACTGATCTCTGCTCTATTCTCTCATTCAAAAAGGCACACAACCCCTAGACAGTTTATTTTTTGTCATTTGCCTTCTATGTAAATTTATTTATGCACTACTTTTTTCTAACATATTTTTACCCCTTAAAATAGGCAAGAGATCCTTAAAAACCACGTGCTATCATTCATAGTTGGATTCCATAAACAGCTAGATTGCTACATAACTTAAGGCAATTAAACCAGGTACCCACCACAAGAGGTATTAGTTGTTTCCAAGCAATTAAAAATGTGTCACAAAAGTAACAAACGTGGTGGTCAAAGAGACAACATATTTTTCAAAATGTAGCACTAATCTTGCGAAGAGACTTTTGAAATTATAATAACTTGTGGCCTCCAAATATTAAGTTGCACTTTACTCACTGAGCTAAATAGGACTTGACCCAGTAAATAGTTTGCCATCAGTTTCATGCAAGATTGAAACCAGGGTCGAGGTCATTACTGAAACAACTTCTCTAGCCACACGGGCTATTAGGGTCTGGTAAAATGAGAATTGTCAAGTTGGCTCAGCCTGTGGTAATTTCTACCATACAAATATTTGTTCTGTTCTAAAGTCTGCCCTCATAACCATAACTGCTATTTGCTATGGTTCTCAAAGTTGGGTATTTAGACCATTCTGATACTTAAACTCCCAATCTGACACCCAAAGTCAAAACCTCTAAAGTTACAAAGCTTGGACGTAGAAATGGATGCCAATTTAACTGGAAGATATTATAACGTATGATTTCTGTAAGGAAAACACAAGAAACTATGGGAAAGATTTCCTTCAAATAAGAAGACAGTTCCCATTTTACATTTTTATTTTTTAAAATCTCATGATATTTATGATATGTCACTTATAAAGTTCAAAGTTTCTTAGCACCTCAATTTAGGCCCAAAGAGAATAATCTGGGGAAAAAAACCCTGGGTTAATATTGTTTGAGAGTCTAAAGCAAAAAGGCCGGGGGAAATTCACCGTATTTAACATCTTAAAGGGAAGTTAAAAAAAGAAAGATTTTTTTTTTTCTAAAAATTAAATCAAATAAGCCCATTATGTAAACTTGAGAAATAACCACTTACACAGTTTTGTTTTCTCATTACCCAGGTCATTTTGTAGCATTCTCTCAGTTTAACTCTCTGCAGTGTAGCATCCACTGATTTCATTCAATTGATATGTCTCTTGAAATTTACTCATTACTTCTTCACAGGAACCAGAAATACCCACCTGATGCTTTCCTGTCTCTGTGCCCTTACTTTGGGTGTTTCCCCTCTCCATTCTTATTTTCTCTCTCCTCCAAAATTTCTTTTAACCAAACTTCTACCCATCATTTAAGGCTCACCTTAATTGCTGCTATTACTATGAAAACTTTCCAGGTATCTCATGCCAGAAATATATCACTCTACAGTGGACCCTTGCATAACATATAACAGCGCAAAGGCATACATTCTCTTATAGTTCAAAGAAGAGGCATTTAGGGTAAAAGAGGAATGTCTAGGAAAGGGGTGGTTAGTAGCTTTACACAGGAAGTATATGATTTTGTGCCAATGTATGGATCTGATTTCAGTTCCAGTTCTACGTTACTTGGCCTTCAAGGATGTTTCTAAAACCCTAGTTTCATGATCATGGCTGACAGAGAATACAACCACTAGAGTAGAAATCCACTGATACAGCAAGAGAACAAATCCATTGAGACATTACAGTATCAGATAACTCATCATAGAGAAACAGAGAACATTCTGCATCATTATACAGATGCAAGGCAGGAGCAAACAGCCTAGGTCAGACTACCCTGCAGTGATCAAGAACAACATGGACAGCAAAGAACTGTACCAACAAAAAGAAACCCTGCTGTGAAAATGCCATTCTGTCAGATCGCCATGGTTAAGGGAGACCAGCAGTTCCTTAAAAAGAGGGATGGGATACTGACATTAACCCTGCAGTATATCCTTCATAAGCCATCACGTATTTCCTAGAAAAGATTCATCAGCTAACAAATCTGTATCATTTTCATGAAATGCCAAACTGATGAAACTCTTTATTGTTCTATATAGATCCCTGCTTCTATCTCTAAATTTTAGTAACTTATAAATGATAATAATACCTACCTTATAAATTATCAGGAGGCTCCCACAGCATCCTGCCAAGCCCTTACTGTCTTCATTATAATTGCTGAAGATATCCCTTCATCCTCCTTACTGGTGAGAGGAAGGATAAGAGCACAGATTCTGGACATGGACTGCCTGGGTTCAAATCCAATTCCACCACTTACTAATTGTGCACCTTGGCCAATTCAGTTAATCATGTTGTGCCTCAGTTTCCTCTCCTATATAACGTGGATTAAAATAGCATCTATCTCCAGGCTGCTGTGAGCATTAAATGAATTAGTGCCTGGCCCGGGGGCAATGCTACATACTTCAGAATGCCACATTAAGTGGTAAATTGGTATCATTGTTAGCACAATGGCACACACCTCAGAAGTGTTGCTGAATGACTAAATAAGGGAAAGCACGAAAGGAAGATGTTACACTTGAGAAGATAGAGGCAAATTTCAGCCTGAGAAAATTCCTGTTAAGAATCGTTTCCTTTCATGTAGATGAGGATAAGGACGTCCTGTTCTATGTCAACTCTAGAAATTAGTCATCACTGTGGGAAAATAACTTCAGAATACTTAATAGCTTTTGATGTTGTGTTACATGTAAAATGTTTTCTCCCTTCAAATGTTCTAGAAGCAAAGCAACTCATTTTGAAAAGGGGCTAGCCAGGCATGTGCCTATAGGCCCAGCTACCTGGGAGGCTGAAGTGGGAGGACTGCCTGAGTCCAGGAGTTCTGGACTACAGTGTGCTATGCCAATCAGGTGTCCACACTAAGTTCCCCATCAATATAATGACCTCCTAGGAGCTGGAGACCACCAGGTTGCCTAAAATGGGAGGAACCAGCCCAGGTTGGAGATGGCACAGGTTGAAATTCCCATGCTGATCAGTAGTGGGATCATGCCTATGAATAGTCACTTTACTTCAGCCTGGGCAACATAGCAAGATCCTGTCTCTTAAAATAAATATTATTAAATTAAAAGGGGCTAAAATTCCAGGGTTGAAAGAAAACCTATTAGCTGTCTATTTGTAAGACAGGAGACAGGACTCCTGACATGCTGCCCAAAGCAGAACAGCCAAACAGAGACCGAGCACCAGCCTCCCCAAAAGCTCCTTTAAGTTATTTCAATTTACTTGAAGCCGGTCACTTGGAAAGGAACTTATATGGGAGAATCACACGAAGATAAACCTACTTTAGTTAAGGTGTCCAGCTTAGCTAAAAATTTTATTAAAGTCTTAATGCACGACAGAGAGATATGAGGCTAAAGTGATAAGCTTTTGGGTCCATCTGCTAATCTGTCTTGTCCACAAGGCAGGGGTCCTTCAAGTCTTTCATGCCAAATAGCATTTGAATGTAAAAGCCAGCAGCAGATTGTGAGGTCAGCTCTCGACCAGCCTACACTCAGGGTTCTGTACAATGCCAACTTCAAGTTGTAACACCCAGATTAGTAAAAACAGCCCCAGAGAAAAGTATGTTTTGGGTGGTCATGTTATGAACATGGTTGAGATAATGTTTACTCCTTTTAACCACCAAAATTTTTATGAAAGCTATGAGAAAAAACTTGTTCTTATGAATACATTACAACTCTTCTTAAATAGTATCCTAAATGTAATTTAAACTTTTTTCATGGTCCAGGGGTTAGTAAAAGAACCTCTCTCCTAAAGTGTGTCTGGCAAGTTATGACTGGCAAGAAGGGACCAACCCCTGCCTTAACAAGTTAAATTGCAACACAGAGCAGAAACAGATGCAGCATTACCCATTATCTTAACTTGGGTTTTCCCTGGACCTCTGATTCTCAAATGAACACAGCTCCTCATGATTACACGTAAAGTCTTGTCAGAGCTGAGAACAGACGAATTCTTGGTGTGCTACTACTCTTTTATACCCAGGTATAATACTACTAATACTTTTCAAAGTCCTTACTTGGACCATCGATGCCCTTCCATCCAACAGAACATTTACAGATATTGGGCCCTCAGGCTATTGAATCAAACGCAGTACCAGCAAAGCCGTATCTTCCCCTGGTGTCCCTGCTTCCAGCTTAGTTCTGGAAAGGCTTCTCTGTCATACCCATCTGACTCTAATTCAATGTCATTTTACCTGTGGTCCAGGGACATAATCACAAGCCCAATTCTCTTTCACCTCTTCTAACTTCACATTTGCCACTTCTAATCTTCTCTTGACTGGGAATTAGAGGTTTATTAAAAACGTTTGCAGAAATCAAGTCAGTAGTTTCAATGAGAATTTGAAGGCTCCTCCCTTGCATTAAAATACATGCATTTTGTAACAACCATTTTGACTGCTTACAGGTTCTCAGGTAATATTGCTGGAAGCCGAGTTCAGGATAAGTAAGAGGCTATTGTGGTATTATTGTTAGAGGGAACTTTGTGGGGAAATGGCATTTACTGAGTACTTTACATGTTCCGTTTGCCTTGAATGTTGATATACTTTACTCCTTACTTCTTTCAGGTGTCTGCTCACCTACGGCCTTATGTGTGATGCCCTCCCCAACCACCCTATATAAAATAACATTCTCCATTCCTCTTTCTCTAGACCTCACCTCATTCCTTGCTTTATTTTAAATCACTGCATTAATCAGCTCTTGGCATATTAAGAATAGTATGTTTATTTATTCGTCTATTGCCTGTCTCAGACATGAATGCTGCATTCATGAGAATGGCCGTTCTATAAAGTCGTTGGCTTATCTATTTTGTTTAGGTGCTCAATAAATATTTGTTGAACAAACACTCCAAGGCTTGTTACTTTAAATATCATGCCATTGTAATCTTCCCTGCCCTTCAAGTCAGATAGTCCCAGACTGTTTATAGACAGAGAAACTGAGGTTGGTTACTCCATACTTGGAGTCACGGTTAAGAGCATGGTTCCTGGAACCAGCCTGGCTGGCCTACAGCGTGGCTCGGCCACTGCCTGTCTCTGTGATGTCAGGCAAGTCGATGAACCATTCTGAACCTGGGGCTGCTTATCTGTAAATGGCAATAATAACAGTACTGCTTTATCAAGTTGTGGTGAGGAACTTCTATCTATAAAGAGGTTAAATGTCTCACAGCTCAGAGTAGGTGCTACATAAGAGTTAAATAAATAAACATTAAATCTTAGCTAAAAAAACACCTTATAACAAGCACTAACTTTCTCATTCTCATTTCTTACTCATAGAATGACTTCTTGATTGTGACCAGGCTTTCTGGTTCATCCACCTACAGAGGAAGTACAGATGTAGCTATTCTGGCCTGTGTTGCACAGTTACATATTTCTTGTCATAAATGATCAATCAGTGAGTCTTGGTTAATGTGCCAACAAAATCAGGGTTCTGAACCAATAAGACTGAGGCTCGAGCCCAGACAGTGTCACAAAGACACACTTCATGCAGTTGCTTGCTTCGTGACCTCCTAGCTACCTTCTCTAAACAATATCACAACTTTTTATTCAAATATCTGCAACACAAGCTCTATCACTCGGGAGAAGGAAGCACTGCCTAAGAACCCCTTTCTCTAATCATCAGAGCATGGAGAGAGATGACAGGCAGGAGGGTTTCCAGGTAGAAGCGAATGTTTCGCCAGCCTCACAGCCCTCCCTCCGCTCCCTCCACAACTTCAGAATGGCACAGTCACTGTTTGTGGTCACAAACAACCGGCTGTCCAGGTTTCACTGGAACAGGAGGTAGGATGTTTCACCTCACAAAGAGTCTTGACCCTCACTTGAAGGGGAGCGCCAAGTGCCGAAGCCACAAGCAGCCCGCAGGCATTCGGCACTCCCTGAGGCATCTTCCTCGTGTTACCTTGCCCTGGTGATCGTGTTTCATTTCCCATCCCCGCGGCAGCTCTAGCTGTTTGTTCGCGAACATGTTGAGGAATCCCACAAGGTCCCGGTTATGCTGGTAGCGTTCAAAGTGGTGGGTGTCCCGCCGGACTTTGGTGATCATGTGCTTCAAACATGTGTTGTTTGTAAACATGCGGTAGGCACTCTAAAGAAAAGAACGGAGAACCAATGTTAACCCGCTTGTGACATGCAGAAGCAGCAGAAATACCACACATGGGTATGGCTAATCAATCTTCCAATACGTAATGAAATGCATACACGGGCTTTGACAGAATTCTAGACCCATGTATGGAAACAGCAGACAGAGCAAAATATCTTGAACAAAATAAAACATGAAGACTACAGAAGGTAAAGCAGTCTCCACAGCTGCATGGTGTCTAGTTTTCTTTAAATTTTTCTTTGCATTTGAAAGTCTGGGGTACATGTGCAAGATGCGCAGGTTCGTTAAATAGGTAAACATGTGCCATGGTGGTTTGCTGTACCTAACAACCCATCACCTTGGTATTAAGCCCAGCACACATTAGCTATTTTTCCTAATGCTCTCCCTCCCCCAACCCCACTCCCCAACAGGCCCCAGTGTGTGTTGTTCCCCTCCCTGTGTCCATGTGTTCTCGTTGTTCCACTCCCACTTATAAGTGAGAACATGTGGTGTTTGGTTTTCTGTTCCTGTGTTATTTTGCTGAGAATAATGGCTTCCGGTTCCATCCATATCCCTGCAAAGGATATGATCTCATTCCTTTTTGTGGCTGCATAGTATTCCATGGTGTATATATACCACATTTTCTTTATCCAGTCTATTATTGATGGGTATTTGGGTTGATTCCACATCTTCGCTATTGTGAATAGTGCTGCAGTGAACATATATGTGCACGTATCTTTGTATTAGCATGATTTATATTCCTTTGGGTAAATACCCAGTAAGGGGATTGCTGGGTCAAATGGTATTTTTGGATCTAGATCTTTGCGGTATCACCACACTGTCTTCCACAATGGTTGAACCAATTTACTAAAGAACAAGCATGCTGTGGAGTCTCACTGCACATGGAGCATTAAATCCTGAAGCTGGTTTTAGTAAAAAAACACACAGTCAAAATTACACCACGTTGGAGATGAATACGCCACATTATAGAGAGCCCTGATACAACCAGTTTCTCCCCTAGTACTGGACTAGGTTAGGGGCTCTTTGAGTGAGTGCCAGATGACACAACTAGTAGATACATAAGGGCCAAGTTGCATAGAAAAATGCTTGCCATATATTTCTATACTTGAAGGATATGCAATGGAATTAGCTGCTCTCATTGACCATGACACTCAACAAAGATCACAATATACTGAGGTTTTAGAATCTCACCCTTCCTAAAAACATATAAGATTGGTGAATGGAATAGTAGGCTGAGGTGCCTGGGCTGTATATCTTTCTTCTTCTTCTCTCTTTTTTCCTGTGTATATATAGTTTAATGTATATGAATGAAATGCAAGTTTTAAAAAACTCCACTATACCATCACATAGAAAAGTGATTGTTTTGTCCAAAACCTTACAGTCTTCATTACTATGACAGTTAAAGAAGATTCCAAAAATTGATTATAAGTCATGATTGTTCACAAATGAGTCAGTCAATAAATGTTTATTGCATATTACCATGCACAAAGCAGCATAAGAGGAATAACTGTACGGCAGCTGTTTCCTTGAATCATCAGAGGGAATATGATATTCATGAAACTGACCAGGCCATGAATGATCTATCCTGGAATTCTATTCTTCTCAGATTGATTCAAAGGGCTTTGGATTCCTTTTATCTTTAGTGTCTCAGGGACACTAGACTGAGTCTGGAGGTCTTCCAGCTTTATGGGTTCTATTATCTATTTTAGTCTAAACTTCATGAGTTCTGTTATCTATTTTAGTCAAAACTTTATGGGTTCTGTTATCTATTTTAGTCTCAGACAGATCAAGGCAAACTCCAAGGACTCTAGAGTCTCTGGAAATGATTTTATTTTAATAAACATTTACTGTCTTTGCTGTGCCCAGTACTGTGTTCATGATCAGGGATCAAAGAGGAATGAGTATGAGGACAGGTAACACTGCTCCAGTCTTTCTAGGATCCCTCAAGATGTGTCACGTCCAGCTCAAAGCATTTACTGCTGATGTGAGTCCCTCTAGAGCTTAGTTCCCTTTGACACAGCAACTGGCAATGTTTGAACAGAGCTGCTCCCCAGCCTGGTTCCCTGGGTCCCTTAACCTGACTGGGAATGAGAAGTAATCCTTTGTTAGCTTAAGCCACTGAGATTTGTTCGTCATTTTTACTGAAGTATAATCTAAACTATTCTTATTGATTCACCATCACTAAATACTTCTTCCCTATCCAAACAAATTAAAGGAAAGAAGGAAGGAAGGGAGGAGGGAGGGAAGAAGAAAGAAGACCACAATGAACCATCCTTGAACCTTAGTTCCTCAGTACACTTGAGTATAAAATACTTTGGAGTCATATTTCAACCACAGTCTAAATGAGTGGAGGTTTTGATGACTGTGAGCAGTTGCGTGGTTCAGAGAGTACTGTCAATGCAGGCAGGCCTCTGCAAGGGCTTCTTAGACAGCATGAAAGAATAGGAAAGTGATACCATGAAAGCAGAAAGGAAAACTAATAACAGAAGTTGGGCACTGTCAGGAAAAAAAACCTAACTTCAGCTAAGTAATAGTTTGGTCCTATTGGCTGACTCTGCTTTGGAGTTTTAAATATAATCAGCAAGGCACCTGTTTTCTGCATCTGGCGGAGTGTTGCTGATACATTTTCCCATAAGTCATTGCAAGTTAGAGTCCTAAGACCACGCTAGTTTGTGCAGGGATCATAATGAGCTTTCAGGTCTTACTCCCAAGAGTAAAACAAATATTAAGTCTCTTCAGAGACAAATTATTTAGGGGGTAATTCTGTCAGATAAACCATTACATTAACAGTTGGTTGTTCTAAATAGACATATCGCTTTGTCGCCTTCGCTTCTCTCTCTTCCCACTGAAGTAAGTAAATAGGACACATTCTTATCTAGAACACCAGAAATATTCCTCACTTTGTAAAAAAAAAGAACTTTATTAGGGCAAGAAATAGTGGCAATTAAGTTAAGAAACCTATCCTAACCTCTATCTTGAAGTAATTCCCTGGGGCTGAACAGCTCTTTAAGCACAGAAATCTTAAGGCTGGTCTTACAATTAATTATGTCCTTTCAACTTCCTCCTCTCCACCATTGAAACACGTGATATGGTGCCAAACACATTTGATCTTTGCAAAGAGCATCTACTAAAGTAATTCAATGCAAGAAAGCTTTCTTTCAGTAACTAGTAAACAACCTTTAGATCCACAGCCTTTTCAAGTCTGAATAATAAGTACACGACTGTTAGGGTCTATACAAAACACTTAAGCCAAACAGGAACATACTTCTAGACTGCTCTGTTTCTATGAAAAAACTATGTTTGAATAAGCACAAATATATGTATATACAGTTTATATATGTGTGTATATATAAATAATTTATATATCTATAGTTTGGGAAGGATATTTACACTCCACTTCATATGAACTACAGTACAGATTCTAGTCTCAGCTGTTACTCATAGACAGAGACAAAGAAAACCACTTAATCTCTGTCTCAATTTGCTTAACTATATGGGATAATAATAATTCCCTTGCTTTCTCCATAGGCACGTGAGAGTCAAATCCAGTGGGACAAAGGATGGTAAAGCGATATGAAAAGGTCAAAATCACTTAAAGAATACAGGGTATAAGTAAATAAAAATATTTAGAAGATTATACCTAACATACTTGAACAGACAGAGTTATAAAATTGTTTGCCACTTTTAGTCTTTGAAGATCTTGGGCCAGAATGCCACATTCTACAAACTGAACAAGGGTCTCCTAACCTTCAATAATTATGTGCTAAGCCCTGTGCTAAGCCCCCAGGATACAGAAATGAGCAAGCCTTATCACTCAAAAGGATGAAGAAGGAGAATTATAGGGGGAGGTGGGAGGAAGAGATTCGCTGGAGGCAGAAAGAGTTGGAAAAATGAAAGCCACAATAATGGTGAAAATACAGAAACACACTGACAGAACAAGCAGAGCTAAGAATGGGAGCAGTCCAAACAGCCAGAAACACTAAACAGATAGGATTAGGTTGACAGAGTTTAGTCTTCATGGAAGCTGATATTGACAAAGCTGTGGGTTAAGAAAAATGAGGCATCTTCATTCTCCTTCTGGGGGTTAGTGTTTCTAACTAGGTGAGGATGCTTTTCTATGTTTGTTTGTTTGCTTGCTTGTCTTAGAAAAAAATGCGGAAAAATGATAGAGAAAAAGGTGCAGTAAATGGATCTGGTATTTTACCTGAAACAACAGTAGATTAGAGAAGAGCCCATGATACCTACTTCATAACACAGTCTCATGATAATGAACAGAATTCACCTGGGAAGCCGCTGCACATGGACTCGAGTAGTTACGAGGAATTGGCAATTGTTAATAGTAGACAAAGCCCCTTTAAATGATCTCAAAAGGAAACACTTTGTTTTCCTTTGACATAATTTAAATATTATTTTTAGTTATTCCTTCTTAATTCCAAATATCCCTGTCCCAACCTCCCTTCTGGTTGTTTCTCATCTTCCTAGCAAGAAATAAACTACTTGATGGTTGGGTGAATGATCAACTGAATTTCTTTATTGTAGCTTTGTTAAATAATGCTTCTTAGAACTTAAATGTGTCTTTGTTTGGTTACATGTTTGAGGTTATAGAAGTAAATGTCATTGCCATTTGGCAGGAGAATAAAAAAAAATTACATGCCAATGCTCAGTTCTTAGCAACCACATTGCAAATAATAATCAATCCCTCTTCCTTTTTTTTTTTTTGCAGGTTTTCCTAAGCATTACGATGACCAAATATCCTAGATTACCTGGCCCAGTCCTAATTTTACCTAATTCTGTTCTTTTCAATAACACAGTTAAGTACCTTACTGATAAATAAAGTCTTTCATGTTTCAGAAAGCCATCATCAAGAATAGGCATTCTGAATTCAGGTCTGGAAAAGCACATCACTGAATCTATAGCAAACATCTCTCATATTCACAAGGGAGCAGATTTGAGCACTTGTATACATTATTCACTAAATGAAATTTAATATACACAAAATCAAGAAACGTTTGCATAATATGTATGCAGAGATATGAAAAAGTCCTGTTTTATACAGTTTGTCTTCATATTTTTAATTATACAGGATTTGCATTGTTTTCATCTAGCTTGAGTAAAATAGAGGGGAATTTTAACATTAACAAAACTAAACACAAATGATCAATTCGTCTATTTTGCAATAGCAGGAATTCCCGAGGTTTAAGAATAAACTTATGGATTTTGGAACATATTTTTCTTCATTAAGTACTAAGAAATTTAAACGACGGAATTAATGTATTTTTAGAGCTCATTAAAAGCCACAGGAGTAATTATTTGGCATGTATGTTGGAAAATTATTTAGTTTAATATAATAAAATATATTTACATATGACGTTAATTAGACAAATATAGGCACACCAGCTATAAAAGACATGGCACTAGCAACAGTCTTAACACAAGAAATAGTTGTCGGGACAATTTTGAAAGAAATCTGATCACAACCAGTAGAGGGCAGTAGAATAATTCCTAAAGCAAATAACAATGCAAAAAAAAAAAGACCAAAAAAACCCACAAAATTTTCTTTGTTAAGTTTTACTTTAGCGTCATGAAAACCATATATCTATTTAACGCTTTTCTTTCCAGAAAGGATTACTAGGTATTACAGCTACACGTAATCTATTTTTCATGACTTTTTCTTTCAACATAAACTGATGCCTTCAAGTCATAAAAAAAGGAAAATTATTAAATACATTCCTTTTGCATATTGAACATTTTCAATAATATTAACAGGGAATCCACTGAAAAAGGTATAGATCATAAAGAATTCAAGCAAAAACCCTAGACAATAAATCTCAAAATGCAGAAATCAAAGTTTATTTTGTAACATTTTCTGTTAATCTAGGAAAAAGGAAAACATTTCAGCAAGTAATGCCCTTTAAAAAAAATTGTCTGAGTTATCTCCATTAATTCATACCTTGAGACCTCTAGCAGGACAAATCCAGCTACTTCAATATCTGCCATATGCAAGTTAGGAAAATAAGACTTCCTAAACTCACAGAATTTAAGTCTTATAGAAATGTACAAATGCACAGCATGAATCATCTTTCTAGCTAGTATGAATGCAGTTCAGTAAAAGGAAGAAAAAAAATTAGAACGCTTTAGAAAGAATACTTTGAAATCAAGATGAACTATCCGGCAAAATAAATTCAAAAATCATGCCCAACTAAAGAAAAAGGAAACACGACAAAAACATGAAAACAAAACAAATTTTTAAAAAAACAGAGCCCGTAAGCTGCTTAGTATTTTCATACTGCTAAAACATGTTAGTTGTCAAAAGCCCAGGAGAGTTATAGTTGTGACAAAGGCTGTAAGGTCATTTAATGCAAAATCTCTTTATCCTAGGAGTTCCCAGACTACAGGCCACAGACCAACTATATCAGAATCATGTTAGGGACCTAAAACAGCACAAAGCAAAATAAAAATAGACTGTTGGGACCCACTCCAGACCTACTGAACCAGAATCTCTAAGGTTTGGGAACCAAAAATATGCATTTTATTTTTTTAAAGTCACCAACTTTAAAAACCACAGCCTTATACCACAACTCAATGATCATTAATCCAGTCTCTACTTAAAACACTGCAGTGATGAGCAACTTGTATTCAAAAAGGCAGCCCAAAGAGAGAAGTTAGAACTCTGTGCTTCATGATGTCGCTGGTGGTTTGACATCGCCCACAGTGGGCATATTAACACTATAGAAATCAGAAAATGCAATATCAGGGCTTGATTTATTGTTCTGTGGGCTGTCTAGACTAGGGGTGGGCAACCTACAGGGTCAAGTGCTAGCTGTCTGTGTTTGTAAACAAAGTTTCATTGGAACACAGCCAAGCCCATTTGCTTACATGTTGTCTTTGGCCCAAAAGCCTAAAGTATTTACTCTCTGGTCCTTTACAGGAACAGTTTACTGTCTTTTTCTTTACTTAAGGTCTATAAGGTCCAGCCTTAAGAAATTAATGGAAAAAAATAAAACGCAGATGAAACTTCAAATTGTGCTGTTATATTGCAAGTAGCACAGACAAACACACAAAATTAAGAAATGTAAGTCTAGTATTCAAAAACTATTGACAAAGGAGTATGAAACTCCAACATGTCTCCCTGTTTCACTGTTGTCTTTACTTGTTAATGCAAATGAAAATATTCTTGTTGGAACTATACTTGTTCATCAATTACCACTATAGGCAGCAAAAATCAACAAAAGCATTTGGTGTCTCTTTCACTATTATTTGTATAGATATATTGATATCTATACATACATGTATAGATATATCTCTCTCTATATATATATGCCACATGCATATATATTCACACACACACATATATGTGTGTGTGTATAAACACAACAGACATATACACAAACAAACACACACCTTTTTTCTCCAGAAAGCCAGTGGTTAAACATATACCAGAAAACTCACGAACACTGCCATCCAATCAATTGCTCTTTTTTTTTTCTTCAACTTTTAGATTCATTTTATGTGCAGGTTTGTTACATAGATCAATGCGTGTCATGGTGGTTTGCTGCATAGATCAACCTATCACCTAGGTATGAAGCCCAGCATCCATTAGCTGTTATCTCTGATGCTCTCCCTCTCCCTACCCTGGCGTGTGTTGCTCCCAGTCATGTGTTCATGAGTTCTCACTATTCAGCTCCCACTTACAAGTGGGAACATGTGGTATTTGGTTTTTTGTTTGTGTGTTAGTTTGCTGATGATAAGAGCTTCCAACTCCATCCATGTCCTTGCAAAGGACATGATCACATTCCTTTTTATGGCTGCAGAATATTCCATGGTGTATATGGACCACATTTTCTTTATCTGGTCCATCATTGATGGGCATTCGGGTTGATTTCATGTCTTTGATATTGTGAACACTGCTGCAATGAACATACATGTTTATGTATCTTTATAATAGAATGATTTATATTCCTTTAGTTATATATCCAGTAATGGGACTGTTGGGTCAAATGGTATTTCTGGTTCTAGGTCTTTGAGGAATCACCACACTGTCTTTCACAATGGTTGAACTAATTTACACTCCCACTGACAGTGTAAAAGTGTTCCATTATCTCCATAACCTCACAAGCATCTGTTGTGTTCTGACTTTTCCATAAAGGCCATTCTGACTGGCATGAAATAACATCTCATTGTGGTTTTGATTTGCATTTCTATAATGATCAGTGATGTCGAGCTTTTTTTCATATGTCTATTGGCCACATGTACGTCTTCTTTTGAGAAATGTCTATTCATGTCCTTTGCCCACTTTTTAATGGTTTTTTTTTTCTTGTAAATAATTGTTCAAGTTCTTTGTAGAATCTGGACATTAGACCTTTGTCACATAAACAGACTGCAAAAATTTTCTCCCATTCTGTAGACTGTTCACTCTGATGATAGTTTCTTTTGCTGTGTAGAAGCTCTTTAGTTTAATTAGATCCCATCTGTCAATTTTTGCTTTTGCGGCAATTGCTTTTGGCATTTTCGTCATGAAATCTTTGCCTGTGCCTACATCCTGAATAGTATTGCCTAGAATTTTTTCTAGGGTTTTTAGAATTTTCAGTTTTACATTTAAGTCTTTAATCCATCTTGTGTTAATTTTTGTACATAATGTAAGGAAAGGGTCCAGTTTCAATTTTTTGCATATGGCTAGCCAGTTCTCCCAGCACCATTTGCTAACTAGGGAATCAATCCTTTCCGCATTGCCTGTTTTTGTCAGGTTTGTTGAAGATCAAATGAAGATCAGGAAGTGCGATGCCTCCATGTTTGTTCTTGTTGTTTAGGATTGTCTTGACTACTCAGGCTCCTTTTTGGTTCCATGTGAATTTTAAAATAGTTTTTTTCTAATTCTGTGAAGAATGTCAATGGTAGTTTAATGGGAATAGCACTGAATCTATAAATTACTTTAGGCAGTATGGTCATTTTCATAATATTGATTCTTCCTATTCGTGAGCGTGGAATGTTTTTCTTTTTGTTTGTGTCCTCTCTGATTTCTTTTTGAGCAGTGGTTTGTGGTTCTCCTTGAAGAAGTCCTCGATTTCCCTTGTTAGCCATATTCCTAGGTATTTTATTCTTTTTGTGGCAGTTGTGAATGGGAGTTCATTCATAATTTGGCTCTCTGCTTGCCCATTGTTGGTGTATAGGAATGCTAGCAATTTTTGACCAATTGATTTTGTATTCTGAGACTTTGCTGAAGTTGCTTATCAGCTTAAGAAGCTTTTGGGCTGAGATGATTGGGTTTTCTAGATACAGAATCATGTCTTCTGCAAATAAAGATAATTTTACTTTCTTTCTTTCTAGCTGAATACCCTTTATTTCTTTCTCTTGCCTGATTGCCCTGGCCAGAACTTCCAATACTATGTTGAATAGGAGTGGCAACAGAGGGCATCCTTGCCTTGTGCTGGTTTTCAAGGAGAATCCTTCCAGCTTTTGCCCATTGAGCACGATATTGGCTGTTGGTTTGTCATATACGGCTCTTACTACTTTGAGGTATGTTCTTTCAATAACTAGTTGATTGAGAGTTTTTAACATGAAGGGATGTTAAATTTTATTGAAGGCCTTTTCTGCATTTATTGAGATAATCATATGTTTCTGTCTTTAGTTCTGTTTATGTGATGAATCACATTTATTGATTTGCATATGTTGAACCAACCTTGCATCCTGGAGATAAAGTCAACTTGATTGTAGTGGATAATTTTTTGATGTGCTGCTGGATTCTAGTATTTTATTGAGAATTTTACATCAATGCTCATCAAGGATATTGGCCTGAAGTTTTCTTTTTCTGTTATATCTTCTCCAGGTTTTGGCGCCAAGATGATGCTGTCCTCATATAATGAGTTAGAGAGGAGACCCTCCTTTTCAATTTTTTTGGAGTCATTTCAGTAGAAATGGTACCAGCTCTTTTTTGTATCTCTGGTAGAATTCAGCTGTGAATCCAACTGATCCTGGGCTTTTTTTGGTTGACAGACCATTTATGTCTGTCTCAATTTCAGAACTCATTATTGTTCTATGCACAGATTCAATTTCTTCCTGGTTCAGTCTTGGGAGGGTGTATGTGTCCAAGAATTTATCCATTTCTTCCAGATTTTCTAGTTTGTGTTTTTAGAGGTGTTATAGTATTCTCTGATAGTTATTTTTATTTCTGTGGGGTCACTGTTAATATGTCCCCTATCATTTCTGAGCATGTTTATTTGATTCTTATCTCTTTTCTTCTTTATTAGTCTAGCTACAGTTGCTCCTTCTTGAAGCCCTTTTTTCTCCTATCCCATACTCCAATCTATTAACAAGAATGTCAACTCTCTTTTCAAAATATATCCCATATTCATGCACTTGTCACCGTCACTGCTGCTAACTGCATTAGCCGAAGCCACTTCCATGTGTTACTGCAGGACCTTTTCACTTAGTCTCCCTGATGTCAATCTTGCCCTCTAAAGACCATTCTTTGCATAACAGCTAGAAGTAACTTTAAAAACTCTAAATTACTCCCATATGGAAAATGCTGTTAGAATAAAGCCCAAATGCCTGGCCAGATCATGTAAGCCCTACCTTCTGTAACCCTGCTTGCTTCCCTGACTGTATTATGTACCACAGCAAACTCATTCCTGCCCGTGAGTCTCTGCACTTCCTTAGCAAGGTAGGTTCTGTTCTCAGACATTTACCTTATCGGTTTCTGGACATTTTATGACAGCTTGAATGTGGCTCCCTTGGAAAGGCCTTCCTGTCCACCTAATCTAAAATAGTGCCTCCCTGTGAGATTTTGAGATTAAAAAATAAATAAAAATAAAATAGTGCCTCCTCTACCTCATCCCCAAGTAACTATCCCAGTGTGTGGTTTCAGTTGCCTCATGCCACACTGTAGTACCTGCATTATCTTTTTTATTCACTAGTCTGTTAGCTATAGTCTACTCTGTCTTGTTTACCACTCTATTCCCAGAGTCTAGAATGTACCAGGCAAATCACAGGCATTTAGTAAATACTGATTAAATGAAGGCATGAACAAATGAACAAAAAACAAAGGAGAGTTTGTGCCGTCTGTGCTCTTCCAATTAAAGCGTGATATTTTTTCTGTGCTACAGTGACAACTCTAAATGTTAGCCCATTCTGTCTTGTATGAAAGGCTGTCACCTCCCAGAATTGTCCCATACACGAGTTTAAGTTTGTGTAACCTGGCTTCTGTTTCCCTTCCCAGGCTCAAATCTGACTTTCACTAGTGTCCTATGTTCTCAATATACCAGCAACACCGAGTTGCTATATAGTACTAATAATCCAGGTTTAGAGCTTCTGCAGTAATTATCAAGACAGCCCAGTAGCTTCATGAATCTATTGTTTTATAAAAGATGCTCCTTCTGCCTAGAGTACTCCTGCCCATCTTGTTTCTGGGGCAAGCTCCTAATCAGCCTTTAAAACTCATCTCAAATGCAAACTTGTCTATGGCTTCTTCCATGTGCCTTCCCTTTGGAGTTAATTGCCCACTCCAGCAGTGTATAGCCATTCATTACTGCACTTGTCATTCTGGTCATGACATTATAATTACTCTCAAGTCTGGGATGTCAGGGTCCACAGTTACTGTCATCTCTATATCCCTAGGTCTTAGTTCAGTGCCTTGTACATAATAATCAACAAACTTGCTAAGCTGAGTGCTCAGTAAATCGAACCCCTCTTGCATAATACATGAGGACAGCTAGCATGTTATTCATTGCTTACTCTCCTTCCAAGTCTTCTCTGCTCCATGCTAAACCTGTAAACCAGGAGACAATGATAAGGAAAATCAGAAAGATGTTTACACTTGTAAAACAAAGCTGAAGAAGTAAGGCAGAAATATATTAATATAAATAAATAGGTATCAATATATACTAATTACCTCATCACCAGCTCCTGGGGATAGGACTATGTTGATTTTTATTTTTCTCTATGGTCTACTCTGTTTTTCCTAAAGTGCATGATGTCTTGTTAAATTCAGTATGTTTTCCTTCAATTCCTTTAACAAATCCCTCATTTGAATTTTCCTAGCATTATTAATTATGTATTGTTCATTATTTAGGTATTATTATTATTAACATTTAAGATCAACTTCTTCAGTTTCTATTCTAGCTATTTATCCACCAAATCTTGCCAAATCCCTGCCTGCAATTCCTCTCACGCAGAATCCTTTTTCTCTATTTTCTTATCTCCTAGTCCTAGTCCAGGCTCCTAACAACACATGCCATGATGAATGGATTAAATCCAGACAGACTTCCACGGCCAATGTTCCCCTCATTCGAAATCACTCCATGTGCAGTTAAGATGGCCTTCCTCTAATTACTACCTTCAGCAATCCACTCCCTCAGCCCTCAGAGACTCATGGGGTAAACTTCCTGTTACGAGTCCAATGTTTGTACCCCCCAAAGTTCATATGTTGAAACCTAATCACTAATATAATATTACTAGGATTAGGAGGTGACCTAAGATGTAATTAGAAATTAATAACATTATAAAAGAAGCCTGAGAGAGAGCTCTCAGCCCTTAGACCATATGAAGATGGAAGGAGAACATGGCCATCTACAAACTAGAAAATGGGCTGTCATCAGACATGGTATCTGCTAGTGCCTCGATCTTGGTCTTCGCAGCTCCAGAACCACGAGAAATAAATTTCTGCTACTATAGGCCACCCAGCTTACAGTGCTTTGTTATAGCAACCCAGTGAATTCAAACGGTTTCTTTGGACTAAACAGGTTGAAGTGTACAGTGCTCAGCACAGGGCTCGAAACACACTAAGTGCTCAGGAAACAGTCACCATTATCATTCCTACTATTATTACAAAAACAAGGATCATTTTCTTTGGCCTGTTGCTTTTCTTCACGTTCTTTCAGATTCACTACTCACAGGGTTAGAATGCAGCACGGTGAAGAACTCTGGGCTGATGAGGAACTTCACGGGGGGAGACTGTAACAGCAACGTGAGCCTGGATCTGGAGGTAGAGTGAGGCAGGATGTTCTCCCGTCGGAAATCTAGACGGGGCAGACCACACAGGCTGTCAGTAAAATCTTTCTATGAGTGAAAACATCTACTCACTTCAGTCTATATTTCAAAAGAACCCTAGGATACCTACATCATGTGCTATCATTTTAATCTCCCAATGCTTTTTTTCTTTGCTATAAATCCATACATAAAACCTGACTGCTCTTAATTGCACTAAAATTGAATTAAGTAATATTTCTAGTCACTATTGACATTTTAGTGCATTCTTACATGTTTTAAATGATCTGATTCTTTTTCCAATATCCCACAGATCAAGAAATTAATTTATATTCTACTTGGGTTTTGTCATACCTCTCTTAATATTAATTAAAAGTTGAGGATTAGAAGAGGTTTCTGGTGAATTCTGTTTTTTGAGTTTCATTGCCAGACATTATTGAAGAGCAAAAGTTATCAAAATGAAAAGCCTCATTTGTTGAAAGTCCTAATTTTTTTTTCAACTTTTATGAAATTACAAAAACAAAGCCCAAAGCTCTTACCTGCACTGGCTTGGTGAAAGTCAGCTTCCTCCCCTGCCCCATCAATAGCATTAGTATTTTCCTCAGGCCTCTCATTGGTCATGGTTCTGCGGATACTCTGATATCTAAAATCATGAGCCTAGGGTTACATTCCAGCAGCCTTTAAAAGATGGGACTCAACTGCTCCCCAAAAGTCTAGAACTTTTCACCATCTTCTCGGCTTCAACTGTTTCTTCCTCCAACCTCCACTCCCTGGACTTCTTCATCTGCTGTTTAACTAAATTACAGTGCATTAAATTTCTTCTGTCCACTATTTGGGGAACATTCTCCTGCCAAATTAATAACACTAAATTCTGTGTCCCTTAACCGAAGAAAAGTAAATTTCTATATTGTTAAAGGAAAAAAAAAAAAACCTTTACGTTCTACAGCAATTAATTCTTGAAAAAGAATGACTGATCTAAAAAGCTTAGGTTGATAATAATGATAAGCCACAAAGATTCTAGAGACTAAAAAAGATATTTGGCTTTAAATAACAAATGTATATGTTCTGCTTTACTAAAGATCAATTATTGGGTTGACTAAAGGGGTCATATTCATTTGTTTGTTCTCTGGTTTCCAAACAAGGTATATATGTGGGTGAGTATTATTATTATTTTTAACCAAGAGAAGTCCAGTGAAGTCTGGGAATCAAAAGAGGTAACAGCTACGCTTTAATGACAGGACATCTAAAGATGAAAGAGATAACAATGTCTTCTACTTTGTGCCAAGTAAAAATTAGCCCAACCACAAAATACAACAGTCAAAGCAAAATGCTCATCCTCACCGCCGGTTCAGCTGCTCCATTTGCTGTATGGAGTTAGATCTCTGCAGCACCTGAGGGGCTGGGGGAGCTGTCGGTCGCTGCCACGTCGTGGTTCTGTTTACGTGATCCACGTAGAAGATCCTGCCGTGGCTGTCAATGCGTGCCTCCCAGTCTAAACAGCAGTGAGGCACCGAGAGGAATTAAGAGGAGGAGCTGAGACCATTAATGTGGTTCATTAAGTTCAGTATATGTTTTCTTTCTCTGACATGCTATCATCTGAGACTAACAATGTACATCTCACTGCACTATCCCATACTTCTCCCCAGTCCACTCCAGAATCTGCTGTGACTGATTATTAAGCCTATCCTGTGCATATAGTACCAATTCCTTAAATCATCTTTAAATGCAGAGAATCTTTCTAAATTTGCCCACAATGCTCACCCTTCATATATGAGCCTCAGAATTTAAAAAATATATGTAGTTGGTTTCATAATACTTCAGATGTTCACATCAAAATGGGTATTGATGTTTATTTTCACCAAAAAAAACTGATTTTTCCATGTCTTTTCTAGCTCCAGTGAAAAACTCATAGCGGAAACTTCCACATGCATATTCCTGCACAATTACAGTAAATTTAGTCTTCAGAAAAAAAATAACGAATTAATGCTTGCCTAGTGATCATTATCTACAAACTTCTATTTGCACTTTCCCAAAGATGAGTACATTTTCAGAGCAAGGGCAATTTCTTGCCTCCCAACCTCAAATAAACATAATGTTTTAAAAGATTAATTTTATTTTTAAGTGTGTTAAACCTGTGTAGACAAATATGTAAATGCATGTAAAGACAACAGACTGTTCTTCAGGGTCAGACACCCCACCTTTGTGATTCTCTAAAAGGCTATTCCCCTACTGAAATCCACAGAGCATGAGTTGATCTTTTCAAAAGGCCAAATTTTGAAACTTACTGCAGTTGGGAAGAGTAATTTACACAGAAAACATGAAAAAAGCAGAAATTCATTCTTTAACCAGCAAAGCTCTTTGTACATATATATTGCTATGTAAGTTATTATTATTATTGAAATTAACAAGCATTTTTCTCCTGAGCAGTTCAATTATCTCAAAACTGTCCATGTAATCACATGGCTTATCAACAGACACAGTGGGGTTGGCATTTGCTCTGTAAAGGAACAGGGCAAGTTTTCCAACAGAGTCCTTAGGGTTGGAAAGACCTGCACGGGATAGCTCAGCCTGCACCAGACCATCACTGCACCAGACCATCCCAGCTCAGCTGGGAACAGAAAGACATCTTTTGTTGATCTCAACACATTGTAATTTATGACAAATGACAAAAGAAAGAAAAATTGGGCTGAGGAAAAGCACCACACAGACAGCAAACAACTCAATGCCACTCATGCTCCAAGGTAACAGAGTCACCATGAAACAGCCTGCCAAATATGAATTCTTTGGGCACAGCTACAGTCCCATCAATAAGACATTTCCAAAAAACCTCATGCTTAGCCTATTGACATGCTGACAAATAGCAAGTATATTAAAGCATCTTCAGGAACCATTTTTCAAAACACTTTGATATATTTCACTGTCTGGCTCTCCTCCTTACATGCTTTTCTATCTGAAAGATTTGGGGAATCTATTACCCCCATCTCATTCCTTTCTCATTAGAGTCAGGGTAATTCAGGCACATAGACATCAAATCAAATGCACATGAAAACAAATGACCAATCCTCCGAAGAATGTTTACAGTAGCCCCCCAAATTTTAAAAAAATGTAGAATAGGTCAATTCAGGATAAAAAAATAGAAACCAACTAGACCAACTAAAGGAAACAGAGAGAGGAAATGCTGCCAAACTCCCAAGATTAGATTATTACTAAAATTTGGCTCTCAGTTTTCTGGCAGTTATGGCAGTAAAGAAAAGACATTGTTGCATACTTTCCATTTTCTGACAAAAACAGTAAAAAAAAAAAAAATCCTCAAAGATGGAGGAATTTTTTTCCTGGAACTAACAAAGTAAGAATTTACTAAGTGAAGTATGAATGTGGTGTGCTTGAGGTCTATATGTTTAGCAAGATGGGGAGGTAGAAGATAGAACAGCCAAATAAAAGTGTCTTGCATATAGCATGTAATAAATGAGAAAATAATTTAAAATGACACAAAGCCACATTAAAAAATGATTCGTGTATTCACCTTCCACAAAGGCCAGTAATAGCCTTAATTTATAGCTCAATAAAGACCTTTCTATGTGCAATGGGGAGAATAAGAAAACAAGGACCAAAAATTTGCTTTCTAAGGTCATGGAACACTGAGTGCATATTAAAATTATCCCTATCAAATATTATATCTTTATATTAATGTAATTACTTGAGTCCCCATAAAGACAAATTCTATACTGCTGATTTCAAGTGAATGCTTGGCCCTGAATCAGGAAAGGCTGTTATGCTATTGATTTATCCATGAACTACATATCCACTTCTACCCACCCTGTCAGTATCATTCTTCCCTGGCAAAGGCAGCAGAGTTGCCTGCAGGAAGGTTAGCTCTCTGTGGTATCTATCAAAGTTACTTGGTTGAGTACAACTGCTCCAATGTCTTACATGTCTTTATATTGGGCCTGGTTTGCTTTTGGTATAAGAAAGCATATGAGAATTCATTTGATAGCATCAAAGTTTCTCTCAGATAGACAATGCTAAAATGACATAGGCAGAGTTAGAAGACTGGGAGCTTAACATTTACTTCCTTGTCTTCCCACATTGTCAAATAGGTTATATAATCAGGGTGCAGTGAGACTGAGAGCAATGTTTTGGAGTGTGTGTGGGGGGTGTGGTTTTGCACTGAATTGGGAGGTAGAAGGCTGGCTGTGGTTTGTCACACTTTTGCTACAAGACCTCAAAAAAAGTCACTACACCTCTATGAATCACAGTTTTGAAAAAATTAGAGGACAGAATCAAACAATTGCAAGGTCGCTTCCAGTTCTAGTATTCTATGAATCTATAAAGTGAAGCCCATTTTATCATATTAGGCTCAGATAAAACCTAGTAACATTTTATGTCTAGGCTAGAACTTACAAACTAAACTAATTGAGCCTTACGGGGCCAGGGGTGTTGAGTCTCCGAGGGACAGGGCTCCAGAAACACCTGCCAATCCTATTTTAGTCATGGCTTCTCCAATATTATTGTTGTGTATACTGGTGTTCCACATAACAGTTCACTTGCATAAACAGCTTCATGACAATAATAAAGTTTGAAAACTATTACCTAGAGAAATGTTTCTCAAGGCAGGTGGGACTCTGACAACATGTGCCAGAATCACTTTGAGGATCAATAAAAATGCAGATTCCTATGATGCGCCCCAGGTCTTCAGAATCAGACTAGCTAAATCTAGGGCTCAGTTATCTACATTTTTAACAACCTTCTCATTCCTAGACATCCTAAAATTTGAGGAACACTGACACAAATTAATAAGAACTTAAAACTGTAACTCATTTGCTGGACAAACCCATGAAGTAAATGCTAGATTTCTCAGAGACCATGAAATGTGGGCTCACAAGAAACTAAATCTCAACTGGGCGCGGTGGCTCATACCTGTAATCCCAGCACTTTGGGAGGCCAAGGTAGGTGCATCACCTGAGGGCAGGAGTTTGAGATCAGCCTGGCCAACATGGTGAAACCCTATCTCTACTAAAAATACAAAAATCAGCTGGACGTAGTGGTGCAAGCCTGTATTCCCAGGGAGCTGATACAGGAGAATTGCTTGAACCTGGGAGGCAGAGGCTGCAGTGATCTGAGATCATGCCACTGCACTCCAGCCTGGGAGACAGAGTTAGATTCCATCTCAAAAACAAAAACAAACAAACAAACAAAAAAAACAGAAAACCTAAGCCTCAGCCTAAATATCCCAAACTGAAGTCCAGGAGCAAGTGGATTTTTAGATACCCCATGGTTCCTCTGCTTACCTCATCATCCTTTCCCATGCCCTTCAAACTGGACTCTATCTTCACTGGACCACTGAGCTCATGATCAGATGAGCTGTGAATACATCTCAGTGAACGCTGATACTGAGAAAGTCAACAACTAAACAGATGAATTACATATTTGGGGTATGGGGGCCTATGGGTAGAGTTTTGAATTGGTTATATTGGATTTAGTAAAATCAAACATCTGAATGTTATAAAGTAAATGTATAAATCCGCTACAAAAAACTGTAATAGCCACAGGTACCATCATTAAAATGGAAAAATGATTAAGTTCTAATGAACTAAAGGAACTTTCAAGGAAAATTATAAGCTTTGTGATAAATGACAGATGGCAGTGTTTAAAAGATCATTTTTTTTTTATTTGAACACTCAGGAAGTAAAATTCCATTTGTATGAAGTATAAAAGTATGCTAAACTTATCTATGACTTTAGGAATCAGAATGGTAGGCCCATTTCCTCATACAGAGTTGGGGTCAATGATTGAAAGGGGGTACAAACGGGACTTCTAGATGCTGATGGTGTGGCTGCCATGTGCTTTCAATAGAAGGATTTCACCAGTACGTATGTGCTCATTTTTATTTTATTTGAACAAAAAGTTGGTTAAAAAGTCAAGTAGTTAGGCCGAGGCGGGTGGATCATGAGGTCAAGAGATCGAGACCATCCTCGTCAACATGGTGAAACCCCGTCTCTACTAAAAATACAAAAAATCAGCTGGGCATGTTGGCGCGTGCCTGTAATCCCACCTACTGAGGAGGCTGAGGCAGAAGAATTGCCTGAACCCAGGAGGCGGAGGTTGCGGTGAGCCGAGATCGCGCCATTGCACTCCAGCCTGGGTAATAAGAGTGAAACTCTGTCTCAAAAAAAAAAAAAAAAAGTCAAGTAGTTGCATTTTTGGCATTTTAATCTTCAATTTTTAATAAAGTAGCTTTTTAAATTAAAAGTATCCATTTTTTTTCCTGGAAACAAAGTTGTAGGCTTAGAGAATAAGAGGTCCTGACCCTAAACATAGTGGAAACTTTAAGTCTAGATTAATTATACTTTTCAGATTCACTGCATGATTTTAGGCCATCATTTAAAAAAACACTTTAACAATGAATGTATAAAACCACAAGAAATGATAACTGTTTCCCTATAGTTGCCCAGAACCGCCCATTTGAATCCCTCACATAAGGAATAGACTAGCTCTAACAATATGCAACATACTGGATTTCTATCAGAGTCCACTAACCCAGGCTGTTCATCCTGAATCTAGTCATATTCCTAGAAAACTACCACTTTTGGGGAAATACGTTTATATAACACTTCCATATTGTCTCCAATGAAGCAATGGGTTAAGTCGCAATTACACGGGAATCAATAAGAGAAAAAGAAAATTGTTTTTCAGAGGAGCTGGGCTGGTGATTGTTTTACCACTCATCTTAATGCTAAAAAGACCAATATTTGTCATGCCAATAATATTCTAGAGGGCTTCAGCCCTGAACTACCTCTAGCTGCCAAGACCATCAATAACCTCAGAATGAGAAGATACAGCAAATTCTTAAGGTATTCTGTGCATAATTGAGTCCAAGCTACTTCCCTGGAAGTTTCTCAACAGTGTCATCCTGCCTCCAAGGCCTGGCGCTTTCTTATTTTTTATGATCATTAGAATATCTCTCAACCAGAGCTGGAGTTACACATGCTACAAGGCCACAGTGCACTCTGTGTGGCCTAAGGCAAGAGTAAGATTTTGAGAACCAGTTGGTAGATCACTATCACTGCTGATCAGTCCTAGTACTAAGTCCAAGAGCTGTTCCCTGATCTTGAGATGGGAGAAATAGGAATGAAAAAAGAAGAAAGCAAACAAGTAAATCCCTGAAAATGTGACGAAAAGGAGCTAACAAGAACAACAATAATAATGATAAAGAAAAAGAAAAAAAGAATCAAGCCCAGGCAAAGTGGCTCACACCTATAATCCCAGCACTTTGGGAGGCCAAGGCAGGAGGACTGCTTAAGGTCAGGAGTTCAAGGCCAGCCCTGGAAACATATAGTGAGACTCCTGTCTCTACAAAAAATAAAAACATAAAACATAATCAGCCAAGTATGATCATGCTTGCCTATAGTCCCAGCTACTCAGGAGGCTGAGGCGGCAGCTTGACTTGAGCCCCTGAGTTTGAGGCTGCAGTGCACCATGATCATGCCACTGTGCTCTAGCCTGGGTGACAGAGAGAAAAAAAATGGGGGCCATCAAAGCAGCTCAAACTACACTGCTTCAGAAGCTTGTCCCTAGGGTAGAAAAAGAGTGACCTGCACAGAGAGGAAAGGTACTGCTGAGTCTGATACAGATACTGAATACAGCATATCTGTCTGGGACACATGATGCTGGCTAAAACCACTGCAGCCACTTTCCTAATAGGTGAGGGGCCTGCTAGGGGAGGGCCTCCTTGTATAACTCTATCCCAGAAAAAGAGAAGGCTGAGCAGACTTTTTGAGTCTTCCTGGGGGGGGGGGGCGGGTCTGACCTCAAAGCACTGCAGTATATTGAAGTTTCAGCAAAACCCCCAAATCCTCTGAACTGAGGCATTGCTGGTGCCCAAAAAACACATATCACCATGTAAGGCACTCTCTGCCGCAAACCAGACTTTCAGAATTTACCTGCATCTACCCACAAAATAGACCCTTCCCTTCCTATCTCAGATCAGAATATCTGATACAGGAGAGGGAATATTGGAGACTCTGTCTCAACTTTTATTTGCATGGGATCTTAAACAAATTACTTAATTTATCTTGGCTTCAGTTTCTGCAACTGTAAAAGAATCAGATTAGCTGACTTCTATGCAACAACCTATAAATTATGGACAAGACCTGCTTCACCTACCTTGCAAAATTATTGAAAGAACAAAAAATAAAGGAAAGCATGCAAAAGTGCTTTGTAAAGTGTAACGCATCATAAAAATGAAGTTATGATAACTAATAGTGTTAAAAATCACAACTGTTAGCCTTAAAATAATTCAGCCAGGTCATTTAAGAGACGGACCAATCTGTACGCTCCAGCCAGTCACCCCTAGATGAGCCTCAGAAAGCACAAGACACCACAGAGTGTAGATGCCACCGATGTAAGTCAGACGCATGGCCAGGGGTGGTAGCAGAGTTGTCCAGTTAGAAAAGGATGGGAGGGGCCCAGCTGAGGTAAGGACAGACAACTAGCCAGGGCAGCCAAGTGATTAAACACTGTCATAAGGATGAGACACACATGGGAATGGGAGACAGAGCTGAACAGCAACCAGGCATACCCAGACCATAATCCATAGCCTACCCATGAAAATATCCCCAAATTTGCAAGTTGCTTGGTCCTATAGCACGAGTATATAAATGTGTGTGTGTATAACTTACATTTTTAGAGGTAGTCAGCTTCATTTCTGAGTTTTTAAAATATAAAAATTCTGTTTATACTTTTTAAAAAATATTATTTACCAAGTATTAAACAAATTAGTACAGAGAAATGTTTCTTAGAGGGCACAATTTGGGGTGGGACAATTTGGGGTGGGACAATTCTTAGTTGTATCCGACTGTTTCACGATTGTAGGACATTTAATACACTGGCCCCTACCAACTAAATGCCAGTGGCACCCTTCAAACACTGTTATACTGAAAGGCCACTTCACCTCAGCTCTAAACATCACTTAGTAGGTGGCATCCTCTGCCACCACTGAAAACCTCTGAATTAGAGGGAACACATCTTAAGAATTTTCCTCTTGTCACTCACTGATTAAATAGGATGGGTCACAAAGTTTCCTTTACTTTTGCAAATATATCGGCTCATTAAAATGAACTGCCAATTGTAAAAAAAATTTCCCAAGATGTATTCTACAGGTGTAATGCAAACACCAGTATTTAAACTATATATTGAGATATCCCAAACAGTGATCATAATTTCAGCAGGACAGTACCTGTCTTTATTAAATACAATCAGGAGACCACACTTATGTACAGGAAAAATTACAGCAATTGGATGTGGCTAAGAAGACGTCATTTATCAATGCACTTCTGCAATGTTCCTGTCCAACCCCCTGAAACTCTAAATGACTATTAATATGTATACACATAAAAATGAAGTTCTCCCAGAACTCTCTCCTAGCGTTCTGAATTTGTTTTACTCCAATTATACCTAAATATCTTCCAGGAACATTTTCCTTTTTTTGACTCATCTTTTCTCAAAGGCATTACCAATTGTTTTATCAATAAGGAAGTTTTCTGTGCCCCTCTTGAGTCTCTGGGCCCCTCTACCTGCTTAAGATAACACAAGGTTAATTAATCTCTCAGTCTATTTTATTTTAAACTGCTTAAAATATGTTTTCTATGAGTCATAGCCCTCAGTTATACAAATATACAGACAAGGGAAGGATTTGTGCCCGAAAGAATTTCAAAAGGATTAAGCTGATATTTTGATAAACTCTCCATAGTACCGTTCAGGTCTTTTGTCAGTACTTGCCAGACAAACCACTCAGAATTTTAGTCCTTTAAATTCGTTCCCTCCCCTCTTTATGTCCCACTATTTTTTTTTTTTTTTTTTTTTTTTTTTTTTTTTTTTTTTTTTTTTTTTTTTTTTTGAGAAGGAGTTACACTCTTGTTGCCCAGGCTGGAGTGCAATGGCGCCATCTCAGCTCACCTCAACTTCCACCTCCCAGATTCAAGCGATTATCCTGCCTCAGCCTATTGAGTAGCTGGGATTACAGGTACACACCATGTTGCCCAGCTAATTTTTTGTATTTTTTAGTAGAGATGGGATTTCGCCGTGTTGGCCAGGCTGGTCTTGAACTCCTGACTTCAGGTTATCTGCCCACCTCGGCCTCCCAAAGTGCTGGGATCACAGGCATGTGTCACCACACCCCGCTTATGTCCCACCAGTTTTAAAACACAGAGAAGCCAAGGCATTAGCTTCTTGTCATAATCATATGTAAGATAGGCAAGTGGAGGGGGTGAGCAAGAAGAGAAAGTGGTAAGGCAAAACGGTGCACCTTCCAGTGTATTTTAAAAACAATGTTTACCAGGCTTTACCAATATTCATCAAAATCCATTGCTCTCACAGAGCTATATCTCTTTAAAGAACTCTAGAAATTTAAATAGAGCTTACATTTCATCTGGATTATGACTGACCAGGGGTATCACTCATACCTTTGAATACAGGTTATGTAACTATATCCCAGCATCCCTAATCCTCCACCATCTATCTCTCCTTTAAGTGTTTTCTGAAAGCGAAATAAATGAAATGTCTTTCAAATCCACAGATAATTGTCATGTCCCAAATAAGTCGGAGACTAATTTCTGAAATTAATAACACTTCTCTGCATATCCCTAAAAAATATTAGAACCTTGTGCTTAATGATTTTAAATGCTGTAAGTGAACAAAAAGGCAGTATATTACATAGAGTGAAGCTTTTCCTAAGAAAGCGTACTAATTTGTCTACCAGCTAAAAGAACATTCATGCTGTGGTTAGGCATAATTTTAAAAAATTCTATTATGCAGCCAATTTTCCAAAATATCTGGGTCTATCACCATATTATAATGTTTACCCTATGGGCAGTGCAGCTACCCTTTCTTTCAGCAGAATGGTGCTAGAGAAGAGTTGTTGGCCTGGCACTTCCCAGGCTACACTTGCTATGCCAAGTGGCAGCCCCCAGATTCCTTCCGCTTGAAGACCATGTACCCATCTTTTAAGACTCATGGAATGGGTCTGCCTGTCACCTTGTACCCTTTTATTAAGGTGGGCCCTTTTTAACTAACAGGTGCTCACTTGGGGGGAGAGCCTCGTCCACTCTCTGGTAGCGGCTAACATCCTGGCGCACTGAAGGTAGTGATCGCAGTGGCTGGTGGCCGTTGGCTTGAGAACCTAGGATTAAAGGTAGAAAGTTACCAGGTATTGTTTTCTCTTTCAGTTTCAAAACAGACTTTATAAAAAAATTTTAAAACCTAAGATAAATCCCAAGCCTAGTTTCTTTTCTCTGTTTAGTCTCATTCCCATATGAGAAGCTAGAAACAAAAGAAGAGAATAAATAGGAGGTGAATGCTTAGAAGACGGCTTCCTGAAGAACTGTCTTCTGCCTGTATCCCTCCCCTCCTGCAACTTCCCCTTCCTCATCCCTCAGTCACAGTGGCCTTTGTCCTGGTCATACACTGATGCTTTAGGGTCACATGGTGACTACAATACGATAAAGGAAACAGAAAAAAAGGAGGAGGAAGAAAAGAAGGGGATAATGTAGGTAGAAAAATAAATTACAGAAGAAAACCATTCCTATTTCTGAGTTATGCCAGCTAGACACATGAAATTGCTCTTTGATTTTTAATGCATCCTCACAGGGCATTTAATAGAAATCATTCAAGAGAGCTGCATTCACTGAGTGTAATACAAACTGCAGGTGTAAATGTGTAACCTTGCTTACAAAAACAGCTCATTCTTCAAATCAGAATGCATCACCTAACTTAGCTGACATTCCTAAACTGTGGAAGACAAAATATTACCTTTGATGCATAGCATACATTTATCTTTCACTGTGAAATTTTAGAAAAAAGGAGTGACTAGGTGTCTCTCATACCTTTGAGGATTACACTAAGGTTGAAGCTGCCAGCCTGTTTGGTTGTGTATCTACAAACCCAGGTCCCAATAGAGACCCATTATTTGTTTGAAGACTGCTGTTTAATAGGCCTCTTACTTCAGCAATAGACGATCCATTTTTTAAAAGAGCACTGAATTTGAACTCAAGCCCATCTGGATGTAAATCATGCTGCCTTCTTCCTTGCTATGTGATTAAGTCCCTCAGCCTCCCCACTCTGAAACAGGAGGCCTAATCTAGAGGAAGGGCTTCAGCTGCCACACATTTGTTACCTGTTTCTTTCTCTTCCTGACCCTATTTTCAGTCTTGCCTCTCTTCCCCTGCTGAACCTCAAGGTGAGGAATTCAGATAATATGCAACCTGCGGCCTTATTTACATTGAGGGGAAAACTACAGAATTTCTCTCTGCACAGCTATGATCGAGCCAAGATCCACAGTGGTGTCCACATCCTACCTCCAGTAGCGCCATCCTCCTGGGCAGTCGCCCCTTCACAGGTGCCTTGGGCCTCCCCAGCACTGCCCTCTTCTTGGGGTGGGCTCTCAGCAGCAGCTGTGGCTCCCTCCAGGCTCCCCCTCCGCTGCCAGACCTCCCCCAGCTCCTCCTGGTCAGGTACTGTGGCCGATTCTGCCCCTGGCCCTTCCTCCTCCCCACTGGGCACCTGTACCACAGGTAAAGAACCAGGAGTGCACACAGAATCCTGCGACCCTTCAGCAGGGCCGCTGCTGGTGGGCTCTGCCGCACAGGCTCCATCTTCCTCCTCCTGAGAAGAAAAGGCTGGGGTTTCAGGAAACCGTGCGCTCTCAAGAGAGGAGCACCGCGTCTCCACAGAGGACAGCTGCGTGGTCACACTCTCATTGCAGGAGCTGTCAGCACATTCCAGGTCACTCTCCCCCTCGGGCCTGGTGCTGGCTTCGCTCACACTCTCTGTCCTGGCAGGATCACTGGGTTCTGTTTCAGAGGACACCTGGGAAGGCTCAGAGCCCTGATCGAGAGACTCGGTCTCACTGACAGCTCTTCGGCTTCCTCCCGATGCATCAGAAGTCCCCGTGTCTGCCCCACTTGTGGGCTGATCTGCCTCTTGAGAGCCACACAATTCAGCACTGCCCTGGTCAGCACTGGGTTGAGACTCTGGGCCGCCTTCACCTTCCTCTGGGACTGGGCCTGCAGGTAAGGAGCTCTCTGCAAGCTCTGGAAGATTTTCTGGCTTATCCTCAAAGGAAGTGGCTTCGTGTGAGGAGCCTTCCTCATTCTCAATGGGGTTGTCCTCTGGCTTTGTCTGAGATGTCAGGCTTCCATCATCAGCTCTGGGTGCCCTGCTAAACATGATCAGGCCTCCCTCCTCCTCCAGGGAAGACGGGTAACCCAGGTCTTGCTGGAACTCATGATCTTCTTCATCTGAGTCAATATGAAGCATGGCATTGAGTCTTGTGTCGGTGGGGAAACTACTCCTCAGTTTCGGAGAGGCACCCATGGACCTCTCAGAGCAGGTGGCTGTCCCTGGCCTGGAGTGGCCATTGTGTTCGACAGCATCTAAGTAATCATTGAGTGAATCCTGACGTCCTCTGGGAGGTGAGGTCCTTGAAGAAGTAGAGGTTAATTCCTCTGTGTCTATTTCCAGAGTGGAGCTAGTCCTGAATGAATGCTTGGGGGTCCCATCGGCAACGCTGTCCTCAGAAACTGGCCCATTAGTGCACACCTGGCTGTCATGATGGCTCCCTGGCATGTCCTCATCATCAGAAGGGCTACCTAAGTCTCCATTCACAGAATTGACTCCAAGTATTGTGCCAACAGCTTCTGGAGAGGCATCTGAATGAGAAAACAGCATTTCTAAAAATGAACTAGAAATAACAAATGAACGTTTTATGACCTATTTGCTTTGCCACCAATAAGTTCAAATAATTCAGTCATTCCACTGAGGGCTCTCTATTGGCTTGCTAAGATTCACCACTCACTACTAAACAAGGAGACTGCTAGTCAGTTTGGCACAGGAGCTATATATGTTAATACGGCTCGAAATTCGACACCCCAGTTTCAAAATGCAGGCATCAATCTAAGAGACATTTTTGGGCAAAATAGGCTTTCCTACTTGCTTAGAAATTTTCAGCAGGTAACTATTTGACAGCTGATTTACTTTCAGAACAGGACACTAATTCAATTCTGTTCAGAAGCAAACTGACAATTGAGTCAGGTCTAACGAGTTTTTCCTATAGCAATGTATTCATGCAGATATATTTATATCTCACCTTCATGAACAGAAGATGTAACCTCCACCTTAAATTGGAGGTACCCACTCACGTGGTCAGCTGGGAGCCTTCTGCCAAGGTTGTAGCTGAGCATTTGATCACTGCAAGAAGAGAAATGCTTCTTTCATCCTGACTACACTGGAGTCAGCCTTCGCTTTCTGTCCACAGGCCACCCCCCAAATCCCTCATATCTCTCTTAAAACTTTCAGACTCACAAGAACATTAAAGGCTCAAGGCACATTATAGTCCAATGTAATATTATTCATTCACACAAATGGAATGTTTATAAACCCAGAGATAAAAGGAAATATTGCTGCAAGAAAAATTATTATTAGGAGCACGAGATATCACACGCTATGTGATATTTTTAAGGACACTGATTCGCTCTCTTACAGCAAAGGGAGACTAGAAAAAGGAGATTTTGAAAGTCATAAAGGAGCTGTGAAAGGCCTCAAGTTTTAGTTTTTTGACTTGGGTGCCAAAGGGGAGAGGGCCTGGTTCCTCAGCATTTAGCACAATAGGAAGCTGGTTCTAAAAGGACACTCACAGCTAAGGATTATCATCCAACACAGCACACAGGGCGCTGTGCAACATCCTGAAGAACAGGAGCTGGGAGTTAGGAGAGAGAAGCACAAGAACACAAGAATGAAAGGGACCTTCATACCCAAGACAGCAGCCCTGGCTGTGTGATGGGGAGGGGGCCGCTAAGCTCTGCTTCCTCACCTGTAGAGTAAGGAGACTGGAGCTGCTGGCTCTTCCTGCTAGGGAGCCTGGCCTTTCACTGATTCTCAGGGTGCCTAGTGAGCAGTGCTTATGGGATGGTTGGCAAAGCCAGATGTGCCACTGTGGTGGGGTCATGTCCCAGATCTGGAAGCAGGCTCAGTTTTTGCCCTGCCTGGGCCCCAGGCTCAGTCTGCCTGCCTCCTCAAGGATGGAGTTGTCCATCTGTTTCAAGTTTTGTATCAAAGTCAAATGCAATCATTTCATTTTATTGCACATAGCAACAATGTTATTCTGAATTAAATGACTTATTCTTTTTTTTTTTTCTTGAGACAGAGTCTCCCTCTGCTGCCCAGGCCAGAGTGCAATGGCGTGATCTCGGCTCACTGCAACCTTGCCTCCCAGGTTCAAGCAATTCTGCCTAAGCCTCCTGAGTAGCTGGTATTACAGGCGCCCGCCACCATGCCCAGCTAACTTTTTGTATTTTTAGTAGAGACGGGGTTTTGCCATGTTGGCCAGGCTGGTCTCAAACTCCTGACCTCAGGTGATCCGCCGCCTCAGCCTTCTAAAGTGTTGGGGTTACGGGCCTGAGTCCCTGCGCCTGGCCAACTTATTCTTAATTAAAGGAAATCATCAAAAGGATAGTGCCAAATCACTCCACCTCTGCTCTCACACTGCCCTCTAATGGCTATTTCAGAAGGAAGACACAATGTTTCTATCTACTGTGTGCTCCACTGTACAGTTTAGAGCCTCTAGTCAGCTATGCATTATTAATTTGCATAACTTGTCTTTGTTCTTCTCTGTCTCCTCTGACTTCTTACTACTGTACTCACAACTTACAAAAAGATCACAAAAAAGAGACATTACTCATTAAATTTTGAGTATGTCAATGAATAAATTTTAGTTGCTTGAATGAATGTATATATCTAGGAGCTTTATAATAACACTTCCTCAAGTCTAGTTCTTGTATTTTATGGCTCCAAAACCAGATTGTTTCTGTTTTTCAAGAATAAAAGTTCTCTGGATAGAATTAATTAGGATAAAGTAAGCATCAACCTGACCCCAGAATTCTGCTCTAGGGAGAAGATTTTATTAAAAAAAAAAAAAAAAAAACTTCAATATCCTGAGAAACAATCAAACACCATGAGATTTGACACTGAAATGTTAATAGTGGGTACTATTGGAAAAGTACCCACTATTAACGTTTACCCACTTGGAAAAGATAAAGATGCAAAAAATATATATAATTTAAACGAACTACTTTTTGTCAAGTATATATTTTTAAGTGTAATGATGTTTTAATTTTAAAAAGAATTGTGTTACTACTTCTAATCAGTATGAAAAGTCCTAGGACTACCAAGTTTCACTTCACTTTTTCCTCTATGAACTAATCTCAACAATATCCCCAAAGGTAAAGGCTGATTACCCGATGGCTTGTCGCTCCAGCAGCCTCTGGACTGGAATGGTTAGTTTCCCCAGAAAACGCTTGATGATGGGACGGCTCTTGGCAAATTTGTCTTTAATTTCAATTTCTAAGACATCAGTAAGAAGTGCAAAAAAGGAATATTTCTGAAAACACAAAGAGATAACATTCTGGTTCAAAAGAAAAACAAATATGATACTATATCATTTTATTTGTATAGGAAATGATATCTCTTAAATTCTAACAACATAGAGTTCCACAAAGCTAGAAACAGCTGCAGCTATTGTCAATCCTTTATTCATTCAGAATCATTAGCATTCACCACAATTAAAAAGCATCAGTCAAGGATCTGTACGACAAAAGAAGCCCTATCAGTCAATCATGCCGCCTTTCCTAGTTTAACAGTTTTAGGAGATGTTAATCAAATATTAAGTTATGCACAATGCAATTTTAGTACTCCCTACATGTATTGTATCTCAATTCTTTGATATTTAATATCTTGTTATAGAATGGTTTAGAATTAACTAGTATATTTGATTGACAATTTGAAACCCTAATCTCATGAAATTCTGAAGTTGTAAAACATGGTTGAAAATACTCCTCCACTTAGTGGTTAAAATAGGAACATCTGCAGAATACTGTGGTTTCCCTGATAAATATTAAAACAATGTTTAAATGGAATTTTTACTTAAGTTTATAAGGCATGCAGGGTCATTTCTTCTGGGACAGAAAAATAAAAGTATGAGGTTAAGATAGGTTTTGTGGTTTTCATTTTAAGAATGCCACTGGAGAAATTTTGATTGGACATTAATAAGGATATAAAATAAATACGAGTTTTACTCACAGAGACTTTTACATATATAAATCTTCACTTTATCTTTAGAACAATATAATTTTCTGTTTAAAGATGAGAATCTCAGGATAAGCAAATGATGGAGCCAGGAATCTAACCTAAATCACTTCACTGCTTCCCTGACAGTATCCATGCAACTATAATGATGTGAATAGTGTTGGCCAACTTTTCACTTGGATGCCTTCAGGTTTATCTAATCATAACAACTAAGGTTTTCCAAAGGGCCTTACAATTTGGCAGTCTGCTTGATGGAAAAAGGTACTTGCTTAGAATAGAAAAGCAGAGTTGAAGCCCCACTTCTCTCTCTGAATAGTTAGTCCCATAAACACTTGACGCTTCAATTTCTTAAACACCAAAATGAAGATATGATAATCTCATCCTCTGTGCCTCCCTTTCAGGTTCGCACTGGTGACATGGTCAAAAACTTTGCAAATTAAAAATGTTAGGAAAATAGTTACTACTTGTTTCATTATCATATCTATCATGCACCTTCTAGAATCATATTGAGATATATTTTTATGTCTTCTAGGCTTTGAAATGTGTTAGACTAAGTGGCACACCCTTCAGAGGTTTTTTTTCTTTTTTTTTTCCCATGATGAGATAATTAGAGTATAAGAATACAAGCACCATTCATTTATCCATCTCCAAAACCACAGGAACCGCCCAGGAGAAATGCCTTGCAGGGTTGGCAAGTCTCAAATAACCGTATCTTTTCTCTAATTGGTTTTAGATCCCCTGAAATACCTCTCTCCAATTAAATATTTCTACGACATTGTTAGAACATATTGCTGTCGTTAAATATTTAGGGCATGATCTAATTAACTGTGTAACTCCTATGCCAGCCCAGAAACATTCTCACATTAGTTATGTAAAACATAACTCAGATCTCTGAGAAATGGAGGGAGAGCTCAAGCTTTGCTAATTAGGTAAGAAGTGTCTGTTCATTCTTCGACTTTCCATAGTTCAAATGAGAAAACCCTTTGCTTGATTTTACTGATATGGTTCGCTGGGATGACTGGTAGCATACTGTAGCTGTGTGGAAGTCTAAAATACCATCAACACAATCTGGCTTTACTGAGGATGATGACTCCTTGAATGGCTCATCTAATTAACAAAAATCTAGAAATTCATAAAACATTTGCCAAAGCCTATAAAGAGAGAAATTCCTTTAATTTGTACTAAATGTATGCTACAACAAAATATCAAAATTTTAAATCAAAACAAGATCAGTATTGCTGATTCCTCTTGCCTCACGCCCCACTATGACTCTACAAGGCAATGTTATTGATCCTGTCCTTATTTAAAATTTTCACATTTTATTCATCATGAATTTTTCGCATTAAGAGTTTTAAAAAAAACTGCATTAAGATATTTAACAACTGAGTTTTTTTGGGGGCTCCTTAAATTGTTCCCCTGAAGTGATAACAGCTTCATTTGTCTTACTCTAGACCTGGCTCTGGAGAGACGGGAATAGCTCATTCACATTGTACCCCTTTCCCAAGAGAACCCCTAGACAATTCATAAACAACCTGAGGATGCGAGAGTCCCAAGAAGAGAGATTGGGCTGACTTCCTCATTGTCAAGTAGGAGACCCCTGAGGATCATCTTACCTCTCGGTGCCAAATTGGATTAGTGGTGTTACTGATGATAGTAGACCGTCTCTCCTGCCCGTGGTGGGCACAGGTGGGGAAACTGCTCTTCTTCCCTGGCTGAATTGACATCTTAAGATAGGGGTCAGGATTGAAGAACATCCCTTTCTTTAGCCCAACTGCCCTAAGATCTTTAAAGAAAGAGGGAAAAGGAAGGAGGAACGAAGAGAGAGCATGAGGGAGGGAGGAAAGGAAGGAGGAAGGAAGAGAAAAAGGGACAGAAGAAGGAAGGATCCATATATCCTGATTAGAACAAGCAACTCAAAGACAATTTCTTCTTAAATAAACACACAGGAAGCTCTAAACAGAAACGACTCGGTAACACAATAGCAGTTATTCACACTATGGTTGCTTAGGTAAGTGAAGACAAATGGCTTATGGCACTAATTCCAGCAGAGGGGTCTCCTAACAGTCAGCAAAAGTGTAGCCAAATCTTTAGCACCACCTCACATTCTCTAAACTGACTTTTCCGGGAATTCCTTGGATTCCAACATGTGCAATTTCACCACCTTTATCCTAAGGCAATGTAATTCGGCAACCAGAATTTCAGACAACATCTTGAGAGAAATACTTAGTAAGCAGCTCACTGAAAAACATGTTCCTTCATGAAAGAAAAATGAATCTTCTACATATACATAGAACCAAGTTTAATTGGAGATGAAATGTCAGTGCATATATTCATTTGTACTACATTTAAATGTCATATACATTCCATAAATGTGATGAATGCTATGGAAAATGTTTTCTGAAATGTGAGTGCTACCTGCTATTTTAAATAGCCAGTAAAGTAATTTAAATATTTGATTAATGTCCTATAACTCACCTTAGATTCACAAATTGCTGTTTCATACTCTATGAGCTGCTAAAAGTCCTAGCCAAAGTCCATTTTAATGAGAAGATTGATATGTTTTTCCATGGTCAGGCTAAGAGACACAAACATGTCAGGAAATAAAGCTGGCTCCACTGAGTTTTCAACATTTTCTGAGAATATCAGCTTGAATAAGATAGGTCTGACAGCTAAGTCGTCTTTGAAAATGCTGGAAGATCAATCTAGGGACGTTCTAAACACTATGGTTCAGAGAGCAATTCTGCATACAGTCCCTGAACCTCCAAAGACCTTTGGATTACCCAGATCAGCTGGCAAACAGACCCTGGATAGTGACCCTAAATTACAGGAGGTCGCCAGGGTCCTCCCATATAAGCCTATTCCTGAAACATAAGGTCTTTCTTAGAAAAATAGAATTGGCCTGAAGTTGCCCATAGAGCCATATTCTCGAAGTAGTGCTCCCAGGAGGTGGCTCACCAGTGGCCCACAAGAACTCATGGCCCAGGTACATGTGCTGAAAACACTCCAGAAATGTCTGATGACACATACCTGGCAGTAAAGGCGGGAAGTTTGATATATCTGCAAATATTTAAAAATTCAACCAAGAGCGTGTTTTTGTTTGTTTTGAGACCGAGTCTCGATCTGTTGCCAGGCTGAAGAGCAGTGGCACGATCTTGGTTCACTGCAACTTTCGCCTCCTGGGTTCGAGAGATTCTTTGCTTCAGCTTCCTGAGTAGCTGGGATTACAAGCATGCACCACCACACCCAGCTAATTTTTATATTTTTAGTAGAGAAGGGGTTTCACCATGTTGGTTAGAATGGTCTCGATTTCCTGACCTCGTGATCTGCCTGACTCGGCCTCCCAAAGTGCTGGGATTACAGGCGTGAGCTGCCACACATTGAGAACACTGCATGGAATATATAGCAAGATCTTTGATCTGAAAACCAGTGGGAGAAGGAAAAAACAGGTAAATAACTAGATAGGCACTTCAGAGAAGCTGCCGTTATCTCATTAGCCTTGTAGTCACCATTCCTGACACTTCATAAAGTAAGTAGTCATTATTAAATGCAGAATTTGCATCTTACTGTCAATATAATGATGCTACATATTTTCACTTGATTTTCTTCAGCAGGGAGCAGCTTTGAAAAGAAAATGCAATTGCCACATTTATTTTCTTGCCTTTCTTGATTATGTTCCCCTTGAACTCAGGAGAATGATATTCTTTATATATTAAATATATGCCCCAAAAAGGGATTTCTCTGTAGCAAATGAAGAGTAACATAGACAGAAATGAATGCCACAAAGTCTGACAGAGCTAAATCACTCACAAAAAAAAATTCCTTTGAACAAAAAGCATTCCACCAGAAGATTAAGTCACTGTGGTAAACAATATTACTGTTAGATAAGCCCAACACTAAACTTTCCACAATGGGACACTGTATAAATAAATCTTCCTTAATAAATACAATAAACTACCAATTATTTATAATCTGATTATTCGGTTCCCTTTAACCAGCTCATTTCTGATCTTTTCTTTTTTGTCTTTTACATATCCTATTTCTCACAAATATCCACACCATGTAATAGGCCAAAGAAGGACTCAAAGTCACAAAGGTATGATGTGTTAGACATCCTAAGTAAAGCCTTATTTGGAGTATGTTTAAAATATTAATCAAAATATATTTTTAATTTTAGCTGTAAAATTCGATTATTTGTGCCCTGACTTATTCAAAATAATCAGGAATGGAACATTTGTAGGCAGTCATTCTACAGTGCTTAAATGCTCTCAGATAAATATTATCATTCCCTGTTAGTATGCTACAACAGTTAATTTTTTAGAATTAACATTATAGAACTGGTTTCAGTTCCTAGTCATTCCTGTACACTGTCTGCAAATGTCAGGCTATATGGTAAGAAATAAAACAGATGTCAGGTAGCTAGCCTCCAAGTGAATAGAGGTGCGATGTTGGAAGAAACGTGTAAGGAAGAAGCATTTGGCTGTGCCTCAAAGCTTATTTCCTACTTTTTAGGAAAATGGCCTAGGAATTTTAACTTACAGATGGTCATTCTCACATAGCCAGTTAATAACATCCCATACTGATTTTGGAGTCAAAATCAGTATGTCTGTGTCATGCTTAGAATGATATGAATCACCTAAAAGCATAGGGTAATAATTTTAATCTAAGAAACCAATGGTTTATATTACAACATCATGCTGTACACCATAAAAATAAACAATTTTTACCTCTCAATTAAAAAAACAAAACCAAGAAACCTGTGGTATGGTCATACTCTAAATTTTCTTACCTATCGGGGTTGACAAATTGTTTCCTGCCTGTCACCAGGTATTTCAGTAGCTTCAGACCCTCAGTACTGTGAAGGTTTAAAGCACAGGTGTCCAGCCAAAGTGTTTTTAGGAAACAGGCAGATGAGGGGGCTAGGGACATAGTACCACAGGCAGTGGTTATTTTTAGTGCCCTTCTAAAAACCTAGATACTTTTTAAACCCTGAAGGTTTCTAACCAAACATATTTATTGGCCAAATTTGATCCATAAGTCACTGGTTTACAACTGCTGAGATTCACCAGAGAAGCAAAGTAAAAAAGCAGGGGAAAGGAGAAACTTGCAAAACCAAACATAGATACTCAGAAGGCCATAGGCCAGCAACAAACTGATGTGTACGTTTTAGTCATATGTGGTAATTATGCGTTGTGGAAGCGTCTGTTTCAGAATCAGGTCTTCTAACTCTCACTCTTGAGAACGTCTATTTTCATTTAAAATGTCTTTCTTTTTCAGTCAAGAAAAGTGGATCTAATTTAAATTTTGGAAGTACTACAACTGCAGAAAAATGAAAACAAAACATATTCCAGTGATGGAGATCCATTAGACTTTATTTTCTATGTATTACAGCACAGTTTTCTCTTTTAAAAGTCTATTTCAAATATGGATTTTCTCAGAGTATTCTTGACTTTATGACTACCAATTCATTTTCTAAAATCATTTCTCTTTTAAAAGTCTATTTCAAGTATGGATTTTCTCAGAGTAGTCTTGACTTTATGACTATCAATTCATTTTCAAACTTTTTTTACAGTGTCCTATGTATGAAATACATTTTACATTGCAATCTAGTATACACAAATATAAGCACGTATATTATTGTATATAAAGATTTTCAGTTTGTATAAATTGATACTTTATCCAAAAACATTTCTTTTGGTGGTAAACTCTGACATTATTTTTTTTAATTACTGATTTAACTAAATCAAACTTACAAACTGCAAATGAGTCCTGTCTTATACCTTGAAAAACAGCATTTTACTTGAATGGTAAACATACAAGCAATTTGAACAGTTTGCTAGTCAGAAGACAACCCAAAAATAATTGGCTTATCCACTTTTCAATTTTTATTTGTATTCCTCCACAGATAAAGAAGTATATTGGCTTTTTCCCCCCAGTCTTCAAATTTTTCCTTTCTATAGCTGAAGTAAGAATAAATTGTTTACAATAATCAAAGCTCCTCAGTGGAGTTAGCACATGTTACATTACAGTTTTTTTTTAAAATAACTATACATATTTAAATACACTGTCTATCACCAGAAAACTTGGTAGAATAAATAATTTCTGAATTTATATTAATAATTAATTGTATCATCATAAGAGATATACCTGAATTTTCAGAAGTATGACCCCCAAAAAACTAGTTCACATATCATCATATCCTATATAAAAGTCTGTAGAAAAAGTAACTACTCATACTTTTGAAACCGTACACTTCCAAACTGGATGTCACATTTAAAGACATTCTTACCTGACAGTGTAAAGCTAACAAGTTTCCGAGAATGCAGGTTTCCTGAAGCACCTCCCTCCATGCCTTCTGCCCCCATCTGAAGAGAAAAAACACGCGTCTGAAGTTTCAGAGGAGTATGATGCCACTGGATCTATCTAGGAAACCATGTATGTTCATAAATGTAATGGTTTTCGCATCAAGTATGTACTGTATCATGTGTCCTTTCATTTCCCAATCTTGGAACAGAGACACAAATGATGATTCTTGGAGGAAAGATTAAAATGTAATCTTGGGCCGGGCGCGGTGGCTCAAGCCTGTAATCCCAGCACTTTGGGAGGCCGAGGCGGGTGGATCACGAGGTCAAGAGATCGAGACCATCCTGGTCAACATGGTGAAACCTCGTCTCTACTAAAAATACAAAAAATCAGCTGGGCATGGTGGCGCATGCCTGTAATCCCAGCTACTCAGGAGGCTGAGGCAGGAGAATTGCCTGAACCCAGGAGGCGGAGGTTGCGGTGAGCCGAGATCGCGCCATTGCACTCCAGCCTGGGCAACAACAGCGAAACTTCGTCTCAAAAAAAAAAAAAAAAAAAAAAATGTAATCTTAACCCCAAATAAAAAATATGTAAGCTTCAAAATTCCCAATAACTATGAATCAAACTTTTTGCCCTTTGATAAGAACATAGTTGATTTGTAGTAAATATATTATTATTACTATACTAAATGTTCCTTTTAGTTAAATATCAAATTCCTCCAGATTTGTTAGGGAAACCTAGAATAAATGAAACAGTTGATTTATATCAGACTTATCCATATGTATAGAATTCTCTCTTGTCAAGTATTTCTGAAAATCCACATGGAGTCCTACCTCCCTTGTAAGCTTGTGTTCTATTGTGCAGCAGGTACATGGCACATGCTATTATAATTAGCAATAATAAGAATTTGCAGTGCTATTATGCTGATAACCTTTTCCTAAAAGCTTTTGAGTAAATTATACCTCACAAGAAGCCCGTAATTTATAAACCACCTAGCAAATTTAGACCATTCTCTCAATTTATGTACAATTAGTGCACAATTTGTGGTACATCAGAAGAAAAACCTTCATAACATTCTGCAAAAGAAGTCCACAATGCTGTAAGAGACAGAACTGAAGGCAGAATATACCCAAATGTGGGAAAGAGAACCAGGTTTTAATTCTAAAGTTTAGATTAAATTCTTCTGACAAAGATTCTTTCCTTGAGCACACTTCAGTCAGGCTCTTTTGAGTCCTCTGCTCAACTGGTCAGGCCTTGGGCTTCTATCTCCATCCTTATAGAGTCCCATTTTAGCAAAAATCCTGCTATGACACTTTGGAGAATCCCCACCCTCAGTATGTGATCACCCTTGATATCAGATCAAATTCCTCATCTCCCACCATCCTCCATGTGATATCTGATCATCCTGGCCTGCCTTCAGCAAGAATTTCATTAGGTCTGTTTAACAAGAATCCCTTAAGCACTTAGTAATTTTCCATCCACCAATCCCTCCACTCTAACCCTGCTCCTTGACTATTAACCCCTAGTTTCTCTTGTTATATTTGGAATTGAGCCAATTATTATTATTATTATTTTTTAAGATGGAGTCTTGCTTTGTCACCCAGGCTGGAGTGCCATGGCACAACCTCGGCTCACTGCAACCTCCGCCTCTCAAGTTCAAGCAATTCTCCTGACTCAGCCTCCCGAGTAGCTGGGATTACAGGCGTGTGCCATCACACTTGGCTGATTTTTGTATTTTTAGTAGAGACATATTGGCCTCGAACTCCTGACCTCGTGATCCTCTCCTGGGATTACAGGTGTGAGCCTCTGTGCCTGGCCAAACTGAGTCAATTCTATATGGAGTTATCTTCCCCCTATTGCAATAGTTCCTGATTTGAATCTGCTTTTACTACTTAACCACTGTCCAGGTCTGTTTTTGTTTTTGTTTTAACTCTTTCTCCATTTTATATTTGCTACACTCCCCACACTTCTATAAAAATCACACACTACAAAGAGATAAAAGCCATCACTAATCCAAGCAAAATTGAGAAATTCCATTCAAATTTTGAAATGTAAATTTCTACTGCCTCCACTGTAACTCCTGTACCTTAATCAAACTATTTTGCATGCCACTTAACTGCATCCTGATTGCTTCACATGTGCTCTACAACACACTAGGGTCCATCCAGGTATCTGTATTTCCTTCCATCTATAGATCCAACTCCTTGATCATACAGTTGGCTCTCAATAGACACGTGTGGTTTATTATATTGTATTGTACTCCTCTGACTCAGCATTCCCAGATTAACTATAGGGCAGAGGCAGCAGTACACTGGCCAGACAACTAACTGCTGTGGTCATCTCATCCTGCTTTCACCACACACTACCCTGGACTATGACTGAGACGCACCCTTGGCAACCTGCCACTCCTTCTGTGCCTGGGCACAGGAAGACATCCCAGAAACTGCAGCCTCTTCACAAATGGGCTCCACAGCCCAGTAAAATGTGCCACCCCTTAAAACACAACATCTCGGTCAGCTGTGGATACTTGTGCTAACTGAGTTAAATGAGGCTGAAACAATTCATAGCCTGTCTTCATTTAAAACCTATTTAAAAAATTATAAGAAATCATGAGAAATTCTCATTTTTCAAAAGTAATTCACCCTCTAGCAAAAGGCTTCTCTGAAACAATTCTCAAAAAATTCACAGAAAAACAATGTCCTGCACAACTCTGGCAAAATGCTCAACTGAAATAATATCCAAATAATTCAATTTTGTCATTCATTACAAAAAAGCCAGGAAAGACCAGGTACAGTCCCTGTACCACTGGATACAGGGACATTCAGGATAATAAACACATCTGCGCTCAATGTTTAGAGACTGGCTTTAAAATAAACTCACTCCATAGATTCATTCCAGGAAAACCCAGAAACAACATTGTCAACCAAGTGTTGAAACAATACATGGTAGTGAGTAACGGCAGCCTTAATTTGTCCCTGAAGCAGAAGGATTTCCTGTTCCAAGTATCTGAGACACATATCACTGTGTACGCTGATGAATGACAATGATATCAAAATACTAATGACAGAGAAGTCACAATTTTTTTTTTATCTTTGATGCACTGCAAAAGGATATGTGAGAAAAGAGATCATATGATTAGGATGACAGCTCATTTTCTTCCATGTGGAGTTTCCCAATTACTTATTCCAGGACTATTCTTTGTTATCTGGCCATGGTATAATTGTACTAAGTGAGATTTGTAAGTATCAAGGATGTCAATCGGTCACAATGACTAAACATATGTCATATACCTAAGTGACCATCATACTATTAGAGAAGCATAGTCCTGACCCTCAAAATGAGGTTCCATGAGGCACAGCCTTTCAATGTTGGACATAAATCAAACTGTCTCAAGGTTGGTCAGAAATCGATTAACCACCCATTGCATTAGTCAGTCTTTGAACCAAAATACACTATTCTGATTGCCAGTGCTGTATCTGTGAAGCTTTTAAGATCCTGTGAAACCTGTTTGAAGCAAATTAATTATCTCCAAACTATCCACAGGCTTTGACAGAGCAATATCAATGCAAAAATCAATGGAATAAGATCAGTGTTCAACAAACCATAAATTCCCACTGCCTTTAATGATATCTGAATATTGAAATTGCTCGTCTAAAAAAATCTAAATTCAGAAAATGCTTAATCATGTTTGAAAGTTATTGTCTAATTTCAGACACAATGAATTTTTTGAAGATTTTAAACAGTCCCAACTCTTCTAGTTTTATAAATTTTCTTTTTAGAAAATTAACTAAAGTCTGTTTCAGTGCTTACTATGTGACATGGAAGACTCTGCAATCAACAATTGCTATTCACTTTGTGACCTTCAAAGTCTCACATAGTAAATGTAAGCTTTTCTTTTATGTCCTATACTATGTTTACTACAATGGAAACTCACATATATTTCTAATGTGAGCAGAGTACTTAGATGTTGAGGATTTTGCACACACTATTCCCTCTGCCTGAAATGCTCTTCCCTCCCTCTTCATCTATAAAACCTCTTCACCTATTCATCCTTCAGATTGTCCCTCGGACACACCTTCTTCAGGTAAGCCTTCCAGGAATTTTCTGATCAGGACAAATCCTACTACATAGAACATGTTCTCCTACCCCTGTTTTTGCTCTCCCTCTTATAATTTTCACTCAAATAAATATAATATTTGATTGATGTCTCTGTCCTACACCAGACCTATGAAATCAATGATGGCGTTTTTCTCATCATTTCATCTGCAGTCGTGGCACAATGCTTAGTACTTAGCAGACATCTAATGAATATTTGTTTAAATGAATAGATAAAAGGGAAAGACTGCTTGATACAGAGGTACAAGCACTATCAGAGACAACATAGGGTGAGTGTGAACAATTTCAAAGAGCCATTCGCAAAGACTGCTTTTTGAATTTCAACCTGACTACTTGCCTGTTTTCAAAAATGCAAGCATCTATAAATATGGGTATACACACATACCCACACATAGAATGTTGTAAAGATTCTGTGTCATGGAGTCAGTATTTTTTGTATGCTTTCAAGAGCTCGTTTTTATTAATAACTAATTAAAACTAAGTAATTTACATATTTTGGACTCTAAGAATCTCCCCAAACCACCTGAGTCCAACCACCCATATACAGTGGAGCTGGGTATTGTGAGACTATTAGATTCTAAAATAAAATTTAATAAAAGCACAAAATTGCCATGTTGGAAATGGGCAGGTTTTCTTTCAAAAGTCCAACACAACAAGTTTCCTACAAAAATAAATTAGATATCCGTTTCTTCAACCGAGGGTCTGACTTCTGAAGTCAACTTCTGAAGTTAAACAAATTGACTTCCATTGAGTTCCAAAATATGAACAGATCTCTAGGTACTAGACCCAAACTCAGCATTGAGAAGGAACCAGCACTAAGACCTTAAGGAAACAGTGCATTTGTGACTTCCAACTTATATTCTCTTCCAGGCAACAGCTCCCTGAGTCTACTGGCAGGTAGAATCACTCACAATTTAAATGGTTAAAATTCACATAAGGTCCAGTGCCACTCTTTCCTACCAACCGGTCGCTCAGACTAAGTTTAAAACCTTCCACCATGGGGCACTTGCTACTTTGCTTCATGAATGGGCTCCTTGGAGAGTGGACTCTACAAACAGCTGTTACATATCAAATCCTATGTTTCCACTGATTTGAATAAGGGATTCAGGCATGCCAACCTTGTAAGCTATTTCCTTTCCTGTAACAGTACCCACACTGTTGTGTTTCCTTTTTCATTGTTCCTGATAACCCTGTCAGGGCTGCAGAGGCAAAAACAGAAATCAAGTCCCAGCATGGATCTCAAAAGGGAGCTGGCAGCAAGGGGCACTCACCATCACAGCCGGGTTCTTCACGGTGATGCAGGGGGTTGTGGCTCGCAGGGCCCCACTAATGCCGTGGTAATATTTAAAACAGATCTTTATCTCTGCTGCAAAGCAATTGCAGAAAAATGGTAATTTAAACAGTGAAACAAGTCATTTAGGAATCAGGTGTGGAAATCCAACATATCACCTCTCAGGGAATCCTACTCATGACTCTGAATGACCTGTTTGCTTCCACTCAGAGGCAACAGATTACATCAATTTCAGTTTGATTTTATATGCTTCTCTGAAACTTCCTAGCCTCTCGAACATATCAGAAAAATGATGCATGAAAACAACATGCCAAAATAGAAATAGTGTAGTGATAAGAATGGGACTAGCTAGCATTTACTGAGGTGCTCCACAATGTGCCACTGTGTTATCTCTCACATGCATGTTGTTATTGAACCCTCACATTAACCTTGGGAGGCAAAAATTCCTGTCCCCATATTACAGATGAGATATTGAGGTTTGCTGTAGTCCAGATGGGTAAGAAATGACAGAGTCAGGACTCAAACCCAAGCTGTCTGATTCCAAAGCCTTCACTCATAACCTCTACATTGACTGTAGCTGTCAATGGAAATAGAGGAAAAACAGTCTAACAAAGCATGGAAGTATACTGTAGTAGATTCTCTAGTGACAGGGTCTGGAAATTTGTATTATTTTAATTTTCCAAGCCACTTAAATACACTTAGTAGACAAGGATCAAATCTACAAACAACTGATGTCTGTATCTCACAGCATGTGGAATCCACATACTTCATAAACTTTGTTCTGATAATTCCATTTTGATAGAAAGTAATACAAATGCCAATTATGGTTTTCGGAAAGCAACTACAATTCCAAAGAGCATGAAACCAAACTGTGTTAAAGATAAACCTATAGGCACTGGAATTTCTCTGTATACAAAGCATCTGAGTCACTGAAGTGTCACTGCGAGCTGCATTTTTCCCAACATGTCATTCTAAATATGCAAGGATGATGAAGGGCTGAATCCTAGGCTACAGGAGGGAGTTCCTCTCTCAACGGAGTCATCAGGATTATTAAAGTGGGGGTGCTCAACGTATCTCCCGAAGGAAGTTCATCTTCCACTGACTTTCCTGACTGCACCAAATGGCCTCCTATAGTCTTTGGTTTCCTTATTTTAAGAGGAAGAGATAATAACTGAAGAAAAATTCTTTTCCAGGAATTTATAGCATTACACTATTCCTACCAATGATCAAATACTAAATCTCAAAAAAAAGTTGTTATGGGGTAAAAATATTGAGTCTGTCTATTATTTATGTTACTCACTATCCAATAATTCATAATTTAATAAGCATAATCAGCCAGAAGATTTTTACTACATACCTGCCACAGCACATGGCCAGGCAGCACTGTGCCAGACAATGCAAGGAAATCAAGGAAAGGTTTCTGATCTAGTGGGTGCTCTGTAGTGTAGCTGCTGAGATGCCAATTGCAGGCACGGCAAAATACAGAAGACACACACTGAAAAGGAAGAGGACCAGGTAGAAGAGCATGGAGACCGTGGAGAAGATGAGAGAGGATATGGTGGAATCAGAAAGGTGTCATGGAACAAACAGGTCTAATGGATGAGAAAAATGGGGCTAGAGAGTGTTAGGAGTAAGGAGTGGCAAAAGCAGGGAGGCACAGATGAAGCATGCTGGGTCTGGGGAACAGCGAGATGACCTACGCAGGAATTCTAGCTTTACTATCACTTTGTCTTCCTGAGAACTCTTCTGCAAATGACTTTCCTGAACACTAACACAGATTTTTGGTTATTTTTGAAATAGCTGGACAGATGTGAGCAAACTTTACTCTCCCACTTGCTTTTTTCCAAGACCAATTGCATGTAGTATGCAAGAACAAACCTAAGTTGCATGCACGAGGACTGTCAAAGCAGAATGAAGTGTGGTAACATGCATGGGGGTTGAATTCTTTGGACATGAGCTCATTGGTATCACACTCTTAATGCTGGGGAAGCAACGTTCATGGCTCTGCCTGCAGCAGCACCTCATAGATAAAAGCAATGGTTAGTGAGTGAGCAGGTCATTTTTTCCAAAGAGAGAAGTGCATTTTTATAAGACATCTTCTCCTAGCTCTCTCTCAAGTCAGGATGCTATCTGCATTCCTAAGGTTTTAATAGTCAACTAGGTAACAGATAATGAGACCAAAAAAAAAAAGTGACTGCTTATTTTTTTTTTGGAGGATGATAATCATGCCAACTTTGCTAGTTGAAAGCACACAAAAAAATAACTATTTTTGGTGATATTTTATTCCTTGCTATAACAAAATTCTCCAACCCAGATGACAAAGTAGAATCCCTGAAACTAAGATCAATGTATCCTGAATTGCACAAAAACAGATTTTGTGGGCATGATCCAATCCCTTCAAATGCTACAGAGCTGTGTTGCAGAACCAAAAAGCTCAGGGAATTTTCACAGATCACCCATTACAAAACCACACATGCAGGCTTGCCTCTAGAGAGGAAAACAATCCTGGACAGAATGAAGAGTTGTTTGTGTAGGGATGGAAACTAGCTGGATCCTTCAGCAGGACATCAGTGAAGATTGCTGCCCCTTAAAATAGAATGTTCAGCTCTGAGTGGAAGTTTTCATCTTCAAGTATTATTTTTTAGAAAGTCACACAAGATTTTAAAAAAAGGTGTAACTAAGCAACATCCCCTCTGACAAAGGAGGAGAGCATCATTTTGGTTAATGTATTTGAATATTTTGGTTATTGGAAGAGATAACAGAAGAACACTCAGAAGGATGGAAAAGGGAAGTTGGTGCCCAGGGGCATGGGCTTCTGTTCCAGCTACAATGTGTAACCTCTAATTGCAAAATGAACATTTCAAAAAAAAAATGCTATTTCTGAGAAATATATACAAAGGCAGGTGGAAGTGAGCACAGGCATGATGACTGAGCATCCGATTAGGGAGGAGCCTAGTGATCAACAGAGCCCAGCCCTGTTCATAAGAAGGGGAGATGGAGGACATGGACCAAAGAGCAATGAATGAGTCCATCTATCCTACATGCTTTCCTCACAGCCTGATGTGGCAGGCAATATCTCCCCCTGCTGGCCTCAAATTATGAAATATATATATGTACACACACATATATATGTACATATATATATATATACATATATATACATATTTGTATAGAAATATATTTTAATATTTGCATATATTTAAATATATCCATATATATATATATATATATATATATATATATATATATATATGTCTCCATTCCTTTGGGCTGTAAAAAGAAGAGTATTTGAATCTGCGTATCAAAAGCATGTTACCTCAGAGGGCAGCGAGCCAGGAAAAGGGAGAGGCATCCCGTATTAACCTGTAAGGACCTGCTGTCGGCTGAGCCAGGTCTAGCCTCAAGAGGAAGAAAGCAGAGCACAAGTGGCATCTCCTCTCCGAGGTCCCGTCTGAACAGCTGAAGCTGGTCATAGATCATAGCAATATATGGGCCCCTTTCTATAATCTTCAGGGTACGTTAACTTATAGTATTGCTAAAATACAAATTTAATACTCTGTATTTGGATGTTCTTAAAACAGGAAAGCCCATTTATTTTCAAGTTTCTAATTTTCATAAATACAAATAACGATGTCCCTCAGGGTAGCAGCATGCCCACTCCCCTCTCCTATGGGTCGGAGGGTGAACATTTGTGAGACATCACTTGGGATATATTCAAGGGCAAGTTGGGGAGGCAGAGAGGCTTTGAACAGTGTTTAGGAATTTAAACCTGTTCTCAAGCAAAGGGATTTCTGTTAACTGTGTGATTCTGACACTGCATTTTAAAGCAATTATTCTACTACCTGTTTAAAACAAGAATATATGTCTAGGTTTGTATATAAATAAAGTATTTCCAAATAGATAACTTGACACTGGTTGTAGTGGTTGCCTTCAGGGTGGAAAAACTGGCAACTGGACATGAAGCTGGGGAAACATTTACTTTCAATTTTTATGCTTTTTAAAGTTATACTCTTTCGTATATTACCTATTCAAAATTATTTTTTAGAAAAGCAATGTCAGCTCAGCTGTATTAACCCTAGGCATTTATATAAGATTATATTTCAAGCCCTCTCTGAAAAAAAAAGGTTTTATAAGCCACTCCCTGCAAGAAATCGTTTTGCCTCAGCTTAGGATCTCATCCATCATCTTAAATAGCTACACGATTCACTTAGGCAGTAGTTAACAGCCTGTTCCTATTTAGAGAGTCTGGATGTTCCCCAAGTTTCTAGAAGTTGAATATTTTGAAGCATAAAGATGGATGGAATATAAATATCCTTCTTTCTTTAATCATTTCTATTTTACTTAAATGGTAGAATAATCTTAAAAAAATCAAGCTAATTATAATTTATTCTAGAACATGACTTTAACTGTTGCCCTATGTGTTTTCATTAAGCTATTAATATTATAATTCTGATTCACAGCTTTGCTCCTCATGCTTTTGAGGAAATTTGCCCACACCTTAGTGACATGCTCACTTGTCAGTTATACATCACTGCAAGTTGTCTTCTCTTTAACAAGGAACAGTGGAGCCTGAAATGGCCAGGCTTTCCTCTGCTAAAACTCAGAAAAACAAAAGGGACAATATCCATGCAGATGTGGTGGAAACCTAATAGGAATAGAGAACTAACTGGACCTAAAATATAAAGTATGAGGATGGGGAATGAAAAGCATTAAACCTCCATCCAAGGGGCAAAAAGACCTTTCTGATATTGGTGGGAGGGGACTTAGAAATGGTGAAAGTTACAGAAACAGCTCTGATAGTAAAAATAAGAGACTGGGGCCACCCCATCTTCATCAAATAAAAAGGCACCTTAACACACCTATTTTGGGAATTGTACCAACCTGAGCGCCACTCAGAGGGAAGACTCTCACTCACAATTGTCACTTGCATACTTTTTTCTAATCCTATATACATTTCCCAGGGCTGGGATAGGTAAGTATGTGAAACCGCTATGTAATTTATACAAATATCAGGTTTTTGTCATATTCCTCAATGATTACCTATCAATTCAGTACATAGCAATGCAGGATGAAGTTCGGTACCTCTAAGCTCGCTCACTAATACAAGATTTAGTGAGTACCTAGAATAAGACCTAGTACAAAATAGCACTCAATGAATATCTCAGGATAGATAGGGAGATAGATGGACAGATGGATAGAAGGAAGGAAGAATAAAAAGCAAATATGAATAAATGAATGACCATGACCCATAAAAGACTGTATAGAATAAAACACACATTCTTGCATGCCAAGACAACTTTTGAAACCTCTTAAATTTTAACACTCACGAATGTATACTGCACAGATGACCCATTCAGAGTCTGTGAGCCTGAGCTCTCTTGAGGAATATCTGTCTTATGACAAGCAGGTGCAGATGAAGTTGACCCTCCTCTTGAATGCCCAGAGGATCATCTATCCACATTTACACTTAGATTTGTCTTTCAAATCCATTCAGGAAGCCCTATACTGAAATAAGTTTGGACTAACTGCCTCCTCTGGGGATTTATCCAGACAAACTAAAGCCATCTTAAATTTACAAACAGCCCACATAGTGCTCAAATCCAGGTTTTCCCTAAAACTTTAATAGATCAATTATCAGAGGTTTTTAAAACTTTGTTTGGATTTCTGGTGAACTAAAGATAAACAAATTTCCTTTCTGCAGATGAAAACAAACATTTTAAAATACTTTAAGTTTTCAAGATTGGAGGTGGAAAATATTTTAGAAGCTGTCTTACTCTTCTCAATTTTTTAAAAAAGTTCCATGCCATCAGCTCCAGAGATTCAAGCAACATTCCATTGTGAGTCCCTTTAAGAACGCTGTAGCTAGACAATGGGTTTTAAAAATGACATCCAGCAGGGTGCAGTGGCTCACGCCTGTAATCCCAGCACTTTGGGAGGCCAAGGCAGGTGGATCACTGGAGGTCAGGAGTTTGAGACCAGCCTGGCCAACTTGCTGAAACCCCAACTATACTAAAAATGCAAAAATTAGCCGGGCATGGTGGTGCATGCCTATAATCCCAGTTAGTTGGGAGGCTGAGGTAGGAGAACCACTTGAACCCAGGAGATGGAGGTTGCAGTGAGCTGAGATCACACCACTGCAATCCAGCCTGGGAGGCAGAGCAAGACTCTGTCTCAAAAAGAAAGAAATGACATCCAAAGACACAGACTTTATTTCTAGGCACTATAAATATGATTACAACTTCTTTTATATTGCAAGGGTAGGGATGGGTGTTTTGGGGGCTGGTGCTTCATTCTAATTAATGAAGAAAGACTTATTCAAAGGAGAATATTTCTGAAATATTTAACTTACACTAATTTTATCAGTCTTTAAAAGAATGCATCACTGAATTCTAAAACAAACTTTTACAATTATGCAATCCTCCCAATTTTGTGAGAAGAATTAAGGCGGAAATGCTAAAATACGGAGAAAAGAAAAAGAAAAAAAGAAAAAAACTTTCTCTTTTCTTCATTCCCAACTCCTAGCTTCAATGTGAAGCCCATTTCTATTAAATACTAGGGGGAGATGTAGAGAAACCAGTCAAGACAGAGCTATTTAACTATAGCCTTATCAGTCAGGACATTATGAATCTCTACCACTTTTGAAGGGCGAAAGAAATCAATTGCAGCAAAGGGGATACTCTGTAAATGGGCTTTTTCTCACATAATATTCCAAATTATAGCAGCATGTGGTACTGACTTCTTCCCAGGGGTTCACGTGAGGCTTGTAATATCAATCTGCACACTCCAACAGGCAATAATTACCAGCAGCCTTCATCATTTTTGAGTGATTTTACTCCAAAGGAAGTGATTTTACCTTTTCCCCTGAAGTTCAGTTGGCAATTTTTCTCAGCTAGATCAGCCTTTTAAATACCAGGATCCTTTCAAAAGAGGAATCACATTGAAAGTAAAACCAGCTATTTCCCATTCCATTTTCCTCACATTCTTTTATCGCTTATTTCCTCATTACTTAGATAGTCGTACCAGCTGGAACAATGTTGGAAAGTAACGTAGACATAGGTAAGAAAAACAAATCATCCATAATTCCACTTGCCAGAAACCATCCTCATTCACATGTTGGCAAGTTTTCTTCCAAACTGTTTCCTATTTGCTGTGCTACTAGCTAGGATTCTGCTGAATATATCTGCTTCCCTTTTCCGACCTTCCTTTCTCTCTGCTTTTTGTGAGCAGTTTCTCTAAAAAACTACATTTCTTTTAAGGATTAAAGAGATAATCCAGTCAGAAATTGAAATATGAAAAGAAGACATTCCTTATGGGGCAGAAGCAGGATTAGAGAAAGTTCTAAAATGTTGATTTACTACTAAGAATGGTGGAAGAAATTATCTCATGCCTTTAATAGCAATTCAAGTAATAGACATTAATCTTTTAAGACAACCATGTATTAGAAAAGTTTTATATGCTTCAACAAAAATATGCTTGTGGCAGGTTTCCATTTAATGAAATCTTAATGTTCACATTACCAAGTACTATCTTTAAGTACTAGTACCCACACACTCTCTCCTATATTAAATCTTTTGCATATACTAGTCTTAAGGCTCACTCAGAAGCTCAACAACTCAGAAAAAGTTTAAAGAGCTCATTAAAGAAAAATAACTTCTGTAAATGTAGAAGTTAACCTGGACCAACTACTAAATCATTTATTCCTTCATTCTTCTATATATTTCACAAAAATATATTGAGTATTTACTATTTTTCAATAATATTGGTGGCAACTATAAATAACATCATCATACAACTTAAAAAGGGGCAAGTTATTTTTGTGAACCAGGTACTATATACAAGCATTTGAATTTACAAATGACTATAACACTGGATTAGTTGGGTAACAGCTGAGTTATTTGCAGCCAGTGTCTGATTTTCTAGTGAGCTGACCTCAATGGCAGTGAGACCCAGGCCATTTCATCAACACTTTGAAAAGACTGGGGTCCAAACACGAAGTTATTCTGCTGCTGGCAAAAATTATAATGAGGTATTTCAAAGGCAAGTCATGTTATTAAATTAACTGAAATCTTGAATTATTCTTTCTGAAATTAATATGAATAAATATTAATTACAGATATAAAGGGTATATAAAATGTGTGAAGTATTAAAGTAACCATGCATAATTTACATACCATACATTCATAATGTATATGTAAAATATAAAACGCACTATATATATTTACGTATATATACATGTATATGTATGTACATGTAATATTCATGTGCATATATATGTAAATGTGTATGTTTGTGTGTGTGTGTATATATATATATATACACACACATGTACCTACATAACTGTCCCTTGATATCCGTGGGGGATTGGTTCCATTACCCCCTCGAATGCCAAAATCCACAGATGCTCAAGTTCCTTATGTAAAGTATCAGAGTACATGATATAACCTGTGTACATCATGTACTTTAAATTATCTCTAGATAATTTATAATACCTAATACAATATAAATGTTATGCAAATAGTTGTTATACTGTGTTGTTTATGGAATAAGAAAAACGTTTGTACTTGTTCAGTATAGATACAATAACATCTTTTTTTTCGTGATCCACAGTTGGTTTAATCTGTAGATGTGGAATCCACAGATATGGATGGCTAACTGTATATTTAAACACACACAGTTTTTTCAAAATATGTGAACATTCTTTACTGAGCATTCTCTAAAACAATATATTTTCCATCATGGCAATGGAAATCCAAACCAAAGAATTTCAAAATAACATTCAAAAAGACTCCATATATTTCTGCATACTTATGCAATGTTCAATAATAAGTTTATATTTCACACTCAATTACTTACGTTCCATGAAATAGGGCCCAGGCTCAATTCTCCATACAATTTGCCCTTTTTGTGTTCCAGTCACACCCCTGTTTTTAGAATCCCAGAAGTTGGCTGGAGAATTCTCATCTGGAAAAACCAAAGAAACACTTTTCAGCTTAATTATAACCTATCTCTCCTTAGCACGAAGACTAACATAAGCTCTAAAATAAATGGAAAGAAGATAAATGAGAAAATATAATGCACATTATTCTTAATGACTGCCTCCTAGCAGAGTATTACTCAAGTTTCTACGATCGCATTTATGTGGGAGAAAGGGGGCTTGGTGGAAAGAAGGTGGCATCTCTGGGCTTGGCCAAGGTGGTCAGTGATGCAAGACAAAACTGCGAAGAACAAAGGGTACAACTGCTGCAACTTTGGCAATGAGCTGATTTATTACAAAGTGGTTGGGGTGAGCTTCCACTTGTAAAACCCCTTTATAAAAAGCAAAGGAAGAGCAAAACTAGGAGAATATAACAGGGCTCAAGATGGGATGAACAAAAGGGACATTAAGCTATACAAGTGAGTCAAGATACAGCACAGCTTTGCCCGGAACAGTTTTTAAGAAACACAAACCAAGTTTATCACATCTGCCAGGACAGTCTTTTGCAAAAAACCAAAGGTGTAGATTTGAGACAAGATAAGAAGAAAAAAAAAAGGAGTCTCTACAGGCTTTAGTGTGGAAGAAGAATATAAAGAACAGTGAGCCCCTAAACAGGCCTGAAAGCAGCATTTCCTGTGCTTTCTGACTTCATGGCACAAAGAAAATGGTAATATTTGTCTGGGACACTAGATTCAACAGAAGCCATGCTTACAACTGAATACGACAGGCAGGGATGCTCCTGCTTCCTCAGGCTCTGACCCCAGCACCATGAAGACTGGGGATTCATATTCTGTAATTTGCTCACATGACACATAGTTCGAGGCTCTGTCTTAGTGGCCTAGAATAGGAAATGAAACTAGAAAACATGAAAAGGAGACCATTCGGAGTTTTATAGACACATTAAAAAGTATGTAGTGATCCTGGCTCTTAAAGTCAGATGTACCTCATTTTTTTCCCCAAGTCCCTTTTCAAGAAGGAAGGATTAAGGTTGCCCTTTAACTGAGAGTTGGAATAAAGCAGACAGGTGAAGTAAGAGCTACACTAAAAAAGGAAAGATGGAGAAAAGGTCCCAAGCCCAAAGAAACAGTCCTGAGATGAAAAACCTCTCTTCTTTTGAGCATGAGAAAAACAGAAAACGGGTCAAAGCAAGGGGTCTGAGGAATTTCTATCTTTTCTGTGGTTGCCCTACTAGTTTCATCATATTGACAAGCCAGGGAACTTTGGTAGAGGTGGTCCTTTCATGCATTTTCATTATGCACATTATAAGTCAAAGGCTCTTTATTGTGAAAGGCCAAGAAGCACCCACTGTTCTTTATAAGAATGGAAAGACATAACCCATTCATGGCACCACATCCTCTCCTAGACAAACAATGCAACCAAACAACTCTATTTCATCACAGAAATATAACTAAGAAGCTGATATTTACATGGTACTCAGACAATTGCTTAAAAATCACTAGATTTGAAAGGCTCCTGAGGGCAGACCCTGCTTGCTGCATAACCATTGAGCTTCTACCTTGCCAACTGAACCTCAATTTTGTTCAAGGCAACAATGTGCCCTGTTAAAAATACTCACCTCTCAGGCCAGGTGCAGTGGCTCATGCCTGTAATACCAGCACTTTGGGAGACCGAGGCAGGCGAATCACGAGGTCAGGAGACTGAGACCATCCTGGCTAACAGTGAAATCCTGTCTCTATTAAAAATACAAAAAATTAGCTGGGCGTGGTGATACTCACCTGCAGTCCCGGCTACTCAGGAAGCTGAGGCAGGAGAATCGCTTGAACCCAGGAGGTGAAGGTTGCAGTGAGCAGAGATAGCGCCACTGCACTCCAGCCTGGGTGACAGAGTGAAACTCCATCTCAAACAAACAAACAAACAAAAATCTCACCTCTCCAAATCCCATCCAGCTAAGGGTGACATGTGACCTGGTTCTGCCCAGTGAGATGTAAGTGGGACTCTACTAGGTAGGACCTTAAGGAAAACTGTAATTTTCCTAATAAGAAGAGGACAAACTCAACATCATTTTGCTCTCCTGTGTACCCTTTTTGTCATACAGCCACATTGCTAAGATGGCAGAGCAAGAAGCTAGAAGCAATCAGGATGATTCGCTGAGCCCTGAGCCGCCTGCCTTCAGGCTTCTTGCTACCTAGAGTCCTATTTGGTTAAGCCACTGTGGTTGTGTGTCTGTTACCTGCAGCTGTACACAATTCTTAACAGACATACTCAACTTAAAAACGACTCAATGATTCAGACTCATCATTTCTGACTTGATCTGGAATCCTCAGTTTGCACCACAGCTCCAGGTTAGACAACAAGGGTATTTGCTTTACCTTCTGAGAGAGACTTGAATTAGCAGAGCTGCTTGGATGCTGGGAAAAGGACTCTCATATTTTCACAACTAAATTTACTTATTAGCTACTGGTCACTTGAAAGGCACAGAAGATTGGACTCTAAAAGAAACAGAACACAGACATAGGAAATAGAGGGTGTCCACCTATTCACAAAGCTTTTTTAAAAAGTAGCTATGTACATGGGAAATGTCTCAAAAACGTTGTTGTGACAGTTTCCTTCCTCTCGAGGCCTTGGAAAAAATGAGGCAGTATCAAATCTGGTTTTAAGGAGCAAGCACTAGAATCACTGTGCTTGCTGCTCCTTAAAAAGCAGCTGTGAAAAAAGTTGTAACTTTTTTTTTTTTTTTTTTTTTTGAGACAAAGTCTCACTCTGTTGCCCAGGCTGCAGTGCAGTGGTGTGATCTCGGCTCACTGCAACTTCTGCCTCCCAGGTTCAAGTGATTCTCTTGCCTCAGCCTCCTGAGTAGCTGGGATTATAGGTGCGCGCCACCACGCCCAGCTAATTTTTTTCTTTTTAGTATTTTTAGTAGAGACAGGGTTTCACCATGTTAGTCAGGCTGGTCTCGAACTCCTGACTTCGTGATCCGTCCACCTCAGCCTCCCAAAGTGCTCGGATAACAGGTGTGAGCCACCGTGCCCAGCCAAGTTGTACCTATTAATGTGACCTCACTGTAAAAGGGTATGCATATTTGGTATTACTAAACTTTTTCTCCCCAGGCAATCAATTAAGCCAATAAATTAAGACAAACACACTTCTGACATAACAATTTTGGGGACATGGACCATTGAGGGGCAAAAATCAGAATGGACAGGTAGAAATGGGATTGGGATGATGATGAGGACTGAGCCCTGGACAGAGGAGCTCCCTGAGGCTCCTTTACATGGTCCCTAGAAGGGAGTTTGGACAAAGAACTGGTGTCAGCATCTCCTATTCTAAGAGGGCCGCTAATATCATTTCCTTTGCTAGTTAGGTTCAACCCAAGGTAGAAATATTGTACCACCTGCATATCCTTGCTTAGTCTTAGAAGTAGGAAATAAGGGAGAATAAGTAATGTGTGCTTTCTTCCCAGACCCTTTACCATGAAGCAAGCCTAGAGTTAAGTGTTCAATTCACCCACCAGCTCCTGTAGGTTGGGATAAACTATATATATCTCTGACTTAGTTCCCCTGGTTGGTTCATAGGCCATATAGAAAATTCTATTTCCATTTGGTGAAATCTTTTTTTTTGAGATGGAGCTTGCTCTGTCACCCAGGCTGGATTATAGTGGCATTATCTCAGCTCACTGTAATCTCTGCCTCTTGGGTTCAAGCGATTCTCCTGCCTCAGCCTCCCAAGTAGCTGGCATTACAGGTGTGCACCACCATGCCCAGCTAATTTTTGTATTTTTTGGTAGAGATGCGCTTTCACCATCTTGGCCAGGCTGGTCTCAAATTCCTGATCTCAGGTGATTTGCCCACCTTGCCCTCTGAAAGTGCTGGGATTACAGGCATGAGCCACCGCGCCCAGCCTGGTGAAATCTGTGATATTCAAAGAAATAAAGGTTGGCCCTTTGAAGTCAGGTAGCTAAATTGTACCATGAGTACTCAGGTTCACATAGAACACAAATGTTCCATATATGACAAAAAAAAAAAATGGTTCAGAAGTAGAATGAGCTGACCCTGAGCAGAAGCTGGATGGGCCTGTTTTGATTACAGTAAACAAGTCCTAATGCCACAGCCAGCGACCATCCTTTGGCCTTTATAAGGAAGGAAAGCTTCTGTGTAATTCCCTGCCAAGCATGGTGCTTGACAAGTAAGAGATACTCAAGTTAATATTCTGGTTATTCTAGATGAAAATTTTTCTTTGATGAGATCGTATTTTGTTGATAATTCATTATCCTTGACAGACACAAACACTTCCACCATCAAGTGGCAGCAACCCCTAATTGGAAATATAAATCCTGAGAAATGAACAACTTTAGGGACATAGAGCTCACATTACTGTGAAATGCCCACTGCAACTTCTACCACTGCTACTGCTCCTACTGCAACTAGCAGAGCCCTGGCCAGCCTTGGCACCTCATACTAAGAAATGCCTAGAATGACTCATTCCTTTGCTTTGTTCCAAGAAGAAAAATTTTAATTAGTTCTTCAGATTAAATGTTTGTTCACACCTTTGTTTAGGTTGCGGAGTCACTTCTAGCCTAGCCTGAGAATCCTTTTAGAGTGATAGCATTTTCTCTGCTCAGATCTACGGTTCATGGATTTTTTTTTTGGCCAACTTATTTTTTTCCTGTTAGCTATGAACCATTCTTTTTTATCCTCATTTAGTACCTGTATGAGGTGAATTGGTCTTTTCAAAATGCCCCCATCCCAAAGTAAGAACAATAGCTGGCCTATGTGCAGTGGCTCATGTCTGCCATCCCAACACTTCAGTAGGACAAGATAGGAGGATCACTTGAGGCCAGGACTTTGAGACCAGCCTGGGCAATATAGCAAGACCCTGTCTCTACAAAAAGTAAAAATAAAAATTAGCTGGGCATGATGGTGCACACCTACAGTCCTAGTTACTCAGGAGACTGAGGCGGGAGTAGCCTTAGAGCCCAACAGTTCAAGGCTGCAGTGAGCTACGATTGTACCACTGCACTCTAGCCTAGATGATAGAGCAAGACCCTCAAAAAAAGAACAATAACTGAATATAAAAAGGCATATCAAAGAAACAACTCTAAATCCTCTGCATGTATAATGTAGAGATGATTATAAATTTATTTCTTCCTTTAACTGAGTAAAGGTTTCAACAGATCATAGACTGACACTGGTCTTTAAAACCAGGTTACAGTTGGCCATTTCCCTTTCTCATTCCTCTTAACAATTCCAAATCTGTCTCACTGTCCTCACATCCCCTACCTAATTTCCACCCTCTTTGGAGCAGGGCATCATGCATCCTATGGCCTTCAAAACACAGAGGACATTAGGCCTGATCTCCTTTGATTTCTCCACCTCTCTACTACCATCTCCTCTGTATCTGTGCCTACTTCCTGCCTTCTTGCCCAGGGCTCTACTCCCTTTTACAGTGGGGCCCCCTTCCCTCCACCAGGCACTTTCTCTCATTGTAGTCTTTAAGCTTTTCTTCTAGAGGAACTTTCCACTCAACCTAGAAACCTGTCAGCTTCCATGAGGTATACTCTCCTGCTTTTCTCTTTGCTCTTTGACCAGTACCTTACTTGCCCTCTTTCCCATCCTTATTCCTATTTCTTCTCCTACTGGGATTAAAGTGTCTGTTTTTGAGTTACAATAGAGTCTATATTACAGGAGAATATATTTGAGATAGTAACTTCCTAGTGGAAATGTAATTACAAAAAAAAAAAAAGGAATATTGTAGATATCAATACACACACCCAAATACTTTCTAAATATGATTTTGTTTGATAAGCTTTATAGTAATCTTGTCCCTTCATGTCTCATGTCTTCTTTATTCTCTTACAAGTCTAGTTGGCTGCACATTTTCTCTAAATAGAAAAGTGAAACGTGTGTGTGTGTGTGTGTGTGTGTGTGTGCGCGCGCGCGCGTACTCAAGTGGTCCTCCCACCTTAGCCTCCAAAAGCACTGCGTTTACAGATGTGACCACCATGCCTGGCCATGATACCTATCCAAAGTGATTTCATTTTATTATTATTTTTAAAAATTACAACTTAGGGCTATTCCAATTAATCCTATTAGTAATACTGGAATTACTTATGTTAATTCTGCTTCTTCAAGGGAGAAACAAAGTGTTTGGACACAGGAGATAAAGGAATAGAAACAGAACATTACAACACACAACCCTCTTCTATTAACTATACAGTGACTCAGAGAAATTTCTCAGAGCTTGTTAGTGAGATAAGAAATTGGGCCCCTTTTCCTTCATTAAAACCACATCACTTTTAGGAAGAACACCTAGGGGTCTTAAACAGAATCTCTATATAGCAGACTTGCCAACATCTCCTGTACATTCACTGTCACAGATCCTCATAGGTCACCTTCTCTTTAAGCTAACTGATCCTCCAGGGCAATGAATGCCCAACTCCATTGCCACAATGAATGAGGGGGAGTGGGCGGTGCTTCTTTAAAATGCTAATTCTTGCATGGTGGCTCACGCCCATAATCCTAGCACTTTGGTAGGTTGAGGTAGGCGGATTACTTGAGGTCAGGAGTTTGAGACCAGCCTAACCAACATGGTGAAACTCCAACTCTACTAAAAATACAAAAAATTAGCTGGGCATGGTGGTGCATGCCTGTAATCTCAGCTACTTGGGAGGCTGAGGCAGGAGAATTGCTTGAACCCAAGAGGCGGAGGTTGCAGCGAGCTGGGACTGTGCCACTGCACTCCAGCCTGGGGAACAGAGTGAGACTCCATTTGAAAGAAAGGAAAAAATGCTAATTCCTCTGCTGCTCTTCCAGAGATTTTGAATTCAGTAGGCTCGGGAATTTGAATTTTAGCAAGCAACCCAACCAGATGATTCAGATGCAGGTACCATAAAGACCACATTTTGAAAAATTCGCTCCATGGTTATTTCCAGGGAAGTTGAGCAATCACAGCAGTGCTGTGGAACACACATATCTCTTTGATTTGTTGAGATATGCCCTTTGAGAAGGACAAGTTGTCCCTCTCACTTGTTACCTTGTTCATTCATGCAACAGGTATTTATTAACTGACTGCTACGAAGATCATGAGCACCTATTTCCTGCCATAAAGAGCTAACAAGATAGTAGGAGGAGAATGGCACACAGATATAATGCAATGCAAAAAGATGGTAAAGGTGTGCATGTTTTGTTAAAAAAGGACAAAAGAGGAGGAATGATTAATGTTCCTGATGACTGTATATGATTCATATGGCTCTGCGCTGTTAGGTTTAAAGTGTCTTTGGAAAGGGTTTATGGAGATCTCCTTTGAGAAATCTGCAAATCTAAGGCAGTCATTGTTTTCTCATCCATTCCCTAGACATATGTATTTCTTTACCTTCCATGGTTCAAAATTTGGTTCTATGAATGGCTATCAGAAACAACAAACAAGTGACCACATTTAAAGATGAATTCAGGGGTCAACGTTACTATTTTTGCTTGAGCCCCAGTAGATTAACCTTTCATTCCCTGTAAAAGTTGGTAATTATATTAACCTACAATGTAATTATAGAGAGTAATATTTTTTAAAACTAAATTTAAAAAAAAAAGACACACAAAGCTAAAATAATATAAATACAAAATTTAATTTTTTTCAAGTTCTTTCTTTCTCATATTTCACACACAAGGATGTTTGTGAAAATTATTTTTAAAATATTAATTTTTTTCCTGTACATGATTCTTGGATTTCCAGAAAATTATCCTTTTAAGATAACAAGAGAATATGTAGGAAACATGACCAGACATATCTAAACATATTCTAGATTTGGAAACGTTTTTATGCTTATATTAAATATCTCTAAAACCTCCATGCAGTACTAGAGATAAAACAGAAACAAATAAAAGTATCCAAAGCACTTACCCTCCTACCAACCCAGAGGAGTTGAAAATAGAGGAGAAATTTTTTTAGAAAGATGCCATGTGACAGACTGTGCCAGAGAGAAGAAAAACAATACTTTCAAATTTTCTTTTGCTTTAAAGTAATTCCATCTCCTCTTCACATTTTCTTTAAAAAAAAAAGGCATAAACTTCTAAATTTATTTTTGATTACCTTTTGGATATAAATTAAAAACAACTATGTCCTGAGATTGGAACCATAAATGTGCTTGATCTTATTTTGGATACACTCAGGAATTAGATGCCTGTCTGGAATTTGGGATTGGAGAGTAATATTAAGCCAGGAGTTGAATCAAAATCATCATTCTAGACCTGGACAAAGAACTTCCCTTCAGAAGGACTGCTTGACTGTTAAAATGGTGCAAATGTACCAGCATGTACCAGGCCAGTTACTGGAATCCCAGAGCAATGTTGAAGAGGAAACTGTGACGATGACTTTGAAAGCTGAGCTAGCCTGTAGGAGAGGGGTGGCTCCCCAACTCTACTAAACTCTCCAACTCTTTCACCAAGCTCCATGGTTATTTCCAGGGAAGTTTAGCAATCACACCAATGCTGTAGAACATACATATCTCTTTGACTGCTGTCCCTCTCACTTGTTATCTTGTTCATTCATTCATTTGACAGGTATTTATTGACTGACTACTATGAAGATCATGAGCACCTATTTCTTGCCATAAAGAGCTGCCAGGATAGTGGGAGGAGACTGGCACACAGATATAATGCAATGCAAAATATATCTGTGTGTATATATTTGGTACACCGAGTATACCAAATGGAGCACCAATTTTATTAAGTGCTAGGAGAATTCACTGGCAAACTTCCTCATGAATTCGCCAACTTAGCATGTGCGTCTGACATGTTCAGATTACAATCATGGCAACAACCACGCCACCTGCTAAGAGGGCACCTACTGGTGACTACAGGTTTGAAGCCACTTGAATGGCACCAGAATGATTTGCTGAAAATAACGTGCCCAAGATTGCAGAAATGGGCACCAGCACATTATAAGGCAGAAAAAAACAACACAGGCTGAGAAGAGCCAATGACAAGACTGCAAGGTCTAGCCTGGAGAATATCTGTGCACTGAAAGGTATGTAGGACATTATCTCTGACATGGACCCATCATTGCCCTGGAAGGGAATGCTGGCAGGGTGAAGAGGCACAGGGTACACTTGTTGAACTCATGCCACCGACTGCCAAGTTTGAGAGAGACGTTTTAATGCTGTGTCCTGTATAGTGGGGTATCACAAGCAGTGAGTGAAGCCAAACTGGAGAATGTGAAATGTTTCACTAGATCCAAAGTGGGTGACATATAGTCAAGTCTGAGCCACACCGCTGAGGGGTCACCTGTACACTCACACCTCTAGAAGTACTAGGCAAAGGGAGGAGGCTCTGCTAAGCAACTTCCTAGATAAAAATAATTGATCCTAAACTATTGATTAAATACTCATTTGACAAGGAAAAAAAATCATTGACAGCCCAGTGAGAAGAAACACTTGGACTCATTTCAGTAAATCCTTCCCAAGAGTTACAGTCATGGCCCAGTATACCAGATAATTAGGAGCAGTTCAGAAATGGCTTACAGAAGAATCAATTTCAAACACGGATCACACTGGCATATAGAAACATGTCTCTCTTCCGTTCAGTAGCTCCCTATTTCTCTCAGGGTGAAATTCAAAGTGTTTATGATGGCTTCCAGTACCTACAGGACATGGCCGCCCACTCCTTCCAATTTCACTCTGACTTCACCCTTCCCTACCTTCCCCACCTCCTTCCTTACTCCCCTCCAGCCACACTGACATCCCTGATGTCCCCAAAGGTGTGGTCAGGATTTGGCCCCAGGGACTGTGTTCTGGCCATTCCATTTGTCTGAAACTTCCCTCAGATATCCTATGGCTCAATTCCTCCCTTCAATTTTGTCGCTTATACATCACCTTCTCAATGAGGCCTACTCTGACTGCTTCATTTTGAAATGCAAGTCTTCCTGCAGCATTCCTGGACTATCTTACTCTGCTCAATTTCCTTTCCATAATCCTTATCACCTTCTCACATACTCTAGTTACACATTCCAATATAACGTCTGTCTTCCTCTCTTGAATGTAAACTCCAGGAAGTCAAGGAATTTTGTTTATTCTGTTTACTAATGTATCCCAAGTGCCTCGAATAAAACCTGGCACATAGTAGGTGCTCAGATTTGGTTGACTAAAAGGTACTGATAATGACAAGAGGCAGATAAATGCCTAGGTAGATAGGGGTGAGTCACTGGTGCAACACCACCTTCAGGCCAAAAACGGCCTGAAGGCTGAAAGACCAGGCTGCTGATTCTGGATGAAAGCTGTGATCTGGAGTGAGAACCTTTGTTCCTGTTTGCCTGCCCTTTCCTCATCAGCTCTTTCTGAATAATGCTTTATAACCAATCGAACATTGCCTTTTCCAATACTGCCTATGGTCTGCTCCTTCCCCCATCTTCCTGCCTATAAAAACCCTAGACTCAGCCACAATGAGACAGAAGGCCTGACTTAGGGTGAGAGACCACCTTCCCATCCCCTCTGCATTGAGTGCTGTTTTGTCACTCAATTAAATTCTCTGACCTCATCACCATCCAATTGTCAGCATGACCTCATTCTTCTTGGACATGGGGCAAGAACTCGGGACCCACCAAATGCAGGTATTCAGAAGGCTATAATACTGTGGCCTTCTGCCCTCCACCAGTGGAGGGCAGCCACCCCGTGTAATGGGAAGTAATATCAGGGCCAAGCCCCGGCCCCAGAGCCATGGGCCGGAGTGAGGCAAGGGGCTGACTAGGCTAACATGCCACATTGGTCATGCTACAGAGAGTGGAACTAAAAAAGTGAATTATCTTTAAGCTCTTTTAAAGAGCTTCTGGGGCTTCAGGACTGTGGGCACCTTTGGCTGGGCACCACCACATTCCCCTCAGGGTGATATAGCTGGTCAAGCCACAAGCCCTGCATGGAACCCACCACTATGCCAGTGCTTGGAATGGCTGGCCGGAGCCCATACTTGCTTGCTCACACACCTGCTGCTGCCAGGGGCTGAGCACACAGTTGTAGTGGCCACAAGATCCAGGTCAGAGCACAAGCCAAACATGGCCCAGTGAGCTGACTAAACAGGGTGTCTCCTGCTGTGAGCCCAGCAAATAGGCCAAGAAAAATCCTCAGTATCCTGATATTTTCTTTTGATTATATGATATTAATTGAATATTAGTATTATATTTTGTAAATATATAAAAGGGAAATAAAGTTCTCACCATGGAACACATAAAGCCTTTTTAAAGAGATCTCCATCTTATTCCGTATAGAGAAAAACAAGGACAACATTGCAAATTCTTGGTAAACATTATCAGGCAAATTTCATAAGGCCAGCTTAAACTCTAGATCTTTATAATAAGACTTACCAATTAACATTCACACTTAATTCATCCAGACTGCTGAGGTGACATTCAACTTTGTTTATATCCTACAGTTGGTCACACGAAAGCACAAAAAAGATTAAGAGGCTTACTTAAGATCGCATAACCAGTTTTGGGTAAGGCCTTTGAAACATCTTAAAGTTTCTTCTTGACACAGACTTTCAGACCATTTCTAAATTAAGATTTTTCCCCCCAACTGAATGTTTTACTACATAGGATTTGTGAGAACTTAAATTCTTTGATAATACTTCAGATGGAAAAATGACTAAAGGCTTACTTACATAAAACAAGAAACTTACAATTTCTGTGGCTATTGTAAAAACTTACAATAAATCTCATGTGAAAACAGAATAAGGCATTTGCAATAGTTGCATCCAATTTCATGATAAAAAACATTAGCAGGAAGGAGGTGTTCTTTATAAAACTTGAGACTTAAAGATTTCCAAAGTCTCTTTCAAATACACATTGTTGTCAGTACATAATTTTCTCCATCATACTTGCATGCCTACTTTCCTTTGACAATTATGCTTTATAACGAAAATGTAAACCCAAGCCCTTTTAAATGGGGACGTATGGCCAGCATCTGGTAGCTCAGTAAACACCGCAGCACAAGATCCAACATTAGGCCCTTCAAGAATGTTCTATGACAATGATGATAAAATGACTCAATCCTATCCCCAGTACCAAGGCTGACAGTATTAGAACAAGACTATCAAAGAACTTTCATTAGAAAGAGAAGAGTAAATGCTCTGTTTCCATTTGGATAATTTGGACAAGTGTAACAGGCCACAGAGAGTTGAAAAGAACAGTTTAAGTCTCAAAGACAGAAGGAAAACAGTAATTATAGAAGGGATAGAGAAAATGAAATTCATAAAAGTTAATTCACCAAATATTTATTGAGCATCCACTGTCTGCCAGGCAATATTCTAAGTGACAGGGATTTGTGTAGAAATAAAAGAGTCAAAGTCTTTGTCCTGGTGGAGATTTTGGTCTGATGGAGAAAGTAGTCAGTAAGCACATACATAAACAAAAATGTAATGTCAAGTAGGAGTAACTGGCTTAAAGAAAGAGAACTTGGGTATGGGGTGGAGACAGGTTGGTAGGAAAGTGCAATTTTACATAGGTTGATCAGGGAAGCATTTGAACAGGAAACTGAATGAAGCAGGGGAGTGAACCATAGGGAGATTTTGGGAAAAGGCATAAAACAAAAATGCAAAGCCCTGAAACAGAAGCAAGCCTACCAAGTTCCAAGGAACATCAGGGTGATGCAGCCAGAGCAGCATGAATGAGGCATAGAGTAGGAGAAGACGAGATCAGAGAAACAGACAGGCAAGGGCCAGCTTCTAGGCTGTAATAGTAACAATAATATTCTCTAGAGCTTACACGTGCCGGTGCTGTTCTAGTGTTTCACTTATATTCACTCCTTTAAAACTCCAACAACCCTTCAGGGTAGGAATTATTATCTACAAAATTTTTAACAATGAGGAAAGTGAAACAGGGAGAGGTTAAGAAATTTGTCTAAGATGACAAAGCTGGTACAGCAGTCCCCTCTTATCTATAGTTTAACTTTCTGCAATTTCCGTTATCCAAGGTTAACACGTCTGAAAATATTAGATGGAAAATTCCAGAAACAATTCATAAGTTTCAGGTAGTGCACATTCTGAGCAGTGTGATGAAATTTTGCATTGTCCCTTTCATCCCGCCTGGATATAAATCATCTCTCTGTCCAGCAGATTCATGCTGTAGATGCTCCCTGTTTGTCAGTCACTTAGCAGCCATCTCAATTATCAGATCAGCTGTCATGGTATCTCATCATGCAGGCATTTTATCATCTCACAGCATCATGAGAAGAAGAAGTAGGGTGAATACAGTACAGTAAGATATTTTCAGAGAAAGAGGTCACATTTGCATATTCGAGAGACCACATTCATGTACCTTTTGTTATAGTTATAATTGTTCTATTCTGTTATTGTTAATCTCTTACTGTGCCTAATCCATAAAGTAAATGTTATCATAGGTATATATGTATAGGGAAAAACATTGTATGGTAGGGTTCAGCACTATCTGCAGGTTCAGGTATCTACTAGGGGTCTTGCAATGTATCCCCCATGGATAAGGGGAGACTACTGTATGTACAGAGTGAACCCAGTCTTGCTCTAGTGACCATGCTCCTCAACACTATACCTTATGGTCTGTCTAGACCACACTCTGAGGATAATGGAAAGTCACTGGAGGATTTAAAGCAGGGAAGTGACATGATCTGCATTAAAAAAATGATAATGATAATTCTGGCTGCTGTGTGCAGAACAAACTGTAGAAGAGCAAGAGAGGATGGCACATGATACTTCATGCCCAGGCCTACCACCAAGCATGGTACCCATAACCTGGACTTGATTCCCCTCCATCTCCATCCTCCCTGTGCAGATACAGCTGCAGGCAATACAAATATCCATCCTTAGTGCAAAAGGCTGTGATCAAATTTCATACTCTTCAGTTCAACAACCCTGGCAGGCAACTCATCCTCCTCTAAGCCCTCTCCAAGTCAAACACTGTCTTGTAATTTCACTGTCTACTTCCACCATGCTCTTCTCCTCCCTCTCTTTATTCAAACAACTCCTGAAAGTCCAATTTTCCCCACACTCAACTTTAATCAGTCAAAATATAAAGCTCTGATTCTTCATCACTTTGTAGCTCAGTAAAACCCTTAATGCAACTTGTTTACTATAGCATTCGTGTTCAGTCTATACGGACCTTTATTTACCAACTGATGAAGTTTGGTTCTGTGTCCCCACCCAAATCCCATCTCAAACTGTAATCCTATGTGTCAAGGGAGGGTTCTGTAATCCCCACATGTCGAGGGAGGGAGATCACTGGATCATGGGGGTGGTTCCCCCATGCTGCTCTCATGATAGTGAGTGGGTTCTCATGAGATCTGATTTTTTTTTGGAGATGGAGTTTCACTCTTGTTGCCCAGGCTGGAGTGCAATGGCGCAATCTAGGCTCATCACAACCTCCACCTCCCAGCTTTAAGCAATTCTCCTGCCTCAGCCTCCCAAGTAGCTGGGATTACAGGCACCTGCCACCATGCCCAGTTAATTTTTACATTTTTAGTTGAGACAGGGTTTCACCAGGTTGGCCAGACTGGTCTTGAACTCCTGACCTCAAATAATCTGCCTGTCTTGGCCCTCCAAAGTGCTGGGATTAAAGGCATGAGCCTCCATGCCTGGGCAATATGATGGTTTTATAAGACAGTCCTTCCTGCTTTTGCTCATTTCTCTCTCCTGCCACCTTGTGAAGAAAGTGCCTGCTTCCCCTTCACCTTCTTCCATGATTATAAGTTTCCTGAGGCCTCCCCAGCCATGTGGAACTGTGAGTCAATTAAACCTCTTTCCTTTATAAATTATACAGTCTCAGGGAAGTTCTTTATAGCAGTGTGAAATAGACTAACACACCAACAGAAGTATGTTTTCCTTTTCAATTATATATCATACATTACAGGTGCAATAAGAATAATACACTGCTTGATACTGATGTTGCCAGGCTGCCGCTGCTAGGTAATAGCTGATTTGGCTATTTCTCCCATTTGCTGGATTAATGACCTTGGACAAGTCTTAAAAACTGTATAGATTCCATTTTCTTAATCTATAAAATGATAATAATCACACTTCAGCTCAGAAAGCTGTGAGGAGTACATGAGTATAGTATATGAACCTGGCACATATCAGGAGCTAAACATACAAGTTTCCAAAACCTATTTTGGGCCAGGCAGAGTGGCTAACACCTGTAATTCCAGCACTTTGGGAGGCTGAGCTGGGTGGATCACTTGAGGTCAGGAGTTTGAGACCAGCCTGATCAACATGACAAAACCCTGTCTCTACTAAAAATACAAAAAATGAGCTTGGCATAATGGTGGGTGTGTATAATGCCAGCTACTCGGGGAGCTGAGGCAGGAGAATCGCCTGAATCTTCCTTGAACCCAGGAGGTGGAGGTTGCAGTGAGCTGAGATTGCACCACTGCGCTCCAGCCTGGGTGACAGAGCAAGACTCTGTCTAAATAAAACAAAACAAAATGAAACTCTATTTATTCCTTCTTTTAAAGGGAGCTATGTTTTATTGGAATACTCAAAATCACAATTCTCAAACCTCATTTCCTTAGCTTTTACTTTTAAAATTTATTTTATTCTAATTTCTCATAAATATACATAAATTAAAACAAAAACATGCTTATTTATATGTTTCCTGAAGCTCTGCCTTCTTCATCCACAGACGCCAAAAGAATAGACATCAAGGGTGAAGTCCTTACTGTATGGTGACTGTAAACTATGCCACTAAGAGCATAGCACAATATCTCACACGTAATATCTCAGTACTGCCTGGTTCTTGGATGGAAGGTCATTCAAAGCTTAAAATTCTGTCAATGAGCTTTAAGCCTGCTTGATAAAAAACCAGACGGAGGCGCCCTCATCTCCCTACACAATGAAACCACGACCTGAATGTAATGTTTAACTTGAGAATCTCTACCTGGGTACTATGTATGTAAAGAGTTACCAGGAATCAAAGTAGAAATTTGATTACACACCCTCCTTTCTTTCCTCTAATTATTTAAAACATACCACGTATATGCTAAGCTTGCTCTCAAAGATAACCTCTTTTAGTAGTAAATGAAATTTAAAAGCAAACTCTAGAACCTGTAGGATGTTACTTTTACGTTGTGCCTAAGGCAAAAAATTTAGAGAAATATATAATCATTATGAAATGTAATGTTCAGTACAAAAGCATCCTTTGGTTAGGAGTATATTACTCCTTTTATTTTAATGAGTTCATATAATATGGATGAGGAACTATAATGGCTACCTTTAAAGAAGGAAGTTACTCTTATTGACCTAAACCAAAAGCTTGTTGGAGCTCATCTAATCTCAGCCTGCAAATATTCGTTAGAAGCATGTGGGAATGGCTGGCTGTGGTGGCTCATGCCTGTAACACCAGCACTTTGGGAGGCCAAGGTAGGAGGATTGCTTGACGCTATGAGTTAGAGATTAGCCCAGGCAACACAGCAAGACCCTGTCTCTACAAATAATTTTTAAAAATTAGTTGGACATGGTGTCACAAACCTAAAGTTCTAGCTACTCAGGATGCTGAGGCAGGAGGATTGCTTGAGCCCAGGAATTCCATACCGCAGTGAGCTATGATCATGCCACTGCACTCCAGCCTGGGCAACAAAGTGAAACCCTGTCTCTAAAAAAAATAAAAAATAAAAATAAACAAAAAAGCAGTGTGTTGATTCCCCAAAATGCTAAAAACAGAACTACCATTCAATCCAGCAATCCCATTACTGGGTATATACCCAAAACAATATAAATCATTCTACCATAAAGGCACATGCATGTCTATGTTCACTGCAACACTATTCACAATAGCGAAGACATGGAATCAACCTAAATGCCCATCAATGGCAAATGGGATAAAGAAAATGTGGTACATATACACCACGGGATACTATGCAGCCATAAAAAAGAATGAGAGCATGTACTTTGCGAGAGCATGGATAGAGCTGGAGGCCATTATTCTTAGCAAACAAACACAGGAACAGAAAATCAAATATTTTCTCACTTACAAGTGTGAGCTAAAAGATGAGAACTGATGAACACAAATAGGGAAACAACAGACACTGGGACCTACTTGAGGGTGGAGGATGGGAGGAAAGAGAGGATCAGAAAAAATAAATTATTGGGTAGTAAGCTTAGTACCTGAGTGAGGAAATAATCTGTACAACAAAACCCTGTGACACAAGTGTAACTACACAACAAACCTGCACATGTACCCCTGAACCTAAAATAAAAGTAAAAAAAAAAAAAAAGAAGAAGCATGTGGGAGCAGTATTTCTGAAACATTCACTGCTCCTGATCCTAAAGAATAATGCAAACAAAGTGTGGGTCCCTCCCTACAACTGCTGTATCAGAAGTTCAATGACCTTTCCAGAGATGACTGCTCATGTAAACCTTTACTAAATCATCAACATACTTTTCACTAAACTGAGCTCAATGAGGCCCTACAGGCATACTAGTGGGTAATTCTTTGTGAGAGTCTATCCAATACATTGCAGAAACATTAGCATCCTTGGCTCTGGGGCACTAAATGCCAGTTGCACCCTACACGGCAATAAAAATTAACATCACCGCCCTCTTGAGAATCACTGATTGACATTTAATAGCCAAAAAGTTTTAAAAAATTCACTGTATACAACTAACTTGCAAGGCATTAGAACAGAACTAAAAATTTGCCCTGGAGTTGTTACACTTTTTAAATAATTAATTAAAGTAGATTTTCTGCTTGCAAATTTTAGAGGTCTATAGAAAACTGGGTCAGTTTGCCACAGTTGCCACAAGATAATATATAAAAACCATGGTCTTATTCTCAAGTTAAAGTTTTGTTGTAAGACTGCCATTAAATCAACAGTCTCCAGAATATGGATGTCTATGAACACTTGTCCATATGAACTTCTGCTTAAAAGCAAATCTGTTTTCCCATCTCATTGCCTGAAAGAAGAACTTTAAAATTAGTCAAAAACCATGATTATTCTAGGGACAGAAAACCTAGCATGAAATCTATTTAGACTCAACCTAAGGCAGCTTTCAAAAGCATTTTCTTGTAGGTTGAACCTGTACTTAACATCACAGTAACATCAAAATCCATTTAAAACAACCAGGACCCTAAAAATTCATGAGGTGATTGTCTAGCTATACGTAAAAGTTCTACATGCTTCAATCTCAGCACTGATCTCTTAGATCTAGTTGTCAAGTGATAAATGTGCTGCATAGTTTGTCAATAATTGTCCCTAAGCAAGCTGGGAGGGGACCATATTTAAGAGCTTTTCAAGGTGAAAGGCAGAAAAAACTTTAAATCTCAAACATTGGACAAGGAAATCAGGTGACAGTGGAATTCATTCCACAGCACTTTCCAATACCTTACCTCATATGATCCCAAAGAGTTTCTCTCTGCCAGGGTAAAATCCATCATTCAAATGAGACTTAGGAAGCAGCAAGAAGAAACATGGCATTCTCCTGAAAATCAAACACCTGGCCAACCCACTTGGCAGTTTCATTCATAGGAGCAGCCAGAGCTGAACCGAAGTCAAGGTGGGTCTGGAGTTCTAAGGTGGCTTTGAAAGCTCTGCAGGTTCACTTCACTGATGCTCCTGCTTCTCTTCCTCTCCCTGCAAAGTTCTAGAAATAAAATACCAGATAGGATTCCGGCAGGCCTCTAGCAAGAGGCTCCTGTCCAGTATGAATGACAATAAAAGCCACTCCTGCCTTTCATCAAGACTTATCACTATCCAGGCATCCTAAGTGAAAAAACAATGTATCACGTCCCTTCGGCTGAGGCAGTCGTGGCCACACCCCTGCAAAGGGTACAGGATGCAATCGCCCCATCCTCCCCTCAGCTTCCTTCCTTTGCTTTTCCATGGGAGAATTCCAAAGAATGAGTTATGTGTACACACACACACACACACACACACACACAGACACAGAGTGGGCTGTCAAACAAGCTGACTGCAATCACAGAGAGGGGAGCTTGCTGTTTGATTTACTCAGAATAGAGTGGTCACTACCTGAGAACTCCAACTTATCATTACCATGAATCAGACATAGCATTCAATTAGGTTACTGAAATGGGCTTACAGTATTTTAACTAATACAGAGTGAAATGTGTGGACTTGTGATTTCAAACTGTGAAAAAGGTTTCAATCATAAAATAGCTTTAACGAAAATCCAAACATGCAGTTATCAATTCAGAAGTTATTTTCAAACCTGACTTTTAATGCAAAAATACATACAATCATCAATCTAGCTAATGCTCCTATCCTATACTACTGGAAAGAGTTGGGGTAGGGAAATCCCCAGTTCAGATCCATTATTCTTTAATAGAGAAAGGGGCTTTCTGAAGCTGTTAGCCCACCTGTGTCAGGGGTTGCTATTACCAAGTGCTGGTTTAATGTAATCGAAGGCTATAAAACCATCTCTCTCTAGCAAACCTCAGGAAAACTAGATGAAAAGGTTTCATATGTCAGGTACATTTGCTGTGAAATGATGCAAACTAGATTTAAGCTTCACACTACATTTGAGGGCTGCAATTACCTCTCTATTGTTCCCTTAACCCAGACACAGTTTGCCCTGAAGCTTTGAATGGCCACAGAACTTTGGGCTGATTCTGGAATTGGATGAGTGAACACAGCAAGCCAGGCATTCCAGGATCACCATCACCCTGTCCAAGCCTCTTCTGAACATGAAAACCCAACCCAGTTTTAGAGCAAATCACTTGACTTTCCAGTGTCCTAGCAAACAACAATAATGGCAAGCATGTTCAGAATGCCTACTATGTGCCAGGGACACATAGGAGATGCTTCAAAAATAGTATCAAATGAGTGTCACTGTGCTCTAAGAATAAGGTCAGTAGTGTCATTAGGACCATGTTACAGATGAGAAAACTGAGGCTCATGGAAAAGAAGTGGTAACAGCCAAGATTTGAAGTCTCACCTGAAAGACACAAACCCAAGCTCTTTTAAGATGTTCTGCCTTACTCAAACAATACTCTTGAAAATGCCAGCAACCTCACTAATTTAGTGGTCTCAGTCACCACTGGGAGATTAAGAAAAATAAATCTATGCCAGCCACCATGGCTCACACCTATAACCCAAGCACTTGGAGAGGCCAAAGTAGGAGAGTCACATGAGGCCAGGAGTTCAAGATCATAGAGAGCATCATCTCTACAAAAAAAATTTTTAACTTAGCTTGGCATGGTAGCATGCATCTGTAGTCCCAGCTACATGGGAAGCTGAGGTGGGAGGAGCACTTGAGCCCAGGAGTTCGAGGCTACAGTGAGCTACGATCCTGCCAATGCAAATCAGCCTGGGTAACAGAGTAAGACCCTATCTCTAAAAAGAAAAAGAAAGAACGAAGGAAAAGAAAGAATAAGAAATCAAGAAAGAATAAATTTATTTCCTCTTTTGGATATCAAAGTTGGCTACAGCCTATGAACAACAAATAGACTTATTAACAATGTAAGCCTCTCTGTTTTTATCCCCAGGCGGGGATAGAATATAATCTTGAGCTCTTGACTACTTTCTAGTTATGGACCAACAGACTCTCTGTTGGCTAGAAGAGAGAATCTCCTCCTCTGCTTCCGGTGCAGCTCTTATTATCGCTCACTCCCTGGTCTCTGAATCCCACCTGATACCTACCACTCTGGTCCTCCAAGCCATGATTCTTTGCCTTCCAAATACTGCAACATTTGGTACATACACCACTTTACCTGCACTCTAGATTCTGGACCACCCATATATTACCAACATCTACATGTGACAATCTATTTTCCTATGTGGAGAAAACCTACTTTCCCCCAGCATAAGCCACTATCATAATGAAATTAGATTTCCCAGCTGATCAAGAAAGAAACTTAAAAGTGTAGGGCAGGAGCAGTTGATGAATGCTGGGGTTTCAATTTCAAGCCATCACACATGTACTCTTTCACTGGGATGGTAATTTTTTAAGCACAAGTGATTCAGCCAGTAGTACTTTAATCACAGTAAATGATTATATTGAGAGATACAGCCAGAGTATCATAAATTCACATATGCTTTCCTTTCTCCAAACCACAACCCTTTGTGGGGAAAGTCCAGCAAAACCAACAGTAACAAATAAAATGGGGAAGCACATTAATAACAACTTTGCATCAACAAAACATACTTATATTTTTACTAACTATGATATCATATGGTGTTAGGCACTGGGAGGTAGCTGTGAACAAAATAAACATAGCCCCTGCCCTCGGGAGCTTGTAATTTAGAGAGAAAAACATTAAATAAATATAAAATGAATTCCTTAATTACAATTATGACACATGTTATACAGGAAAAAGAAAAGGTCCTCAGAGTATGCATGGGCCGCAAACACGACGTGGTCAGGAGAGTAAGAGAAAGCTCCCTCAAGGCTTTGGTGTATGAACCAGGAGAGCTGCGCAGAGGCCTATGGTGGGAAGGAACATGGCCCTGTCAAAAACTGAGGGAAGATAAGACCAGTGTGAGCACAGGGTGAAGCACACAGAGGGAAGGAGAGATTAGGCTGGTGAAGAAGAACGGCATCTAGAAATTTCAAGCATTTATGTACAGGGAGAGAAAGGGAAGCTGAAGAATAAAGGAATAGAAATTAAGACTCTTCCCCATTTCCATCAGATCTACTGCAAGTCCAATTGATTATTACAGTTTCCAACATTCAAAGCTATTGATCTAGCAAGGACGCCCATGAGTAGAAATGTGACTTATGGATGCTGAATGGATTAATCATACACAATTAAAGACATCACTTAACTAAAGTAGCTTATTCCCCAAAGCTCACAGAATATTTCTTGAGAGTAAAGCAGGGAAGAGCAAAGACACAGTCCTTAGATTACAACACAAATTGGCAATGGAAAAATTCAGCAGTCATCTATCTTTATGCTGGTACCAAAAACACAAACTAGAATCAAGGTTAGCACATCAGGAAGGAACAACCCTTTTCCTGAAAATCCAATTATGAATTTCCTTTGTGTTTGGCATTTTGCATGCCTCTGAGGCTGACATCACTCATACACATTATTGAAGCCTCACAGCATGTGTCTATCTGCTGCACTTTTCATTGGAGAGTTTTTCTTCCAACCCTGTGTTCCTAAAGCAGCCAGAGAAATGCTTGTCCCATTGTCACTCCGTTTTCAGATTCCCAAAATCTTTCAATGGGAATACACATCAGTTTGTGCATAAATCAGAAAGCTTTTTGAAAATACAGACATTTCAAAAAGTTTATATGCTTTTTGAAAATGAGATAGCTGCTGAAATATCAAGAGTAGGATCTTAAATTTAAACCCAAGTTGATACACGTGTACAAAACACATGTATTTTTAAATTTAGCTTAGAAAGTAGGCTGTTACATTCACTAAAAAAAAATCATGACTATTATTTGTTATCTTATAATAACTGAATACATGTTAGGCCCTGTAAGTGTGTATACCCACTCATTTAATCCTCAGAGTAACCAGAGTGACAATCCCTACATCATTAATTAAGAAAACTGGGGGATAGATTGAATAACTTGTTCACAGAAGATCACACAGCTAGAAACTAGCTGGATTTCAAATCTTGGGTCTGTATGACAACAAAGCTTACCAATACTTTTGCCACTCTTCTACAGCTTCCCCCAACAATAACTACCTACCATTCACTGAGTGCCAAGAACTACGCATAGTAATTAGGAATCATCCACTGAAAGAATTCTCACAGTAATTCTGAGAAGCATTCTTAGCCCCAAGATGAGGAAACTGAGCTCAGAGAATTCCAGTAACTCGATCAAGGGAACACCACAGCAAGGCTGAAATGTGCGGAGGGAGACTTCCCAGAACCCTGCACAATTTCAGGAGAGCAACATTTGTGTGGTACTCTGAGTTCAGTAAAAGTAACGAAGGACTTGTTACTTTCTTAGGGTTTTTCAGTTTTATCTGGGAAATTATCAATATGCTTTGGAAGAGAAGAAAATCCCCAAAGGACTGATTTCCTCATCTTAGGTGGACAAGGAAATCCCTGTAGGAATGTCCATTTAAGTAAAAAAAATCAGCATTGCGATCCATTACTTTAATACACACAAAAAAATTATCTCAACTAACAGATCAATACCCACAAGCATATGTAATGTGCCAAAAACTCTAAAAGATATACACAAATAAGAATAAATATAGTTCTTTTCCCTTCACTTACTTCCGCTACAGAATTAAAGACCCAGCTATAGCGGTGTCTGCTTTATTTGACTGGCATATGTCTTGAAGCTCTTAGGATGTAATAATTTTCCTTATGGGAGAATTTCATATCAATATCTAAGAGTGTTATATTTTTCCTTAATGGTGAACTTTGAGTCAATGTTGCATTAACTCCATATATTAATGGAAACACAAATGTTTACAAGTGAAATATTAAGGGGTTTGAATACAACAATCCTTCTCTAATTCAATTTATAACTGTTTAACTGCACAGTTAGTGGGCTCTTCAGTTATGCTACTTTTTATTCCAAATTAAATTATATTATTGTAAACCAGGGGGAATTTAAGAATAGGTTTTAAGCATGCAAAAATCTTCAATTAAGATTAAACTAGTAGAGAAGGATATAAAATTATTTTATCTGCATATGTGTGTTGTTTCTGTCTGTAAAACGGGAATATTACCCTTTTTCAATAATGCTTTGGATATAGCAATGAACACAAAAATATGCCCTGGAGATGCTCTCCTGAAAGAACAGTTAGAAACTCCAATATACTCACATTAGTGAACATTTTCAAAGTTGGCATTTATACTTTACCATTGTAGTGTATGATTCAGAATTAAACATATCGCACAGATTTCCACATGCTGAAAGAGTAGTTCTTAAATTTCATTGTGTCTTAGAATCATCTGGGACTCATGTTTAAAATTCAGACTTCATAGAGCAAACCACAGAAATTGTGATTCAGTAGTTATAGGATAGGTCTTAGGAGTCTGCATTTTTTAATTTTTAATTTTTGTGGGTACATAGTAAGTGTGTATATTTATGGGGTACATGAGATACTTTGATACAGGCATACAATGCATAATAATCACATCAGGGTAAATGGAGTATTCAACACCTCAAGCATTTATCCTTTCTTTGTGTTAAAAATAATTATACTCTCACCGGGCGCAGTGGCTCACGCCTGTAATCCCAGCACATTGGGAGGCTGAGGTGGGCCTCATGAGGTCAAGAGATGGAGACCATCCTGGCCAACATGGTGAAACCCTGTCTCTACTAAAAAATACAAAAATTAGCTAGGTGTGGTGGTGCGCACCTGTAGTCCCAGCTACTCGGGAGGCTGAGGCAGGAGAATTGCTTGGACCCGGGAGGCGGAGGTTGCAGTAAGCAGAGATCGTGCCACTGCACTCCAGCCTGGGGCCTGGCTACAGAGCGAGACTCTGTCTAAAAAAAATAATAATAATTATTATTATTATTATTATACTCTCTTAGTTACTTTTAAATGTACAATAAATTATTGTTGACTGTTGTCACCCTGTTATGGTATCAAATGCTAGATTTATTCATTCTATCTAACTATATTTTTGCACACATAAACCATCTGCACTTCCCCCACAACCCACTATCCTTCCCAGCCTCTGGTAACCATCATTCTATTCTCTCTCTTCATGAGTTCAATTGTTTTCATTTTTAGCTCCCACAAATAAGTGACAATGTGAAGAGTGTCTTTCAGTCCCTGGTTTATTTCCTTAACATAATGACCTCCAGTTTCCTCCATGTTGTTGCAAATGACAGGATCTCATTCTTTTTCATGGCGGAACAGTACTCCATTGTGTATATATATATCACATATATATGTGATATATATATGTGATATATATATATCACATTTTCTTTTTTCATTCATCTGTTAATATACACTTAGATTGCTTCCAAATCTTGGCTATTATGAACAGTGCTGTAGCAAACAGTGCAGATATCTCTTTGATATAGTGATTTCCTTTCTTTTGTATATATACCCGGCAGTATAATTGCTGGATCATATGCTGGCTCAATGTTTAGTTTTTGGAACCTCCAAACTGTTCTCCATAGTGGTTGTACTAATTTACATTCCTACTAAAGTGTACAACGGTTGCCTTTTCTTTGCATCCTCAACAGCATTTGTTGTTTCCTGTCTTTTGTATACAAACCATTTTAACTGGGGTGTGATATCTCATTGTAGTTTTGATGTTCATTTCTCTGCTGCTTGATATATTGGAAGTATACTGTTTCTTTTCTCTTGGTGCTTTTATAATCCTTTCTTTATCCTTGACCTTTGAAAGTTCCATTATTAAATGTCTTGAGGTAGTTTTGTTTTAGTTAAATCTATTTGGTGTTCTATAACCTTCTTATATTTGAATATTGATATCTTTCTCTAGGTTTGGGAAGTTTTCTGTTATCATCCCTTTGAATAAACTTTCTACCTCTATCTCTTTCTACCTCCTGAATAAGGCCAATAACTTAGATTTGTTCTTTTAAGGGTATTTTCCAGATCTTGTAGGCATGCTTCATTCTTTTCTATTCTTTTTTGTCTCCCCTTACTATGTATTTTCAAATAGCCTGTCTTCAAGCTAATTCTTTCTTCTGCTTAATCAATTCTGCTGCTAAGAGTCTCTGAGGCATTCTTCAGTATGACAGTTGCATTTTCAACTCCAGAGTTTCTGCATGACTCTTTTTAGTTATTTCAAGCTCTTTGTTTAATTTATCTCATAGGATTCAAAATTCCTTCTCTGTGTTCTCTTTAATTTCTTTTAGTTTCCTCAAAACAGTCACTTTGAATTTTCTGTCTGATTGATCACATATCTCTGCCTTTCCAGGATTGGTAACTGGTGTCTTATTTAGTTCCTTTGGTAAGATCATGTTTTCCTGGGTGGTCTTGAAGCTTGTGAATGTTCTTCAGTATCTGGGCATTAAAGAATTAGGTATTTATTGTAGTCTTTACAGTCTGGGCTTGTTTGTGCCTGTCTTTCTTTGAAGGTATTCCGGGAATTTAAGGGACTTTGCTGTTGTGATGTAAGTTTTGGTCACTGCAGCAGTATCTTCATTAGGTGGCACTCCAAGCCTAGTAACAGTGTGACTCTTGCAGACTCGTATAGCTACCAACTTGTTAGTCTTGGATAAGACCTAGAAGAATTCTGTGGATTATCTGGTAGAAACTCTTGTTCTCTTCCATTATCTTCTCCTAAACAAATGGCTCCTCTCTCTCTCTTTCTCTCTCTCTCTCTCTCTCTCTCTCAGGTAATTCTGATACAGGCGCTCTCTGAAACGCATTTCTAAGAATCAATGGTCTACAGTCTTAAAATCCAATAGACCACATATTAATGTACATGTATAGGTAAACATTATTTTTGATTTTGCATATTCATTTTATTAGAAAACTCAAAAAGAGACATACATCTATACCTGTACTGTGTCTTCTACCTTAATAATTCACAATAAGTATGTTCAATCTACTTTTAAATCAAGAATAAAACAGCATAGTAAAAGCACAAGCAAGTACAGGAATAACAACAGAAAGGGGAACTAACATGAGAAAAAAGTTTAGACTCTATTTAAGTTGAGAACAGCGCTCTAAAAATACAGGCCATGGGCAAGTGCTGGTCCATGAATTGGTTGATACTAATCTGAGATAAGTCTAGAAACTGACTGGAAGCTCTTAGAAAATTTTACAGAAATTTGTTAGAGTAATTTTACGTCTATTCAATCAAATTTGGACTCATATTTTGTAGGTCTTATATTTTATTCCATTTCTTTTTCTACTAGCTTATTTTTACTCGATTTCACAAAATATCAATGTCCATGATGGGTCCACAGGTAGTCTGTGAAGCATTCATGAACTCTACAGAGAAGAACTGGCTTTTTTGGTTAGTTCAGTGAACCTCTCCTAACCCAGGATTTTAATACAAAAGTGAATATCTTCAACTTCTCATAATTACTCACTGTGAATCTGTCATCAATGAGCAATTTCTGTTTTCTATGAGTCTACCAACATTTTTTAGCATGTATCACCTTTTAGAATAACATTTTAGTAATATTTCTTAAAAGTTTACTTTCAACAGTATAAAGTAGTACTTTTTCACTTTTATAAATATGTTTCTTTTAATTTTCAAAGAGACCTTTGACTCTTAACATTTAAGGATTCAGTGCCAAATACTATCATTGTATTAATATCTGTACCCTATCAATGCATTTTTGCTAACATGAAACTATGGTTTCAGGCTATTCTCAAAAAGTAGGTCCTTTAACTGCTTTGTTCCTCTTAATGCCAGGTCCCTATCAACTATCTAATGATTTTCTTGATATGTGGCAATGGCAGCAGTAATTAGAAGCACAAAGTATCAGTAAATTATTCTAGTCATAAATACATGGGACACGGATCTCATTTTGCAGTTTTCCTGCCTCCTAGTAAACTTTGAATAATAATTATCTCCTTTATTGAAGACCTGCATTCCCAACAGTATTACAGTTAAATATTAGGTATATTCTTTACAGTTTCTGCATCCTGGTTGATATATCCTTTGGTGGTCTCCTATAGTTTCTACTTTTGGTATGTAAGTGTTGCCAAGAATAACATTTTCCCTTTCCAAGTTAAACTTGGTGTTTATAAAAGGTGTAGGATGGAGAACCTGGAAGTATGAATCTGTGCATACAATGGGTAAAGTCACAATAATAGCAACCACTTTCCCAGTTGCCAAGATCTCTAGCCAGGAAGAATAAAAATGAGGATTTTTTCCTCCCTACATAATTGTGTCCTCCTTTTAGAAGAGTTAGGAAGTCAACCATTAAGTGTCCAAATTTGCTTTCTGATCCTTATAAGTTGCACACTAAATCTGTTCATTATATTTGCTTAACATTTTTTAGAAACCCAATTTAAGATATTATCTCATGTAATCAGTTAACTATATGATATATGACTAAGAACTCTCTGACAACTTGTGGGCTGTCCAGCACAGCTTAGGTTCTGTGGCCAAAGATGGAAACTTATCAGCTGTGTGAGGTTGGCCAAGTGATTTAACTTCATAAACTTTAGTTTCCACAATTGTAAAATGGGGATAATGAGGCACAGCCAGTATAGTTTTGAGAGGACTGTGAAGCTACATAAAGTCAGAGCACAGGGCCTGGTTCAGAGTCCATGCTTGCTGCAATAAAAGCTCAGATATGAGTGTTCTTGTTATTCTTAACAAAGAAGTCTCTAAATCATTGACATAAAATCTAGAGAAGTTCTTAGAATTTTCTCACTCTGACAAATACGCTAAATAGATAAAGGACAGTCCGCCAGGAAGGCAGCTGGCTAGAGGAACTGACCTCTGGAGTCTCCTTGATCTACGTTATCTGACATGCCCAACCCATGCTGAAATTCAGTACTTTAATTATAATTCAAGTAACATCTTTGGAGAAAGAGAATTGCCTGTTTTCAATTAACCAAAAAAATTATAATTATGTTAATTTCTTTTAGTGTATCATATACATTTGCTTCAGCAATCACTTTGGGAAAGGTTAAGTGGAGCAAATAGAACTAAAATCACAGGACATCTTTTTAAAAGTAGATGGCGTTCATCCAATATGTCCTTCCTGGAACAAACTGTAACAACTTGATTCACTCCCGCCCTTCCCTACCAAGCTATATTTAAAGGTCCGTAAGCATTTCCATTATAAACTGCTGTCATCAGGATTTGTAATTTTACCTTTTAACCTATCTCAAAGTTTATATATAAACATCTCAAACTTTAAAAAAAGCTATTGTTTTTAAAAGTTAACAACTTCCTTCAGTAAAGGATAAGAGTACAGGGGGAAACAAACAAAAAAGTAATGATTACACATGAAAAAAAAATTATGTGCTATGGTTTGATAAGCAAAGTAAGGTGACTGCTCAAGAAATATGTGCCACCAAAGACTATATAAATTCAACGGTGAATAATATGTGATGATTCATAATAACTAGAAGCAAAATAAGAATCTGAAAATTAATGAAAAGGTAAATTATGGTACAGTCATATTATAGGGTATTATACAGCCATCGCATGATATTCTCAAATAATTTTTAATAACATGGAAAATGTTCATGAGATAAGTAGAAAAACACTGCAAAATTATATGTACAGTATGAACTTAACTGAATTATAAAATAAATATATATCTGATATATATTTAAAGTTGTAAAAGAGATATGCCAAAATGTTTACAGTAGTTGTAGCTTGACAGGAAAGCCTAAGTTCCTTATATTTGCCCATAATTTCCAAGTGGTCTACAATGAACTTGCATTACTTTAATAATCAGAAAAGAAAGGCTTCAATGTGGCTTAGTGTCACAATTACAAGAAACAGTAATACAGGAAAAAATGAAGGTTGACATCTCTCTCCAATCTTTCTACATCTTCTGAATTACCCTTGCAAATCTATCTTTAATCATCAACTACTTTGACATTTGAAGATCTTATTTGTACTGTGGATTTATAAAATACTCATTCTAAAGAAGTTTTCATTCATCAAGCAGTTTCCCCCAAAATGTGACCATGTAGCTATCCACAAAGTATTATCAACAATTCATGTCTCAAGATTCTAAATAATACAAGTATCATCCACCATATGGGCACCTCTAGGGGACAAAGCATAGATATGGGATACATCCATTAAGGGAAGAGGAAAGAAAGAAAAGAAAAAGAGAGAGAGAGAAAGAAAAAAGAGAGAGGAAGGCAAAAAGGAAGGAACGAAGGAAGGAAGGAAGGGAGGGAGGGAGGGAATGGAAGCAAAGATAGCACATGAAAACTAGTTTTGGCTGGGCACAGTGGCTCATGCCTGTAATCCCAGCACTTCGAGAGGCCAAGGTGGGCATATCACTAGGTCAGGAGTTTGAGATCGGCCTGGCCAACATGGTGAAACCCTGCCTCTACCAAAAAATACAAAAATCAGCCAGTGATGGTAGCATGCACCTATAATCTCAGCTACTCAGGAGCCTCAAGCAGGAGAATTGTTGGAACTCGGGAGGCAGAGGTTGCAGTGAGCTGAAATCGTGCCACTGCACTCTAGCCTGCGCAACAGAGTAAGGTTCCATCTCAAAAAAAGAAAATAAATAAAGCTAGTTTCAATCTGTTGAGTTGTTGTATTCAAAACTTCAAGTATTCAGCAGACATCAGCTTAAAGAGACCTGTTCCAAATGGAATTATGACATCAGTTTAAATCAAACACACTTCAGAGTCCCAGTTTATCTTAGGGCCTCTCTAACTCTGACTGGAAACAGACATAGACACACAGACAGACATACACAGAACTCACAGTGCAATCAATCATTGTGAGCATTCATGATCACAGGTGTTACCAGTTTCTCTATAAATGTTAATAAATTCTATCAGAAAAACAAATTTTACTTTTTTCATTAAGATAATCTTTTTTCCCAGTTCGTGAAATATTTTTTTTTTTTAATTTCACTGCTGTTTACCATCAGGGTTTGAAACAAGAGGAAGTGATACCCTTTTTCAAAACATCATCATAGGTAAAAGATTGGCACTGGTTATACTTGAGAATCAAAACTGATTATTCGTGGGAACACAACAGTGGAAAAAGATGTGGGTACTAGTGTCATGAAATAGCTAGGAAAATGGAATCAAATATGAGAGGAGGGGAAATGTCTACAGAGAAACATCATCTATTTCAATTTTTCTAATGGCGATTGTCCAGAATAAATGTGAAATAGCCTCTACTTATTACTTCATTGCAGTATGCAGATACTATGAATGACACTTATTCTATGTCACCAATGCCATACATTTTTCCAATGCTGATGAACATGTTCTTAAAGCTTGTATGTCTACTATTCAAAGTACTTTCACATGTGCCTTCTTATGCCAGTTAGGAAAATCTGGTCTATTCTGTCATGTCCAATTCCCTCTATCAGTCTAAGTTCTTTCAGGATCAGCACCATATTTTATTAGTCTCCACATTCCTAACAGTTATCTAATGGTGGGAAGGGCACAATACATCTTTTTGATTAAAAGAATAATAAGATCCAGAATCTACAAAGAGTTAAAACAGATTTACAAGAAAAAAACAAACAAACCCATCCAAAAGTGGGAGAAGGATATGAACACTTTTCAAAAGAAGACATATATGAGGCCAAAAAACATATGAAAAAAGTGCTCACCATCACTGATTATTAGAGAAATGCAAATCAAAACCACATTGAGATACCACCTCATGCCAGTTAGAATGGTGATGATTAAAAAATCTAGACACAACAGATGCTGGAGAGAATGTGGAGAAATAGGAACACTTTTACACTGTTGGTGGGAGTGTAAACTAGTTCAACCACTGTGGAAGACAGTGTGGTGATTCCTCAAGGACCTAGAAATAGAAATTCCATTTGACCCAGCAATCCCATTATTGGGTATATATCCAAAGGATTATAAATCATTCTATTACAAGGACACATGCACACGTATGTTCATAGCAGCACTGTTTACAATAGCAAAGACCTGGAACCAACCCAAATGCCCATCGATGATAGACTGGACAAGGAAAATGTGGCACATATACACCATGGAATACTATGCAGCCATAAAAAACAATGAGTTCATGTCCTTTGTAGGGACACGGATGAATCTGGAAACCATCATTCTCAGCAAACTGAGACAAGAACAGAAAGTCAAACACTGCATGTTCTCACTCATACGCAGGTATTGAACAATGAGAACACATGGACACAGGGAGGGGAGCATCACACACTGGGGTCTGTTGCAGGGGGCCAAGGGAGGGACAGCGGGGGGGGATGGGAGGTCGGGGAGGGATAACATGGGGAGAAATGCCAGATGTAGGTGACGGGGGGATGGAAGCAGCAAACCACATTGCCATGTGTGTACCTATGCAACAATCCTGCATGATCTGCACATGTACCCCAGAACCTGAAGTACAATAAAAACAAACAAAAAATTCACTGTTAAAACTACTAAAAAATAATAATAACAACATATTCTGTATCTTAGCTTTTATTTCCCTCTAACTTTGCCCCAAACACCAGAAGTATGAAGCACTTCATAACTTACTGGTCTCCAAATTTGTGTATTTAAGAGCAACTATTTAAATACAAATTTGAAGAGATACGCAGAATGTAACAGACATAAAGCCACTTCAAAACAATCTCATTATACTGAGAAGTAAAAAACAAGAATCTAACAATAATACATAAATTAAAATAGTTTTTCATTCCTTAGGGGAAAAAACCATAGAGTTACACACTCTATAAAAATTATTGTTTGATCATACTCAAATTTCATAAACACACCAGGGAAGTTTTAATAACATTAATTCCTAAATGAAATGGAAACCAGGTTGGCCAAAGCTATTCACTAGTTAGTGCCAGGGAAAAGTAGCTTAAACTTGTAGTGATAAAATAATGAGTAAATTCTGAGAATCCTGAAGAGAGGGTCTCAAACACAACCCCTAAGAGGCAAATTACACTGTGGTCATTTTAATTTTTTATCAGTTTTAAAGTTATCTACTTGCAACAATTGCATTCTTGATATAAGGTACTGAAACTTGTCCTGATGCAGTGTATTCGTCTGTTCTCATGCTGCTAATAAAGACATGCCTGAGACTGGATAATTAGTAAAGGAAAGAGTTTTAACTGACTCACAGTTCCACATGGCTGGGAGGCCTCACAATCATGGCGGAAGAGCAAGGGACATCCTACATGGTGGCAGGCAAGACAGAGCTTGTGCAGGGGAATTCCCCTTTATAAAACCATCAGGTCTCATGAGACCTATTCACTACCATGAGAACCGCATGGGAGAGACCCACCCCCATAATTCAATTGCCTCCCACTGGGTCATTCCCACAATATGTGGGAACTGTGGGAACTACAGTTCAATATGGGATTTGGATGGGGACACAGCCAAACCATATCATGCAGATTTTCCTGAAATATCCTCAGCATAAGTAATGCATGAATGAAGCAAAGTTTCCATTTTACAAATTTCTCATGCAATAACAATTGCAACATCTGAAAGCACTTAAAATAAGCTTTTCTCACGGTTTCTTATCAGCAGATTACGTCAGTACTGCTAAGGCAAATTAGAAAATGTGAACCAAACAAACAAGCAAAATAAAAAAGAGAAAAAATGAAAGAAAATCAAGAAGTATATATTTTGTAGGCACAAGTTTACTCAGATGGAATCTCACAAAGCATTTCCGCAATTATTTTAAAACCAAGTTCAACTGTTAAATTTGTGTTCAGATTATTTTTGCATGTATTACTCTAAGAGTAGCAAAATCACAACTGTCTCCTCTTTGGCCTTTCCTTGGGTTGCATGTCAATGGGACTGCCATAATAGCAGAGTAGTTAAAAACCCAAGCTCAGAAGTTATATTCCTAAGTTTAAATCCAGGCCCTACCATGTCATCTTTTTGTCATCTTGGCTAAGTCACCTTAACTCCCATTGCTTACGGCCGAAATAGCATACATACTGCAACCCCATCCCCACCCCCCCGCCACAATACACACATACAATTTCACACAATGTGCTTTTATTTATGAAAAGAAACATGGAAATGATAAAGAAGAAGCCATCACAAATGGTTACCTACACAGAGAATAAGCGTTCAGAGTGAAGATATCAGGGATAAATATGAAACTACTCTTAAAATATTTTCTTGTATACATTTCCCCATTAGCCCAATTAGAATATTTTCAAACCCCTATAATTCATTAAAACACATAAAAAATTTTAAACACATGAGTTCATAACAATATTAAAATATATGTAGCCCCTAACTAAAATAAAAGTCAATCTCATTAGTCACAATTGGCAACAACTAGGGTACCAATGCCCACATATTCTGAAAACTGTCAATGAACATTAAAGAATTAAACATCATTTTGCTTTTCCAGTATGAACAGTATTTCAGAGGTACTAAGGAGCCATAGCTGATGAGAAGTGCTTTTTACATAAGAATTCCAAGAAATAAGTATAGAAGGAATAAGAGAATTATAAAATTCATAATTTTTCAATGCATAAGAAAATAATATATTTGAAAACAGACAAAAAAATCAATGAGAAACATTCTAATGAAGACATTATGCTGCAAAACTTAAACCTAAGAATCAATCTTAGTGTCATGAAGAATGGGGCAGCCACACTTTTGTGTAACTTTTGATGGAATGCAACGTGAAGTACACAGCACCACCAAAGAAGCATCCTTGGGGAAAAACATGAACTCTATGGTATTCAACACCCCTTTGGTTTACCTCCAATTTATAAGAATAAGGCAGTCAGTGGAACAAGTTAAAAGACACTACCAGTGAGCAAAAAAACAAATCTAGAATGTGGGGCATTTTCAACGACAACAGATAACAGTTGTCATTGGCACTGCGAAAAATGAAAGGAAATACAACAGTGAAAAGAGCCGGACAAAACTAATATGCTCTAAATAATTCTCTTCTTTATTTACAGTTCAAAAATAGGCAAAACTAAGCTACAGTTTTAGAAGTCAAGCTTTAAGGAGACTGTGACCACAAGGGAGTATAAGGAGGACTTCTGAGGGGCTGAGAATGCTCTATATCCTGCTCTGGGTGGTAGTTATATGGGTCTGTGCATATGTAAACATTCATCACACAGTACACTTAAGATTATGGCACCTTAAGGACTTTCCTAAATATGTGCAACAACAATGAAAACAACAAAACTCAATGAAACAACATTGAAAACAGCAAAAGAGACATAATTAACCTGTGGTATTTAAAGTCAGGACAATGGTTACCTTTAAGAAGGAGTGTTACTAAGAAGAGGCAAGAGCCATAAATTTATGATGGTCTTACTTCTCTGCATGTATATTATTCCCCAGCAAAAAAAAAAAAAAAAAAAAAAAAAAAAAAAAGGATGAGGGGAGGAGGTACTGCTCTATATTAAAGGTGGCATAATAAATAAATTGTTAACTGGATTTTGTTTAAATCATTGATTTTTGAGAAACAGTGAAATTTTAATATTAGATAATTCTTGTGTATAATAATATAATAGAGACATTGTGCTAATTTAAGAAAATATTCCTATTAGAAGTTCATGGGGTGAAACAATTATCCTGTGTGGCTATTTTAAGTCTGCTCAGTTCACTCAGTGGTTGGACAACAAATACACAAAGATTTGCCTAAATGCCCTCAATCAGTAAGTCCTCCAGCCTTTGCTGACAGGCTCTGTGTGTATGATGGATCACTCCCTCAGTACTCTAGCATTTTATAGCTCTGTCTTAGCTTTTACTTCCCACTTGCGCAGAGCCTCAAGGCCAGGCACAGAAGAAAATAATGTCTTTCCTGGGTACACACACATCCCTGTACATGTGAATGGCTTTCCCGATTCCCAGTAATATATCTGAGCTTTTCAAAGCCTCCTTTGCACATCTCTTTCTCTATATTGTCCTTTTCTGTTTTTTGTTTGTTTGTTTGTTTGTTTGTTTTTTTGGCTAGCCCTTTATGTGCCCCAAGTGGTATCGCCACCTCAGGCAGGTGCAGTGTCAAACAACTGCCACTGGTTGTTTTGATAAGTGTTCTGGTGATAGGGCTGTTTGCACCAAGGAAGCTGTGGGCCAGATTAATGAAAATCTTGCAAATCAGGCTTTTCCAGAGAGCTGCCAGACATGTCAGGTAGTGACAATTCTCTGGGGATGAGGTTTTTGGGGAAGCTCCAAACCCATTCTGCTGCCATTAGTGGCTCTTAAGGTATTTTTGTTTTCATGACTACCATGGTTGCAGAGCTTCCAGTTTTCAGTTATTCCAGAGCTGGGGAGACAGGAATGATATGCAAGTTATAATAAAATGTTACACAGCCGAGGCCTACTGTGCTGAGTTCAACTGTTTCTTGAATAAATGCTCCTCATGTACTTGAAAGCTTCTGGTTCATTTCCAGAGTTCTAAAAAGCTTGATTTTTGCAATTTTCTCCGGTTTTCTCATTGCTTTTTGGGGGAGCATAATGTGTTGGGAGCGGGGTCTTACTCTACCATTCCCAAAGTGCTTCTCCTTATAATCATCCCTTGAAGATTAGATCAGGGGTAGGAAAACCCCTTATCTAAGCTCTGTAGGAAAACCCTATGGGCTTCTCAGCTACTGTTTACAACAAGCATAGCTGCTAAAAGCATGATACTCTTTAGAAAGTCAAAAGTCCTTTAAGACACTGTTCTGTGACCATGAACCTCACCAATCACCCCACATGGTTATCATGTCACTGAGTCTAAGGATCAGTTCAGCACAAAGTTATCCCTCCTACTAGAAAAACAGTTAAGTTCAGCATGTCTCACTGACAATGTGGACCATGACAGCAGCTTCTATGAAGGTTTTTTATCTTCATTTCATAATGCTTTGGTGCCTTAGCTGTTAGTAAGTTGTAAACCAGTATAGAAAAATAAAGTAAATTCAAGGCTCATATAAAATTCTACCAAAAATCAACCAACAGTGAAGCTTTCAAGCAGGTCACTGGTTTCTCACAGTGTCAGAGATATAAAGAAGCAGGTTCCAGTCTATTAATAGCCAGAAAATGGTCCTTATATCATAATAAATAAAAGTAGAGGAGAAGCTCTGGGAAGTCAGGAAGCAGACATTTACCTCCTACCAGGAGGGCAAGAGTTTCCCAGAAACCAGAAGCAGCTGAGGTTAGAAGGGTCATTCATAAGGCAATATCCCCACGATAAGGGTCTCTGTGGACCATGACTAGAAGTTGAGTCTGATATAAAGAAGAACAGTTTCCTAAACTGCCAGAAGTGTACTTTCTACTGCAGGACACAACTGACATTAGTTCTTTAACCAGTTTAAACTGAAATAAAATTAAACATAATACTAAACAAAACACTGATGTGATTTAAAAATATACATATATGTACAATTGTTTATTATAGTATTAATTGTCTGTAATAGAGAAAACTGGAGACAATTTAAATGTCCACTACTTAACACATCAAGTGTACCAGTTATGTGGAATGTATATCCATTCATATATGTATGAAAATTCTGAAGGAATAACCTGAAACTAATGAGCACTGTTACCTGTGAGAAAAAGGGAAAAATTTGGAAATGCATGAGTAGTTGAAGGAAAACTTCTCAAACTACTTTTGTGCATTTAAAAAGTTTTTTGAGCCAAATGACTATATTACTTAATCCAAAAAGGCCTTTGGTTATTCACATAGGGCAAAAAAAAATGTAATAAAATTATCTCACATTTTTTTTTAAAAATTAGAAACTGGAGATATATTAAAATTTTGCAGATCCCTGTTGTCAACAGAAAGTTGATGAAACCCTAAGTAAACCTCAGAAACAATTTCTAAATAAGCATATAACATGAAAAAGGATAGAATGAGAGTCTGTACAATATGACAGTGGATAGTATTCTCTGTCTTGTAGTAATACATGCCCTGCTTTGTCTTCATTATTTATAAATAACCTGGCTTTAAAAAGCATCTATAACAACTGACTCTAGTGGAAATTGTACATGCTTTACATGAATGTTCTAAACCAGGGTAGCTGACATGATAACCCTGCCCTTTAGAAATGTAATCAGCTTCAATATTAGTAAAAATGATATTGCAAATGGTAGCAGGACCACAAGTAACTCTCATTTTATTCTTTCCATTTTCTGTATTTTACATGTTTTTCACTAAGCTTAACTTTCATGATCAGGGATAAAACTATATTTTTCATAAGACAGGTGGCGCTGGTGGCAGTAGGGGGGGATGAATTGCAGCAAGAGGAAATTGGTGGCAGAAACATCAGTCAGAAGAGTGGTTGAAGTTATGCAAAAGATAACAAAGACATGAATAAAAGTTGAAGCGGTGGAGCTAGATATACATAAGTTGAAGAGGTTAACTGACAGGGCCGCCTGGATGGAAGTGATGAAGAAAAATGCAAGATAAGTCTCAAATGATTGATTTGCATAACTGTTACCAACAACATTAAAGAGGCGTAAGAAGGAAGATGAAGGATGTGGTCAAGTTCTGTTTGGGCTACAATGAATTTGAGGAGTCTAAGGCCCATCCAGGTGGAGATGCCAAGTCAACAGCACTCAGAAATTGCACTCAGAAAAAGAATGAGGATTGGAGATGTAGGTGTATAGGTATTGGCTGAATCCATGGAAATAGATGAGATTGCAGAGTGCCAAGAGCAAAATTAGAAGAAAAGAGCCTAGGAGAAAAGCCTGTGGAACACCAATATTTAAGGTAGAGGAAGAGATAGCAAAGGACAAAGTAGAAATAACTTCAGGCAGGACTAGAAAAGAAGGGTCTCAGGAAAGACTAAAGAATAGACCTTTTCAAGAGGGAAACAGTGACATCAACAGCATCAAATCCTGCCAATATTTAAGAGGATAAAGCCCCACTTCAGTTGGCAATGATAAGGTCTCCAATGGCCTCAATGGGGCAGTGACAGTCAAACAAAGCTTGGAGTTGAACGTTAGGCTGAGGTGAGCTGAGGACTAAAATAGAAGGTGAACATTTCAACTAAGAAAACTAAATCATTCAACAGTGGCCCCTCACACATCATTCATTTCAAATCCCTAAGAAGTGAACTTGGAAATCATATTCTCATTTATTTCACTGCAAAAGGTTAAACAGTGTGGTAGAGTGGTCAGATATATTCCCTGAGTTCAAATCCTGTGTCTATCATTTGTGTGACTTTAGGCAAATAATTTAACACCTCTGTGTCCCATATTAATCATCTAAAAAGTGGCAATGGGTATTGTACAAGCTCAACAGGTTACTGAGGGTTAGATGAGGTGAGCAACTAGCTTAGTGCCTGCTAACTCATTCCATGTGTGCAAAACCAAAATGAAATTAAATTTTGACCTCCCTAATTGAAGGCTGGATTGTTTAACAATATCATTCAGCACTGATCATTAAACTTACTCATTCACTTGACAATAAACATTTATTGAGCCCTTTCCATGGATTTTAATTTACTGGAAACTGGGGGCAAAAAAAAAATGATTAAGGCTCGATCCCAGCTCTCACAGGCTATATAAAAAATTCCTTTAGACTGAGCATGGTAGCTTATACCTGTAATTCCAACACTTTGGGAAGTCGAGGCAGGAGGATTGCTTGAGCCCAGGAGTTCGAGACCAGCCTGGATAAAATAAAAAGACCCCATCTCTACAAAAAATATAAAAGTTAGCCAAGCATGGTAGTGTCTGCCTGCAGTCCCAGCTACTCATGAGGCTGAAGTGGGAGGATCACTTGAGCCTGGGAGGCAGAGGATGCAGTGAGCCAGGACAGCACTATTATACTCCAGCCTGGGCAAGAGAGCTAGATCCCGTCTCAAAAAAAATTGTTTTAATCATATGGTGGCAAATAAAATGACAGAAGTCTGAAGAGTTATTCATAAGTATTTACACGATTACATAATGAAAACAACACTTATAATATCACTCCTAGTATTTTTTACATTCCTTCATTATGACGTCCTGAATTCAGGTTATAAAAAACAAAAACACTAGACTGCCAATTGATTAACTTCTTTTGCATGCTTTATAAAATGTTAATCACTTCTCTTAAATACTTTTATTTAATCTATTCTTCTCTCCAATTCTCAGTAACTTCATGAAACTAACAGTAAATCTCCTAAGCCACCGGTTTGATGGTTTCTTTTTTTCCTTCTTTTCTTTCTTTTTTGTTTTTAAGAGTCAGGGTCTTGCTCTTTCACCCAGGCTGGAGGGCAGTGGCACAATCACAGCTTACTGCAGCCTCCAACTCCTGGGCAAGCAATCCTCCTGCCTCAGCTTCCCAAATGTCTGAGACTGTAGGCACCAGCTACTATGTCCAGATAATTTTTATTTGTAGAGACAGTGTCTCGCTATGTTGCCCAGGCTGGTCTTGAACTCCTAGGCTCAAGCAGTCCTCCTCCCTTAGCCACCCAAAGTGCTGGGATTACAAGCATGAGTCACTGTGCCTGGCCTGATAGTTTCTTTTCTGTATCTCACATGCATTAAATCACAATGCTATTTAATTAAGACAGCAAAAATCTTTCCCATCTTACAAACACCAGCTCATTTATTTAGTCGGAATATAAAAGCTCTAGCTACTTAATGAAAAGTATTCAATAAACCACTGAACATGGGAATATTAAAGCAAATTTTTAAAATATAATCTCAGTAGAAAGTAGTTTTTCAACTTCCAGAACTTATTCCTAAAATTGTGGATTATTGGCCATCCCTCTCCATTAATAGCCCCATACCCTGATACGAAAGCCTCTTATAAAAAGTGCACTCTACTCACCTAGGTAGGGCGCTAAAAGACCTGGGTTGCAGGTCTTAGAGAATCACTTTTGTGATCTAAACCTAGTCCTTTAACTTCTCTGCAACTGGAGTGCATGGGGACTGAAAATACTTGTTCAGCCCAGTCATGGTGGTTGAAAAGAAAATCCAAGGAAATTTTTATATAAGTTGCTTTTCAAACTGTCAAGTGCAATATAAATGCAAATATAACTTGTCTACATTAAAATAACTGCTGTAGTATATGGATTTTTTTTCCTAATTACTTAGTTCAAATTGGTCCAAATGAAACTAACTTGACTGGAAGCCTATTTATCAATACCTATTAGGTACGTTTCATTTAATGTAAAATGCCTCATTTAATGTGAAAAATGTCACCACAGTGTAGAGCTGTATATCCAGAACTTCTTCCTATTAATATACACAAATGTGCCACTTCTACCCCCAACCCTGAAACTGTTTGGAAAGGAGAAACTTAGACTATAACTTCATGAAGAATTTGACTAATGAGAAGTAGAAAGACTAATTTATTCAATCCTACTTACTGAGTGCCTACTTTGTGCTAAGACCTTAGGATAGATGAGTGAACCCAACAAAGAGAAAACCACCTGCCCTCATGGAGCTTACATTCTAGCAAGAGATGGAAAGGGGAGATGGACAGTAAACAAGGAGCATATTAAGGTAAATCATATAGTGTATAGGATGGTGATAAGTGTTGGAGGAAAGAAGGAGAGCAGAGAGGGAAAGAAGGGGCTCAAGGGTAGGGAAGCATGGTAGGCCTCATTCAGAAGAGGACGTTCGAGCAAAGAACTGAGTGAGGTCTTGGATTTGGCCTTAAACAGCAGGCAAAAAGAACAACCAGTGCAAAGGCCCCAATGTGGGAGCTTGCTAATATGCTTGAGAAGTAGCAAGGAGATAAACGGAATGCAGACATTAACAGCAATATAAAGAAGCAGATTACCTGCTTGAATTAGCTTTTCACTGCAGCCACTGTGCATAGTTTTTACTTGTCTCTGTTGATAAGCTGGGGATTCCAGCACTGCAAATTAGGAAAAGGTGAGAAAAATTTCCTTGGCTTTCTCTGCTCTGGGTCTCTTTTTAAGCAGAATGAAGGCCTCAGGGCCAAGACCATCTCCTTCCTAGGCAATGATTTTTGAAAGTGACTAATGAATGGATTTCTTATATGAAGGGGAAAAAATTTCTGGTGCAATCCCTAGTGTAGGTATTATTATCATAATATCATTAAATATATAGTTAACTGCCAATAGTGCTAAACAAATTTATACAACAAAAAAATTATGCATTAAATACAAACAAAACTAGAAAAAAACATCAAGTTCTGATTAACAACACTCACTCACTGTGAATGATGATAGTGGTTTGCTAGAACTAAATCACTATGCTTATAATGAGGCTATAATACTCCTAACAGCAAAGATTGTTTTGAGTTCATCATGAGAATAATGCCTGGTGCTAGGTGATGATTCAATTCTTCTCTATTAGAAAAATATTTGTTTTGGCCCTTTCTTGGCACAAACACATAATTTACATATTAAACTTACCTCTTTTCTCATTAGCTCGAACAGTTGAAGCAGTATTACTTGGTGACAGCAATATTATAAGTACAAAGACTATATCTTTTTTAGTAGAGATAAGGTCTTGAAGATCATGGATATATTATATATAACATATATATTATATATATATATATATATATATATATATATCCACATTCTCCACCAGCTGCTTTATTGGTTTTAAGACCTGAGAACCTTTCAAGTTCTTGGAATGATCAATATTTCAACTTTATAGTTCAATCATCGGAAGGAACTGCTTTTACATTCTTGCCAGCACTCCTTGTACTCCCCCAAATGATCACATATCATGACTTGGCAGCAGCCACTTGATCACCTTTGAAACTGAGCAGCAAAAGTCACTGCATGGAAAACTAAACACACTAGGTGACCTTAAGTAGCTTACTAGCCTTTTCTGTGCCTGCCTTTGCTCATCTGTAAAACACAAATTACACTTGCACTAATTCATAATGTGGTAGAGAAAGTACTGTGACTGCATGTTTAGCCTCCTAGGGGAAATAATGCCGTTTATAATCTTACTGCTTTTCATTAACTCAACAGTTTCATACTTGACACCAGTTGGGGCCGAGGCATTCATGGATCTGGAAAACAAATACATTTTCTGCAAAATCTGTCACCATAAGAAATAAGATGCTTGGAGATAAGTAGACTAAGACTTCACAACAGGCAGGAATGTTGTTTTTATTTTAATGGGCTAAGTACTTAGACACAAAAGGACTTTCTGTTTTGAACTTTGCAGATCGTCTAGGAAATTCTACACTGTGATAGCTTGATTTCTTTATTAATCTGCTGTCTTATGCTCATTGGTGCTGGCTGGATGTCTTCCATGTGCCTCACCCCCTCCCCCATACATTCTGCTCTGTGCCCTGGGAAACTGACCTATAGGCACTGCATCACTGAGATCCACTGACCTCAAGTTTGCCATTGGGTTTAATTAACAGGGAGCACCAGCAAGAGACAGGAGGGAGGGAGAAGAGTAAGACTGGAATATTTAAACTCCTGGTTCTAAACATATAGTCTCTCCATAGGTTATTTATCTCCTACCAGGTGACCCCTCCACCTGGCTCTCTCTGTAACCCAGGTTCTAGTAACTGTTCCCTCTTCTTACATCTTCAGGCCTAAGAGTGGTAACAGTAGCCTGCCCCATTGTTTACTGGCCGTGTTGTAATGTATCGCCCCTGTGATTTCTCTAAGTTTTTATAAACCGTACCTGTATTAAATGTCATATAAATGACCTAAGTTGAGATGGCCATCTGCATCTGGCAAGGACCCTGACTGACATAGCAATCAATCAGGAACTTCCTTGTACTGTTTTTTGTACTGAATTGATATTGCTCTTATTATACTGTTTAACTCTCATGAATGTATGTTTTAGATGATAGAATCTCACATATGGAACACAAAAGCTTATCACATGTAACCCCATAGTTTTTCTACTTTTCAAAGTTTAGTTCTTCTATATTTTTTCTCTCATACTGTGCTTAACTCTTTGAAACTAGATTAAGGAGGTATGGGCTCTAGTCCCAGATACTGTATTAGTTTCTTAGGGCTTCCATGACAAATTACCACAAAGTGAGTGATTTAAAACAATAGAAAGTTAGTCTCTCATACTTCCGGAATCTGGAAGTCTAAAATCAAGGTGTTAGCAAGCCACGCTCCCTCCAAAGGCTCTAGGGAGAATCCTGTCTTGTCTTTTCCTGGCTTCTGGTGGTTGCTGGCAATCTTCAACACTCCTCGGTTTGCAGCTGCATTCCAGTTGCTGCCTCTGTCTTCACATGATTTTCTGTGTCTTTTCCTTATCCCGTCCTCTTCTTTTAGGGACAACATTCATTGGATACAGGGCTCACTGTAATCCAGTATGACCTTATCTTCACTGATAGTATCTACAAAGACCCTACTTCCAAGCAAAGTCATATTCAGAGGTTCAGGTAGACATGACTTTTGTGGGCACACTATTCAAAGCACTATACATATGCTATGTAAATCTATGCAAACTTTTTTCCTTTTTAGATTCAATCCCTTTATCTGTAAAATAAATTATATTAAGATTGGTAATGAATAGAATAAAACTGAGTAATATTTTGCTTCATCTCTTGCCCATGCCAAACATTGCTAACTGATTGCATAACTCTTTCCAGAATGAAGCCTCAGTCTTCCTAGCATAGCACTCTATGCAGCTTCCACTATTCAACTCAGATAGGAATGTAAGATAAAACCTAATTTCAGTGGCAGGGCTGTGTAACCTATAAGGCTCCTTCTAGTTCTTTGCTTTTAAGCTTTATATTCCTTAATTAAAATGCAATATACAGATGCTTAAGGAAGTGTGGTGTATTAAAAAATAATTTTTAATTAAATATTTGTGTTTTGTCAGCAATGCAACACAAGGCGTTCCATCTTCTAACATCAAAATAATTATAAATCTTATAAGTAGGAATAGGTAACAAAAAAGCATGAATCATTCCTCTTACCAAAATAGAAAATAGAAAAATGCCAAATGCCATCACTATGTTTCAGAAATATTTCTGGAAAACATTAAAGAAATGGAAAAGCAACAGAAATCAACACTGAAACAGTAATTAATGGAGAAAAGGAAGACATGAAAACAGCACTATTTATATACAAAATGTTTTCACACCTACAAAATGGTCCCAGAAAAATAGTACAGATGGTAATATACAGACAAGAATTTATTTTCTGTTTTTCTTATAACCTAAGGTATAAGATAGATCAATTTGATAAAAAGAAACTAAAATCTCATGTTTAGAATAAAATATTCCTTCCATCTTTTTGCCTGAAATTGGAGTTGGTGTAATTTTAGTGAGTCAATAAACATCACCCCCTGTAGAGAGTTCAGACCACCTGGAGGCAGATAGAAGAGCCAGAAATATGAATGATCCATCCAATATCCTGTCTCAGAAAGGTCAATTAGCATATCCCAGATCAGTTAATTAGTAGCGAAGTGAGATTTATATGATTCCAAATTTCCATATATCACAATACCTCTCTGAGAGAGAGAAAAACGGCTTTGAAAATATTACTTTTAAAAATGTCTGCCATTCAATGGGAAAAGGACAATCTTTTGAACAAATAGTGCTAGGAAAATGAGCAAAGAATTTAAAAACTATTTCTCCAAAGAAGACATGCAAATGACCACTAAGGACGTTTAAAAGATGTTTAACATCACTAACGATGTACATCATCATTAGGAAAATGCAAGTCAAAATCACAACAATACCACTGAGCATCCATTAGGATGGCTATTAAAAAAAAAGATAAATGTTGGTGAGGATGTGGAGAAACTGGAATCCTTGTGCATTGGTAGAATTTGAAAGGGTGCAGCTGCTATGGAAAATTGTATGGTAATTCTCCAAATAATTAAACATAGAATTACCATCTGATCCAGCAATTCTACCTCTGAGTATATATCTAAAGGGATTAAAATGGGACTCAAACAGATATCTGTATGCTCATGTTCATAGGAGGACTACTTATAATAGCCAAAAGGTGGAAGCAAACTGAGTGTCCACTGAATAAACAATATGCAGTATATATACACAGTGGAATATGATCTAACCTTTAAAGAATGGAAATTCGGACACATGCTACAACATGGCTGAACTGTGAAGATATTACGCTAAGTGATATAAGCCAGTCATGAAGGACAAATATTGTATGATTCCACATATATTAGATACTTAGAGTAATTAAATTCATAGACACAGAAAGCAGAATGATGGTTGCCAAGGGCTGGGGAGAGGAGAGAATTAATGAGAAAAAGTTTGCATGTCTAAATACAATTTAAAAATATTCAAAAAAGCAATAGCGCAAAAGTAATTGAGAACTTCACTATTCAAACTATAGAAATAATTTTTAAACACTTATGGTCAATTCCCAGGATCTCTTTACAAAATTGATAAATGAAAATATATGCAGAACCAAAAAGATAGTAAATTATCACATGGAGAAAAGTTCAGAAATGCCATTTTTACAGATTCCCTGAACACCTGTTAAAGAAAAGAAAAATAAACAGGTAAAAACAGGCATTATTACACATTTCTGGTTGCAACATATAAGACCATTTCAATCTTCTAAAGAATAACGTATAAATGTTCAACACAAGGTATAAATGTATTTCTATTGCTTCTCCTTTTGGAGAAATATGCCCCAAACTAATGTTTTTGGGTACCTAGAGCCTTACCTACAGGCATTTCCTTAGAGGCTCTGAAACGTTTACAGAGATCAAGAAGAAACATGAGTTAGTAAAGTGGCCTGGGTAGGATGTGGCAATGTCCCTGCCAGTTCCAGCAAACCGTTGTCTTGCAAACATATTACAGACCTAGGTTTGCATATATTCCAAGAAAAAAAGACCAGAAAGTGTCTTTAGGAATTCTTCTACATATGGAAGAATCAGAGCTGTTTAGAAAGACTGGTATGACAGAGGAAAGACACTGTGTGTTCCTGCTTTCTGTCCCAACTAACTAAAGTAACATAAGGTAGCACCTAATATGATGAGGTACCAGAGAAATGTCCGTTCTTCTGAAAAGCCTTACATTTATATCTGGAAGGGTTTACTGACATTCACTTCCTAGGGCCAGCGTGAGCCTACTTCATTTCATATCATCTCAATGATCTACATCTATTCACACAAACCTCTTCTGGCCAACCTCTAGGGATATGGCTTTGTCGGATCTTAAATTCTTTCTGGGGTGAGGGCAGTGGAGGGCAAGGATAAAAGTGAGTTTGGTTTCTGTGTTTTCTTATTATTGTTTTAAAAATGTATTCTATTTATGCTTAACAGCTTTGCTAGCTCTCTGTACAACCTCCAGATAATAGTGACAGGATCCCCTTTAATCCCCGACCAAATAGCAGACAGTATCATTAGTTGAAAATGGCCAAGGCATGTTTTCCCATTTAAATTAAGAAAGTAAATTGCTACAATCTGTTTTCCCTTGGAAGTTGTTAAATTCTTTAGGTTGGGATTTCCACCAACTGTTTAGATATCATCTCCTTCCACACATGCCAAGACATTGTTTTCCAAATGCTTCTGAAGCAGTCTTTTAAAATTCAACAGCATGTCCCAATACCATTGTTTCATATACCCCATCCTTCTCACCTGCTCTCAAAGATGTTCATGGAAGGTGTCAGTAAAGCCACACTGAGTCAAGTAATTTCCGCAAAGTTCTAACAGCCTTGCAGAAAGCATGCCCTTCTGAGATACCGCAGCAGGAAGTGAGTCTTGTATAAGAAGGGGTAGGTGGTTTCAGGCAAGCAAAGGGGAAGGAAAGACGCAATAGAAGGGGAAAAAAGTGGGAGTAGGGGAAAGGTGGCTGGATGAGCGTGTGGGTAGGTGGGAGAGTTAGGGGAAATGGCCTGAGAAGTCAAATGCATCCGTGTGAGTAGAGAGGATACATTGGCCTGAAAATAATCTTAGCTAAATGGGAAAGCCTCATAATTTGATGAGAAAGGTTAATGATCAAGTTAAGGGTTTTGAAGACAAAACAATATGGCCAAGTCATCGGGAAAAAATAATATTTTGATTATGCATGCAGAGAAACACAGACATATAGTAAAATGTGACAGTTTAAATAAACACATTTAACAACGTCAAGCCAGGTAAATGTTATACTGTTACTGCAGGTCTTTTCAAAGCAAGAGATATTGCTATAGGTTCAAATACATTAGTGTTTTAGGAGCTGGTAGATAACATAAGGAGTAAGATTTAGTAATAGCTATGAGAAAGGAAAAGAAGAAATATCCCAAGGTGCCTGCTTTCCAACCAATCAAATCCCACCCATTCTCCAAACTCATCAAGTTCTCTATGCACCTCAAAGAAACCACCTCTGGCTTTTGGTCCAAGATGGCATCTTCCTCAATTAAACATGTTATTTATGATCCACACTGCCATTTCTCACCTAATCATATGTCACTGTATGTAGCTATGAATCTTCTGATACCCTGTATCTCCATATCTGGTTTCTCCAGTAAGGGAAAAAGACTCGTGTTATTCTGCAGATACAGAAGCTCAACAACTCTGAGGAGAAATAAATTTTTTAAAAAATACTGAGCCAATCACTGTGGTGCACGCCTGTAGTCCCAGCTACTTGCACTTGGGAGGGTGAGGTGGGAGGATGGCGTGAGCCCAGGAGTTAGAGGCTGCAGTGAGCAGTGATTTCACCACTGTGCTCTAGTCTGGGCAAGAGAGGGATACACTGACTCTTTAAAAACAAAAAATAGAGATCAAAGTATGGTTTCTAAACCAACATATATTTACAATCCAATGTTATCATATGATTCTATTTCAATTCGTGATGACATACTGGCCCTCAAAATCTATTCTTCAACTCAAAAGGCCAACTGCATACAAACCCCAATAGTTCCAGAGTTTCTCTTGGGTATGGTTCTCACGTTAAGCATGTACGCTCTGGAAGCACAACTAGTGTGCTGCCCCAGACTCAGCCCATTAGACATGTGGAGCACATTTTTGGAGGCTAATATTTTCCCAAGGATTTGAAGAAGGGGAAGCATCAAGTTACATTAAGTAATATAATTGGTAATTTTAATATCATTTCTGCATGAAAACATATGTACATGACAAAGAGGTTAAAGTAAAACAAGACTCCAAGCCATTTCACGCAGGCAGGAGATTAATCTGGGCTAAACTTCCAGAGGCCAGAGGCCTTAGGATCTTCTGCAGCAGGAATATCCTTGTGAAATACTCCAAGAAGCACTATTTTAAGGATTTCCTAAAACTGAGAAGGAAGTGCTAATGATGAGAAGAACGACTGTTGATCCAGCTCTTCCTCCAAGTCAAGTATGCTGCTATGCACGTTACAAACATTTGCTCACTTCTTTCTCTAGTCCCACAGGAATTATGGTGGCCACCTGATATAACCTTCCCAAGCTGAAGCCGCTGTGGTAGGTAACAAAAGTGGGATTCAAATGCAAGCCTATTTGAACACCATTGCTATTGTTCTTTCTAACCATAGTCTCCTAAGTAGGACTGACAGATAAGACCTGTAGGCCTAACTAGTTTTGAAGAGAATATTCCAAATTATAAGCAAGTATTAACGTATCTTTGAACAAATAGTTCAATAGCCTTTCACAGCCGTGTCTACTGACATCTCCTAGGTAAGAGAATAGCAGACCAGATCCTGCCAAGCCCAGTCTTAGCATGAGAAAGGGTCCTTGGGAGTTAAATAGACGCCTGGAGAAGGTCCTAAAGGGCACTCAACAATCTTATCATATTTAATTTAATTACTACAGTAATTAATAACTGGGTGCCTGCTAAAATAACAAAATATGCTGCAATCTGAAAGCATGGATAATTTGTCTTATAAGAAATTAACTGGCTCCCTTTCTCAGGCCGGTTTCACCGGAGCTTCTTCATAGATCTAAGAATCAAATCTCAAATTTTCAATAATTTTTCTAATCACACAGTGAATAAAAAGCATGTGATGCCTTTGCAGACTTCATGATGGGATTCTTGAGGCCTTTCCAAAAGAGATCACCTAATTATAACTGCCAACATTGCAGAGAAATTGCATCACTCCTGTTGCATACATCAGTGAGGAAATGGGACAGACAGAGGAAGGATTTTCATGTTGGGGGGAAGGAGAGTAGAGTATATGACTAATGCCTGCATAACTCTGGAGAAGATATAGAATTTTTGCTCTTAAGTGAAAAGATAAGCTTAGGTATTGTATTAAAATCAAGCCCTTTGACTAAAACAGGATAGTCTAGAAATAGTTCAGAAGCACGGGATACTTGAAACTTAAAATGTGCTTTCAAAGAGGTTATTTTTATAAACCAAATATGCACAGGAAATTTTGTTGTTCTCTTATTCCATAGCCTAAAGAGCTGTATTGTCCCAGCACAAAGACCTTCTTGGACTGAATCCCAGTCACAGTTGGTTTACTTAAAAATCATGAAAACCTTACTTGATATCATCTTGTTTCAGACAACATATTCGTATAAAGATCCTTTCACTTACCTACATTTCTCCATTTCCAAGACCAAATAGTGACTCTTTGCCCTCTCCTCTCCCTGAGCCACTAACCTCCATTCCCACAAAATGCAAAAAAAAAAAGTTAAAATAATTTCCATATCTTGTACTGTATTCAACTTTTGTCTACTTAAAATATAAATTTTAAATGTATACGAAACCAAAAGGAGTTATAAAACTTCATCTGTGATATATGCCCTAATCATTCAGTAGACTTGTAATTCCTATCATTTGAGAAACTCCTAATTCATTTCATTTCACGATTAATAAGGGACTTTCAGAAACTGGAACAACATTTCTGTAGGGATATCAGTATGTCTCAAATTAAATGTGTACATTCTTTGCCTCAGCAGTTCCATGACTAGAAATTAATTTTTGAAATACTGACACAAAAGCTCAAAAATGTAAGTGTAGGAATGTTTACTGCAGCACTATTTGTAATATAAAATATTACGACCAACCCAAAGGACCATTAATAGGGTAATGGTTAAAGAAATTATAGTACAAGCATATTAAGGAATACTATGAAGAAGTTAAAAACAATGAATATTGAGATGGACGGACATCTAAGGCATATTGCAAAGTAGAAGCAACTATTTATAGAAGAATGCATGTAACATATTTTTTGTTTAAAAGTACACTTGTGCACATATATGTTTCTCTGTGTGTATTATTATATATAATCCATCATTAACACTTCTTTCCTTTGGTGGAAAAAGGGAAACAGTATTATTTGAAATACAATATTCTTGCAAGCAATAGAATTTTTCTTTAAAAACTCTATCTCAGCCAGGCATGGTGGCTCACACCTGTAATCCCAGCACTTTGAGAGGCCGAAGTGGGTGGATCACGAGGTCAGGAGTTCGAGACCAGCCTGGCCAACATAGTGAAACCCTGTCTCTACTAAAAACACAAAAAATTAGCTGGGCATGGTGGCAGACACCTGTAGTCCTAGCTACTCAGGAGGCTGAGGCAGGAGAATTGCTTGAACCCTGGAGGTGGAGGTTGAAGTGAGCCAAGATTGTGCCATTGTACTCCAGTCTGGGCGACAGTGTGAGGCTCCATCTCAAAACAAAACAAAAACAAAACAAAAAACTTTACCCTGAAAAATATGAATCAGTTGTTCCTCTGATAAGAGGATATTTCAAAATATTAGGTTCAGATGACATATACCTGTTTTAAAAACATCTGTATATCACAGATGCTTTATATACACAGGTGTGAATATAGTCATGGTATACATTCATCCTGTATATCACGCAGATGTGAATATGCATGATGTTTCAAAATGAACATTTAAAGAGCTTTCATTTGTAATCTTAGAGAAAAATTTTTTACTAATGGGACTATTTTCTTCATCAATAGGATTTCCAATGGAAAACAAAATCCCTCAGATAAAACATTGAATCAAGGAATGTCCTATGTTCTCAAATGGAGAGGGTACCAGCAGTAACTAACCATCATAAGAAGAGGTATTTGCCATAATAAACTTAAGTTACTAAAGGAAAAAAGAAAAGACAAGCTTTAGCTCAGAAATTCGATAATCGTGTTATACAGTTATACAGCTATACAGCTATATAGTTCCTGGCCCTTTAACAGACCTTGCATTTCATTTGGCGGGGGAGGGAAGATGGCTTGCAAGGGATTTACTTTTTATTCTTAGTCAAAGCAACTTCAAAATTGTTGTCTAACATGGGAATATGAGTGAGAGACTTTGAGTCATTAATACTGTGCACGATGCACCTCCACACCATGGATCACTTTGGCTACTTTTTCTTCACTGATTCAGTCCCCCTGACAGATATTATGTTCCATGACGTTTCTCTGTCATTCATTTAACAGCTTTTTTTCAGTGTGAGTGATACAGCATATTCAATGATATATTTTTCATGGTATCTAATACACATTGCCAAGGTATACCTTCAACAATAGTCCTGCAACTCAAAAAACAAACTGTAAGAGAACAAACAAAATTTCTATAGCTAACAATTTAAATTGGGAGGCCAGATACATATGTGGAAATGTAAATACTGTAAATCAAATAATGTAATAATGAATTAACAAACAGATCTCCTGGCCTTGGGTTGTTTTTTGTTTTCTGGTTTTTTTTGAGACAGTCTCGCTCTGTCACCCAGACTGGAGTGCAGTGGCATGATGTCGGCTCAGTGCAACCTCCATGTCCCGGGCTCAAGAGATTCTCGTTCCTCAGCCTTCCAAGTAGCTGGGATTGTAGGCATGCATCACTATGCCTGGCTAATTTTTGTATTTTTAGTAGAGAAGGAGTTTCACCATGTTGGCCAGGCTGGTCTCCTGACCTCAGGTGATCCACCCACCTTGGCCTTCCAAGTGCTGTGATTATAGGCATGAGCTACCACGCCTGTCCACCTTGGGATTCTTATTCTTCCATCATTCTTTCCACTGATGGCCAATTTTAACTGTGCTGGGTAGGACGGAGGCATAGGCATAGAAAGAGCAAGTGCTGAATAGCTACAGGCTACTAAAATGTCACTCAATTAATGCTGCATTTTGATACTGCATGTGACAGTGGATGTAATGTGCAAGAAAGTATTTAACAAATACATGTTCAGGAACATGGTCATACTAATAAAGCAACAGACCATTAAGTGTTTCTGCTTTTCACATAGGGTATCCATGGAGATAATTAAAACAACTTCCAGGGAAAGGTAGAATCTGTCATTAAAAATTAATCTCCTCATTATGAAAGAGATACAGTAATGACAGACCTTCAGATCTTCGAGATGCCCATAATTTTTTAAACATCTTTTTAAAAAGACATTCATACTATGCAGCTCATTTCTGCAAAACGTGACTTGATTACAAAGTCCTCACTGCTTACATGATTTATTTTGGAAGACTGAGTCACCCTAAAGTTTTACAGCTATCTCTAGTCTGTGAAAAAATTCTAAAGCTTAAAAGCTCTCAAGGAAATGAATCAAAACATTCTGGAAAATTCATTCTCTTCAGGGAAGGTAAGATAACCATGGCTATAAGACTGGTCACCCTAAGAAGGTACACGGGGAAGAAGAATGACCGCATGTAACATGGCCTCAGATCTTTCAAAGGAAAAAATAATAACAAAAAGGAAGATGCCTGTCTTCTTGCTTAAGATGTGTAGCAGAAAGTCAGACATGTCTTCAAGTATTCCTTCAGGTTGTAGATCAGGCATGTTGCCCTATTTCAGCATCACACTGCCAACCTTCTCTATAGCAACCAGACTTTCTTGTGAAATTATGTCACATTGACGTGTTTTAGGCCTCACATTCACCTGAGATAAACACTCTAGTAATATACAGTGGAACCATGCAATGGCCATGGTTGGCTAATCATGATACACTGGATTTTTACTAAATGCAATTGAATGCCAGAAAAAAAGTCTTCTGTTTGAATCTACACAATAAAGAGCTTAGCATCTTGTAGTATCCACATAGGATACTCTTGATTTTTGTAATCACTGAGGAGAAACATGGCACTGGAATTGGTGACTGGGTATGAGTCCCATTAAGTAAATATTAATAGTTAAAAAGCATAATTCTCTCTATGATTTGACCCAGGAATATTTGCTTACTTGCCTAAGCATTAGTCATACTTCTCTCTATCATGACTGCTAGGATTATGTAATAAAGATATTCTTCAGAGTCTCTTCCTAGACCTTTTAGGAGAAGAAAATGATGTTCTCATTTCCCCAAACCCAGTAAGCTTATCCTGACCAGCCAGGAAGTTTCAGAGAGTCTTCTACTGCCTCCCCTAGTCAAAGATCTATAACTTGAGAATTAGTGTCACTTTTTAATTGTAGTGAAAACCTTAAAATACTCACATTAAACCCCAAAGGGATTTTCATTCCTGAGATTTATATATTACCATCTTGGAAATTGTTTCCTGTCTTTTGGCACATTTCTGCATTCAAACACCTCCTGATCTTCCAGGTCACCAGTACCAGTGCTCCCACTACAGAAACCCTTCCATTTCAAGCTCTCCAACCCACTTTTTCTCCATTCATCACCCCCAGTTATCAATTTCCTCCTTATCCTGCCAGATTCCTTGATCCATTCTTATAATTATCCTGTTGGTAATACTTCTAACTCCATCTTCTGTCCCCTTTTTCACTGTACTCCCCTGGCAAAGCCCAACAGTGATTAAGCTAGCCACTATTTAGACCATACCTGCTACTACTTAGACCATACCTGCAGTCCAGCTGGTAGAAGAATAAAACAAAACCAAACACAAGCATGCTCGCACATCTTACTTTAGATTCATGACCACAAATCTTGCAGGGGACTCAATACTGCCAGGCAACTTTGCCATGCTGCTCTAACATACATGTTCCCTCACTTCTCTAGGTGATAACATCACATGTCTATCTCTCTCCTCTGATTCCCTATTACTTTCAAATGCATAAAGAACAGAAGCAAACAGACTCACCTTTTCAATGCCAGATCTACCACTCATCTGCCATTCTTCTTCTCTACATCCCTTTTTGCTTTTCTGGATGAAGTGTCTCTGCTCCTGTTGAAGTCCAAGCCCCTATCTTGTGCTCTAAATCCCATCCGTTCACACCTTCTCAAGGATTTATCTCCAACAGTTATCCCCCTATTGTGCATCATCAGTGTCATCTGGACAATGTCTATTAGATCATATCCACTAATGTGCACACATACCAAATATCTTTACTTTATTCTGAATTCTCCACTAGGCATTCCACATTGCTTTGTCCCCTTTCACAGGAAACTTCTTGAGGGAATTCTCTATAGCTGAAATAGCCACTTCCTCACCTCACATATTCTTTTTCCTTGACCCATTTCATTCCAAATTCTACTCCCACCAATCCTGTCAAGACGCCAGCCAATGGCTTCCCTCGACACATTGCTAAGCCCAGTGGTCGCTTCTTGGTTCTTACATTGCTTGACATCCCTCCTACTTGGTTATCCCCTACTTTCTTCTAGTAGCTTCCAGTACACCTCACTCTCATGGTTTTCCTCACTAATTATTCTTTTTCAGCCTTCCGTGTCTCCTCTCCAGGCCGAGCCTCCATGCTAGACCCCCTTCTTTTCTCTGTGTACACACTCCCTCAGGGTAACCTCCTCCAGTTCCATCTATGTGTCAGTGATTCCCATACTAGAGATGTGCAGACCCAGCTTCTTCCTTCTTGACATATTCACCAAGATGACTGATAGGCATGTCAAATTTCACAGGATCAAAACAATTCTCAATTCCTTTTCCTCCTCGTTCCCTGCAATTACTTTTTCTTCAATAAATTGTCCTATTCTGGCCAAAAATCAAGGAACCACACCTGATTCTTCTGTTTCCCACATCACTCTAAGCCATGAGGAGTTTCTCTTTATTCCATCTTCAATGATGCCCTAAACATATTCCACTTCTATCAATTTTTCTGCTATTAGCCCAGTATAAGCCCATATTCCCTCTCATCTGCACTGCTGCAAAACTGACCTGTAATCCATTCTCCACCAAAAACCAGAGTCATCTTCTAAAAGTCAAGCCTCACTAATCTCATGCTTAACATCTTTCACTGGTGTCCAATGTACTTGGAATACAACACAAACTCCTTATGCTTGTTGACAAAGTTCTCTGTGATCTGACCCTAGCCCTCTTCCCTCACCCCATTGTATCCTATTTTCACCTGTCCTGCTGTGCTCCAGCCACCCTGGCCCTCTCTCTGTTCCTGACACCTGCCAACTTACTTCCTGCTTAGGGCCTTAGGAACCATCCTCTCTGCCTAGAATGCTCCTACCTCTGATGTTGGCAATGATTGTTCCTTCTTGTCACTCAGCTTAAATATCACCTTTCAGAAAGGTCTTTCTTGACCCCTAAAGTCTGCCTAATCATTCCTGTTTTCCTGTTGCATTACCCTGTTTTTATTATCTGCATTGTACGTACTTGAAATACTATCTGGTATTTTTCTGTGTACGTATTTTCCATCTTTTCCCTTTAGAGTGTAAGCTCCACAAGTAGGGAGATACTCTGTTGTATTTATTACCGTATCTCAGGATCTAGAAGTGTCTAGCGTCAAGTGCATGCTCAATAAATATTTGATAATAAGTGCTTTCTCAGTAGAGCTTAGTCAAAGAATATGAGCTCTCTGGTATAAAAAAAGTTACCTATTTGCAAAATAAAAATAATATACTTAGGTTTATGTTGCAGATAATACTTTTGAAAAAAAAATTTTTTTTGAGACAAGGTCTTACCGTGTCACCCAGGTTGGAGTGCAGTGGCATGATCCTGGCTCACTGCAACCTCTGCCTCCTGGACTCAAGTGATCCTTCCATCTCAGTCTCCCGAGTAGCTGGAACTACAAGTGAATGTCACCATGCCCTGCTAATTTTATTTATTTTTTTGTAGAGACAGGGTTTTGCCATGTTGCCCAGGCTGGTCTCAAACACCTGGACTTACACAATCTGCCCGCCTCAGCCTCCCAAAGTGCTGGGATTACAGGCATGAGCCACCACACCTGGCTCAAAACACTTTCACAGACATTTGTTTAATTTTCTCTGTTACCTTTTAAAAGGTCTTCATGATCCTTCCTTTCCCCAACAGAGAGAGAGGTGCTAAATGATCTACACCAGGTCATAGTGTCAGGTGGTGGCAGTGCTGGGACTAAAACCTAAATGGCTGGACTCCTTGCTCAGTGCTCTTCCCACTAAGCCTAAATTAACTAATGAAAACAATATATTGAAATGTGTGTGTGCTGCACTTAGAAGACTATATTAAAGTTATTTGTTCATATGTCTCTTTTCTCACAGGCTATATGTTCCTATAAAACAAAGTTGATGTTTTATTCATCTATGTATTCCTAGTGCTTAGCATACTGCGTGGTACCTTGTAGGTGTTAAAATGCTTCTTGAATTTAACTGAATACTCATCAGAGCCAAGTCTTCCTCTCAATGCAAAACAGATTGGTTATTCTATCTCAATACTAAAGACTTCACTCTGAATATATAAAACCCTTAATGATTCTTCTGAAAAGCCCTAAGTTTCACATTACCCAGCACCATCTGAGTCTTTCACTGACAATGTATGTACCACAAGTTGCAGGAGGTTAGAAGAGCAGTAGGCAGTCCTCTAAATCATTACTCCAATTCACTTTTCCCTTCCTGATATGATCAAAAGGGTGTGCTGAAAATCTGAGATTTATTCAATCTGAAGTCACAGGCTAGAGACATATGCTATATTTTTTTCATGCTCTGAATGTAGAGGAAAAATGAGTTACAATGGTATAATGAAAAAACATTGAATGAGGTATCAAAAATCACAAATTATGAATCCAGTGAAGACTCCAAACAACTACGTGATGCTATGCAGATTTCTGTCGGTCTCTCAGCTTCCTTACCTACAGTATAGGGGTGATGATTATATGAAGGGTCATTCCCAGCTCTAAAATCTGTTACTCTCTAAGTAGTCACGATTTTTATGACACTGTATCCAGCATATCTTATCCCCTTCAGTCTCTAAACTCAAAATAGGTAGAAGACTATCATAATTAGGTTAGGGTACAGTGGTAATAGTTAAACATAAATGAATGAATGAACCAAATGGCTAGATAAATGGGCAATTCTATACCCCTCCCCAAACTTTCTTTCAAGATACAGAGTAGAAGTAGAATTTTTATGAACAGCAAATCTTAAATCCCACAACACAACAGTTTCAAAATGCTTTAGAACCAAAGGAAATATCTCCCTTTAGCATCTAGTATTTTTTATCATATGTTAAATCAAGAAGACTTCTGAATCTTAGGGAGAGATTAGGATCAGGGGAATGCTGGACTTGCTAATCAATGAAGCAGGTCCTTCTCTTAATTCCATTATTTTATCTCCCATCGCCATAAGGGGTACACCTACCTCACAAAAGTTTGGTCACTGATATAATTCCAACAATGCCAAAAAGAACAAGCATAGCGGAGAATACAATTGACAGTGTGCTGGAGCCTATTGTTAACTTTTTCGGGAAACTTGCAAGCTGGCTGTTAGATGCTGGTAGTTTGAAATTGGCCATGGTGGAAATATTTACATGATGGAAATCTACAAACACTACAAATCAGGATTTTTTGTTTTTGTTTGAAACAGAGATCCAGTTTGTCAACACACTACTGACCATGGCACTTGGCTAGAAAGGCTCTGAGAAAAGCAGATAATGCAACACCAACAGAGAACAAAGAGAAGATTCATAAATCAAGAAACCTGAGTTCTAGTTCTAATATTCCCATTAACCAACCATGAAAACTGGAGCAATTTTCTAAATCTCTGTGTTGTTGACTAAAATGTTAAGAGAAGTTAAACAAATGAACTCAAATATCTCTTTAGGATCTAAAACTTGGGATTTTATGATTCTCTGTCTGGGTCATACCTACGATGACTCCCAAGATCTTACAGGAAATGCTCCATGAAACAAAAGCTGGGCAGCACCAAGATATTGATCAATCTTCCCATCTTCTGCTAGACCACAGTTTAGTAGTTTTAGTCCGATGCATCTGGCCAACGCACCACACTCAAACTGGACTATAGTTCTAAAGTTCTCAGGATCTTTTAATTTGTCTCAGAAAGCCTCCAGCTGACTCAAGGGTTACCTTTAGGCTTAAGCTAGAGACTCTCAGAGCATTTCTGTCCGTAGTTGTCAAGTGCATGCTACTTCTATCCTGTTGCAGCTGTGAAGTTCCACAAGGAACCCTCTAGGCATAAGGGCAGGAATGAAAAGTGTCATGCTACCAGAATATTTTTAAAAAGCACATGTCCTAACACCGGAGTTCCAGTCGTGATCATGAGTCACCACCCTGAATCCATTATAAAGTAAGCCCCTTGAAGGGAAAGACTGGGTATTACCCACAATACCTGGCACAAGAATCATAAAAAAATTTGGTAAAGTCAATTCCCTGGTTTGGTAGAGTTTGGGGTTCATTGACCTGATATTGGTATATGGGCAACAAATAACATTTAGTTAAATAAGTGCTCATGACAAGCCAGCACGTATTTATCTTATCATGTAGGATGGCAGTGTCATTGTGCAAGGTTCAATCATGAAAAAAAATGGAAATCTTGCTCCTGCTCTGCCAAGTGTTCTCACTCAGGGATGCAGAGATTTGTAAACATGATCATTGTTCCCTAGTCATGAGCTTCAGAAGAAAAATGCACGTAACATATTTTGGGATGAAGTATCTAATTGGTAAATAGCAATGGTACATTTCGACATAATCCTAAAAGTGATGACAAGAATAATATCTAGCAGGATCTATTTGTCAGTGTGTTGGAGCCAGATTTCTAAAAATTCAGTCACAGGGAGCAGAACTTAAAAATAGACAAAGTGGTTTAAACTTAGAATGGATTCTGGAAAATGATCATATGTATCTAATCTAACTCAAAAATACAAATCTTTAAAAGACTAAAGCAAAAAGGGGGGAGTTTTTTAGGTCAGTCTGTTATGTCCAATCAGATCAGTACTTAAACCAGTGAAAACAATTCTTAAAGCTCCCTAAAGAAATAGGATCCATGAAGTCTTGGAAATTTACTCCAGGACTGAAAGCATTCCCCAAATCAACAAGATTTTAAATCTAAAGACTAGAGGAATATTTCCAGTGTACCATATCACAAAATTCAATTGCACATCGAATAGAAATATAGTCAACAGTACAATGAACCTCAGTTCTCCTTTTAAAATGTTCATTATTCAACACATTTTATTGAACTTGATCCAAACTGGATTCAGACATGGCCAGTCTGTAAGCTCAAGAAGTCCACAGAGCACAGTAGAAGGCTAACATACTCACAATTGTAAAAACACAGCGTATGGAGTGGTGAAAACAACAGCCCGCCCAGATACATGCAGATTCTGAGATCATAATGCCATTCCAGGCAATGGCTCAGCTGGAAGCAGGAGCTTTTTTTTTTTTTTTTTTTTTTTTTTTGAGGCAGGTTCTCACTCTGTCACTGAGGCTGGAGTGCAGTGGTATGACCACAGCTTATTACAGCCTTGACTTCTTAGGCTCAAGTGATCCTTTTGCCTCAGTCTCCTGAGTAGCTGGGACTACAGATGATGCATACTACCATCTACAGCTAATTATTCACTTTTAGTTTTGTAGAGACAGGATCTCCCTATGCTGCAAAGGCTGGTTTCGAACTCCTGGCCTACAGCAATCCTCCCACTTCCATTTCCCAAAGTGTTGGGATTACAGATATGAGCCACCACGCCTGGCCTAGCAGCATTTTTTAATTAAGTGCCAGGTTCCAGGGTGACTTCAGAGTGTTCTTCCTTTTTAGTGGGTACTATCACTTCTAAAAGTAACAATTATTTTCTGACCAGGGAAGTAAAAAAATAAAATAAACCCACAAAGCATTTAAGGTTTTAAAAAGCAATCCTGGTTCAATACAAAGGCCTTGTGCAAAGGGGGATGGCTCTCCACATGAATCAGGTGGCAAAGTTCAGATATTTAGGGCACTGTACATAAAAGGAGACACGCCAGGAAGTGCCCAAGCCCAGGAGATACTGGTACTGAGACAGGGTGGAGCATTGTTGAAATGGAACGAGAGAGAAGAGCCAGTCAACAAGGCCTTCAAGTTCAAGAGGAGACATTTTTAATTAGAAACTTGGAGTGACTTTGATCAAAATTACATGGGAAGGCTGGGTGTGGTGGCTCATGCCCGTAATCCCAGCACTTTAGGAGGCTGAGATGGGTGGATCACTTGAGGTCAAGAGCTCCAAGACCAGCCTACCCAACATGGTGAAACCCTGTCTCTACAAAAAATACAAAAACCGGCTGGGCGTGGTGGCTCACACCTTAATTCCAGCACTTTGCGAGGCTAACGCCGGCAGAATACGAGGTCAGGATATCACGACCATCCTGGCTAACATAGTCAAACCTTGTCTCTACTAAAAATACAAAAAATTAGCTGGGCCTGGTGGCACATGCCTGTAATCCCAGCTACTCAGGAGGCTGAGGCAGGAGCATCGCTTGAGCCCCAGAGGCGGAGGTTGCAGCAAGCCAAGATCATGCCATGGCAACAGAATAAGACTCCATCTCAAAAAAAAAAAATTTAAAACACCTAGCTGGCACACACCTGTAGTCCCAGCTACTTGGGAGGCTGAAGCAGGAGAATCACTTGAGCCCAGGAAGTAGAGGTTGCAGTGAGCCAAGATTGTGCCACTGCACCCCAGCCTGGGTGACAGAGCAAGACTCTTGTCAAAAAAAAAAAAAAAGAAAAAAAAAATTACACAGGAAGATCCTGTTATTGAGTTTAAAGTTTATTATTTATGTCCCTAGTATTTATGCATAAACCTATTATATTAGTTTGCTAGGGCTGCCATGATAAAGTACCACAAACTGGGTAGGTTAAACAACAGAAAATTATTGTCTTAAAGTTCTCGAGGCTAGAAGTCCAAAATCAAGGTGTTGGCAGGGTTGTTTTCTTTCACAAGTGGTGTGGAAGAATCTGTTCTAAGCCTCTTTCCTTGGTGTGCAGGTGACTGTCTTCATGTCCTATGCTGTTTCCCCTTTCCATGGAGCAACAGTTATATTGAATGAAGGCCCACCCTAACGACATCATTTAACTTGCTTACCTCTGTAAAGACCCTGTCTCCAAACAAGATTGATTCTGAGGTACCGGGGTTAGGACTTTATGAATTGGGGGAGGGGGGAGGGGACACAACACCTGGATTTTAGAAGGCACAGCCCTTATTCACAAAGAGTTTATTATCCCATTTTGAGGTCAGGACTTAGTCACAGGACACTTTCAGAACTTCCTTTAGAGAATGTAATCAAATGATAACCTCTCTGTTTTGGCCAGGAAGCCTTTAAAGCAGCTGCTTCAAAATTTCACGCACGCGGTCCCCTTCACAATTACTGCCACAACTCAATGCTACTATTTACTTGATGCTTTTTAATCTGTGCTCTTTTTACTTAAGTGAGTTTACCTCAGTCCATTAATGGAAAACCAGTATCCCTGCCAAAAATAGAAGGCAAATTTAAAACTAAACACATTAGCATTAAATTTTAAAATACTGCCCCTGAATCATTTGAAATCCTTTCGCCCCAGTTCAACATAGCCCTAAAGTCTGGTACATTGGAAGGAGCCCTCTGAATTAGGAAATTATTAGACAACTTTGGTCCAAATTCTGTCACCATCATCTGTGGTGGGTAAGCAACTTAACCTGCTAGCTTCCTCCTCTGGTTCTCACCATCAGGTGGCACAGTTAATCAAGTGGAAAGCTACCCTAAGAATTATATGAAATAGAGCTGGGCATGATAGCTCACTCCTATACTCTCAGCACTTTGGGAGGCCCAGCTGGGAGGATCACTTGAAGCCAAAAGTCCAAGACTAGCTTGGACAACATAGAGAGACCCTGTCTCTACAAAAAACTTAAAAAATTAGCCAGGCATGGTGGTGCACTGCCTGCAGTCCCAGCCACTCAGGAAGCTGAACTGGGAGGATCGCTTGAGCACAGGAGTGCAAGGTAACAGTGAGCCTGACTGTGCCACTGCACTCCAGCCTGGGTGACGGAGCAAGACCCTGTCTTTTCTTTTTTTTTTTTTTTTTTTTTTTTGTATCTTTTTCCTCCTTTTTTTTTTTTTTTTTTTTTTTTTTTTTTTTGAGACAGTCTAACTCCATTGTGTAGGCTGGAGTGCAGTGGCACAATCTTGGCTCACTTCAATCTCCCCATCCTGGGTTCAAGCAATTCTCTGCCTCAGCCTCCTGAGCAGCTGGGTTTACAGGCACCCACCACCATGCCCAGCTAATTTTTGTATTTTTAGTAGAGAGGCGGGGTTTTGACATGTTGGTCAGGCTAGTCTCGAACTCCTGACCTCAGATGATCCACCCACCTTGGCTTCCCAAAGTGCTGGTATTACAGGCATGAGTCACCACGCCCAGCTGACCCTGTCTCAAAAAATATATTATATATGAAAAAATATGATTAGAAGAGCTCTCTCAATATAAAAGCACTATAAAAATATTATCATACATAAAGTGGACAGCAGATGAAAAACATGAACCCTTACTTCTACCTTCTTTTCCACTCTCTAATTTGGAGCTCTCCCTGTATTCTCTGAGTTTTCTTACAGTTACACTGCCCGCCCACACCAGCATGCACTTCTCTTAGCCTGTCGCTGGTGCTGGTCTCTATAGGAACGCCAAAGCTGTTCTTAGTGACAGATGACCTCATTTCCATCACCCTGAGCCTCAAGCCTTACGGAGTGAGGCAGGTTCTGCCTTCGCTGTGTGTTGCTGGTGATCACTACTCTGCAGCTCACCTCTGCACTCAGCTGCACCCCACTAGCACAGTCATCAAAAAGCACTAAGAAGACAGTCCCTGATTTTCTCTTCTTCACCGCTTTTGAGTGCAATGCTTTGCTTTTCCATAAATAGTTCAGAGCCTCATGCCACGTGAATATTTCTTCAAAAGTGGTTATCTCCAGGAGACTCAAGCACAGCTGTCAGTTAACTTGACTTAGAAGCAACAGATTAGGGAAAGGCAGCATTTCCCCCAACAGCACCGCTTTTTATCCCACTTTACTCAGCCAGAGGCAGCTCAATTTCACCTCTATATCTGAGACTGAAATCTTACCTGTCCTCCATTCCTGTAACATCTCCATTTCCAACTTGAAAAATCAAGCCAAACAAATCTCAGTATGTGTTAGGATCCTCTCCCCTTTTAGCTTCAAAGATAAAATGTGCTTAGGAGGCAGGGAAGGGGTGATTGAGCTGGTACTGTCATGATCTAGTGCTAACATTCTGAGTGTGGAGTGTCTCTCTTTCTCTCAAAGAGGCCTTCCTGAGTCCTGGAGAGAGATCCCATTTCGGGAGACTCAGGCTTGCAAACTTCCCTGAGATGGTCACTTACAGCTCTCTGCCCTAGACACTGGGCTTCCAAGCACACACTGCCTCTTTCCACCAGGGTCTTCCATCTGGCCTCTGTGGGCCCTGGGTAACATCAGCTCCTGGGGCTCCTTTCCAGCAGGAGTAACAATTTCCCCAACACCAGGTCTGCTGTGGGCAAGATCCCCCAAACCTGGTTCACAAGAATCATGTGTTCTTGCCCCAACAACTCAAACAGTGCAGGTTATTGTCAGCGCAGCCCTTCTGACTCTGAGTTCTAGCCACATCCTCTCACCTTGGGAGTCTTCAGGTGTGGGCCGGACACCAGTCCACTGCAGACAGCACTCATGAAGTTCTTAGAGCAGTTCCCTCCATGCCTCTCTCATTTGACTTGAGGTCAAGGTAAGTACCCCTGCTTCTCTTCAGTGTATGTATATGTTTTTGACAAAGATAACAGGTTCCCCAGAACATAGACAATGGCCCCAAAGAAATCCCCTATGAAATCAACAAGTCTCTCACCTGGTAGCCAAGTTAAGTGTCATGAGAATGATTCTGGACCAGCTCCTTCCCAAGCCCTGCTTGGACAGTCAAGCATCTCACTTTGGACTTTGGGGATGGTTGTCACCTTTCACTTTGGGGCCTCAGCTGAAATTTTTTATCCAAGACAAGTTCCACTTTAACATCCTTGCACCTTAATAACGCTATTAATCTTTGAAATACAATTTCCACCATCAGATTTTCCCATATATCTTTAGTTTTTTTCAACTCAACAATAACTTATGAAAAACAATCAGCTATACTTAGCAATATAGCAAATAGAAATAGAAAAATATACTCTATTCCTTGCACAAATATGTTTAATCATCATCATAATCATCATGATTATCAGAATTGACATTTACTATAATCTTACCAAAGCAAATCCTGTTCCAAGCACTTTAGAAGTATGCAGAGAAATCCTACCAAGTATTTTATTTTTTCCAGTAAGGTTGATATCATTATCATAGGGGAGTAAGCCACTTGTCCAGTGTCACCCAGGAAGCAAGTGGCAAAGCAGAGATTTAAACACAGATCTGCCCAAATTCAGAGTATAGACACTTGACCACTAGCTACTAGTACATGAGTCGGGAGGTTTATGACAAAGCATAATGGATAGAGCATACGCTTCAAATTCAGGAAAATTTCAACTCCTTGTCCTTGCTAAAAAATATTGGAGATGTAAATTAACTATATGGCCTATTTCTTCAGCCATAAAATGGGGATACTGATAACTGCCTAACATAGATATTTGTTGCTGTACTCAGCATCCATCTCCCTCCCAATTCTCAGCAGAGGGGCTTGTATCATACTAGTCCCATCGTTAGCTCCAAGTTGGCCCTCATTGGCTTAGAAGATAATTTGCATACTCCATTCTCTGGGCCACAGTTATTGGGGTTGAGAGAGGGCTAGTTTTTGTTTGTTTGTCACTGACAAATCCTGACTGATATACCACCCCATAAGGCTGTTTAAAGGATTAAATAAGACAATTGGCTTAATGCCTGGCAAAAATGAACTTTAAAAATTAAATGTTTGGCAGTGATATGGAACATCAATGAGCCAGAGGATGTTAGACCGAAAAGATTAACTAGGAGGTTCATAACAAACATCCAAACAAAGTGAGAATTGAAAGGATAGTGCCAGGAAACACTGCTAACTTAAAACTTGTATTCCTTGGCAGAGACTGGATGTGCATGTTAAAAGTGCAGTAGGAGTCAAAATCTTGTACAAGGTTTCCAATCCTGAGAGCCTGAAAAATAGCATTTCTACCAACAAAAAACAGGGAAATCAAGACTGGTTTCACACATCAGTCTGTTTGTTTTAGACAAACTGAGTTTGAGGAGCAGCATATTCACAGAAAAATGATTCTGGAAGCTTTAGACAGAGGTTGGGATTCAATAGGGGTATGCTGGGACACTGGCTCTCTGGAGGAAAAGCCCTGATTTGTAGTGTTTGCGGTTTCCTGTGGCATAAATGCTGTCATCACAGCTGACTTCCTGCTATCAGTGTGCATGCAATGAATGCAGAGCTGTGCTTTCAGTGCATGACGTGCAGAATCGGCTCTCGGGAGCGAGTAAGAGATGGCTCCAGGAACATTTAGTTGGAGATGAAGCTTTCTGCTTAAACTGGCCTCTTAAAAGAAGGAAATCCACAGTAAAGCCTGAAGAATATTTAGAGAATAAGGAAAGAAACAAGTTTCTGTAAAATTAAAAGGATTAGTCAGAAAACTGGCAGATCCAGGACAGTGTCACAGCCAATGAAGAGAAAAGTCTCAAAAAGAAAGGGCAAAAAACAGCATCAAAGGATGTTGGGGGTTGAAGATTGTAAAAACGGTCTAGTAATCTGACTTTTAAGAGTTATTGTTGACTTCCAAGTGCATGGTTTTAGTATACAGTATGGATAGAGGGGTTCTAGTTGTAATTTCTCATAAAAATAAGAATTCTCTATATGTATTTTATTTCTTCATATCTTTTTCTTAATAGAGATACTGAAGAAATTGTGTCGAAATATTTTAGCTCACTTACATTGGTAACATCGACCTTTGGAAAACAATAAATTACATCAGTTACGGGTTAGAGAAAGATGAAGAGGTTTTAAATTTTATGGCAAAGAAATGTCTGTACTATATGCAATCATGTTAGATCATCTCAGTCTCTCTTATGCCTAGAGCTTATATAAGTAAAAACTCAGACCTATGGATTTAAAATCCGAAGGAAGGTGTGCTGCACTAAAAAGGAAACATAAGAGATAAAAGAATAAAAAGTTTTTCTAATGTATCTGATCATAAAGGTCACCTGAAAAACTGTGGCACCTTTACAAAAACAGTATTGGTGGGGTATTTTAAATGGTGCTATTAAAAACTAGCAAAAAATTATAAATTAAACCTCTATGAGCCTCCATCTAAGAAACTGAAGCATCCTACTCTACTGAATCTTGAAAGATCTGATTCATGTTCAGAGGGAGGCCCAGCAAATGCCCATTTAACATATTTCATTGTAACCTCACAAGCCTGCTGGGTGCAAGAGAGGAGACTGACAAAGGGGACAACAGAAGCAGCATGGGAACAATTCCAAACCCTGCATGTGTTGTGACCCAAGAGGGAACGTGAATATGCTATTCTTCCAAGCATCCCACCAGGTTCCAGGGGATTTTAGTTTTTGATGACAAGGGCTTTGTTATTATTTGTTTGTTTGTTTGTTTTCTTATAAAAACAGCCCATAAACACAAGCTAACTGCTTCTCTGGCACTCAGTCTGAGACAGCAATCTGTTCCAATGCTAGAAGAAAAATCTGCCATTGAATTTGGTGTTAAGTCATACTGCTTTCCTAAGGAGTTTTCACGGGTAATTTTGGCTATACAAAAAATCACCTTCAGGAAGTGACTTTAGCACCGAATTCCTTTTAAGAAGCAACTCCACGATGAAGGAAATTCCTATTAAGCATGTATTTTTCCCTGCTATTTTACTGAGCAACCATGTACACATTACTTAATCCCTCTAAGCCTTCAGCTTCTAATTTGTGAAATGAGACCAGTAGAGTAAATGATCATTAATTTTCTTTCAAAATTTAAAACCTTTATGGCTCTAAGTTTCAAAATACGCTTCAAAAGATAAATAATATTTTAATGATTCTAAATGATGAAAAATATCATACTTCACTGCTAGCATTTAATTTCCTTAAAAAAGTAATACAGTTTCCTTATATTTGAGTGAAATTCATTTAAAATGTAGAATTCTGGAGGTTCCAAAGACAGCATCACATAATAAGATGCCACTAAGATGACAATGTTGCCGCTTGGCCTAGCAGTGTTGCAGTTAGAAAGAATCTACAAGCAATCATCCTGATTATTTTTAATTAAAAAAAAATTTTAGAGACAGGATCTTGCTATGCTGCCCAAGGTGGACTCAAATTTCTGGGCTCAAATGATCCTGCAGCCTCAGCCTCCTGAGCAGCTGGTACTACAGGCAAACAATCCTAATTTTTCAAAAGAATTTTATTAGTTTCATAGCACTCCATTCAGGGAAATGAATCACATGATGGACCAGAAAACTCCAAGTTACCTTACCTATGCTGACCAGTAACCTTGCTCAAATCAGCAGTTACATCGGGTCATGTGCACAGCACAGTTCACCTTGTTTATCTCCTTGAAATGTCTCAGAAATGACAGGTTTTGGCAGTTAAAGTGAAAATAGAAAAAGTGGTTGTCAAGGAGCCCAAAACTAAGAATTTAACCTCTAGATGTTCGCTGAATTCTTATACTTTCCTTTTTATGATGAATTCTTTACAATGTCAAAAATATGCCACAGACTTAACACTTCAAGAAAAAAAAAACCTACTATTTATTTGGGTGCCTTAAAAAGACACATAGCAAATATTTAGAATTCTGTTAATTTAATGTAAATTTCCAGTTGAAAATTTCAAAATTTTTAGGTTAGTCATTCATTAACACATTTGATTCTATTAGTATACCTTAGTGCTATAAATATAGTCCCCCCAAAAAGCAGTACTTGATTTTGTAGAGTGAAAGGATGATCACTGCTTGATCCATCAAATCTCAAAACAGCACTTGCTTGTACTAGAGGTATAATAACTATCTTGCAAATATACTGGTACATATTTCAGAATGTCAAAGATGCTATAGATATTCATCATGCCAAACAAGTTATAACTTTCAGGAAAACATCTACGACTGCTTAGAGCATCAGATGCACATTTTCAGAAACAAGAGAACAAGAAAGGACCAAAAAAATGAGAGTATAAAGCAGTAGACACACTGAATTCATTTTTTTGTTTAAACATAAAATGCTTTCAGTATTGAAGATAGGTCCTATAGGTAAGGAAATGGGAAACAAAAGGCTGGTACACTGTAAAATAATTAGGAAAAACCTGCAATGGTGACTCATTAACCATGATCCTGAATATAGAGGATATTTTTTAAACAATTTCAAAAGCCTGACACATAGTAAACTTCTAACGTTGTTAAACAAATGGATGAATAAATACCAAAAATATTCTGTTCAATAAAATAATTAGTTGAAAACTACATAATATGGAATCATCCTCAATAAAAGAGTATTTACTCATACCATAATTACTCTAGCTTAAAACCTATTTTTGAATGAATGAATTAATCTGCACAGATAATGCAGCACAGAGAGGCTGGGTAAAGTGCTCAGTCTACAACATAAACAAGATGCAGTTAAGAAGTTAGGAGTACAATGGAAGGAAGACACATGGAGAAAGACAAATTATAAATAACAAACTGTGATCAGCACTGAAACAGTAATATGATAAAATACCTAAGGGAGTAGGCAAACAGGCTGAACTCTTTAATTACCTAGAATAGTTAGGTAGATCACCCACAGAGTGGGTGATATTTTTGAATCCTGTCTTAAAAGATACACGGAAGTCAGGAAGTCAGACAGAAAAAGGGATAGGGACAGGAGGTGTTCTCTTCAAGCATATCTGTAAGCCCTTCAGGACAAAAGACTGGCATGTGCACATACAATTTCCACCTCCTGGAATTATCTTTTTTGTGTGTGAACACCAAAAATATCTCAATTTCACACTAAGTCCAAATATCATCTTTTTGGTGAAGCCCTTTCTATACCCTTCCCATCTCTGAACCTATCTCAGGCATTAAACTGCCCCTTCTCCATGCTCTTGTGGTCTTTGTAATGTTGTTCTGAACACAGTGCATTATAATCATTTCCTTCCTACTTACATCTCACCCTATTGTGAGCTGATTCATGTTTTATCCCATTGCCTGGTGGCAGCCACATAGTAGGCTCTCAACAAATGTTTGTTGGGGATGTGGGTAGTGGGGTGGCTACCTGGATACTCATGTATTAAAATTACAAATGTTATCTTGTTTCACCTTCAGTGTAATTTTATGAGGTTGGTACATTAAGAAACTGAGGCTCAGAATGGTTCAGTAACTCTTCGAAGTGCCAACTAAGTAGCAGAGCCACATTTGTATCCAGGTCTGTCCTGTACCCCCAACTCCAAAACCATCCTCGGAGCCACTCTATTATTACCCAATGTTAAGTTAATGGATCCAACAGACTCTCCCCAGTTCAAGCTTGTTTGTAGGTAAGGCATTATCATGGTCTGGTAATGATTTTATGAACTATAGTAGATTGAGAAAATATGATTATTTATAGTATTTGACTGTTGCTTTACAAATTTTGATGTAGGAAGAGAAATATCAGGCTTTCTCAATGAATATGTATTTGGAGTTTTACATTTCATAATTTATATAAAATAAGTACAAAAACTGAAACTATGAAAATGTGAAAGAATCCCTTACCATCACCACTAAATCTGAGTTACAATACTCAGTTTCTACAACTTAAACAGGTTAAAAAATCTGAGTTGCTCAATGTAGTTCCTCTGAAGTCCATATGAAGTGCACTATTGTAAAGCAAGTCTGTATTTATTCAACAATATAATGTCAGCCAGATTGTGGGAAACAATTGACGGAAAAAAACATAATAACTTTGATAGTTATCACAGCTCCACTGTAACTCAAAGATTGCAAGCATAAGGCTGGTTTAAGGCCTTGACTTTACAACTAATGATAAAAATAGCTGGTACTAAATGAAATAAAGAACACATGAGAGCCTGTTAAGGGGAAAACCCACTGGAGAAAATGAAGAGAGGATCTTAGACATATCTGACACCTTTCATCATAACCTACATTAATCAGGGAAAAAAAAAACATATTCTTTGGTTTGGTAAACCAACAAGGATTTGAAGTTAAATTGTAAACTTCACCTATGAGCTTCCATTTTTTTTATAATGCAACTTTTTATGTATGTATGTGTTTTATAAGAAAATCAAGCCCAGTGTACTCTGGTGCTGCTGATTCAGGTAAGTCAGGTTTTTTTTTTCATCTTTAAATTGTTTACTTATCCAATAGATTATTGTTTTCAGCCATTATTTTATCGAGGTTTGTTACATAGAATATGTCTATGAAAAAACACAACAATAATAATAATAATGACTAATGGAGAAGAAGGGGTTTAAAACAGGATGGAATTAAATGTTGTCAACAACGAAAGAGAAGATGGGGAACAAAGTGATTGGAATGAAAAGATCCTAAGATTTTTATATGGTTTGAGGCACTTAAATATCCTGATTCATTATATGCTAACTCAATTACACATGTCAAAAAATAAAAGAATAGCCATTAACAGAATAGACTAGAATGTTTAAATTCCAAGCAAATAGGCTTAGGAAGAATATGAGAGGTGGAAGATAACTTAACATTTCCATTGAAGGCATAAAAATAGGGTGAAAAAACTAAGAAAAACCATGATATACAGAAAATAAATAAGATGTTTAAATAAGTCCAAATATATAAAAAGTAAAAGCAGATGTAAAAACCTCTACATGTACCAATTTTAAAAGATGCTCACTCAGATTAGATTTAAAAAATAATAAAGCTTTACACGATTTACAGCAGATAAATCTGAAGCATGACAAAGAATGGGTGAAAGCAAATTGATGGGAAAAGATACACTAAGCAAAAAGTAGCCAAAAGGAAGTTGACATAACAACTGATAACAGACAAAACAGACTTTAAGAAATATATCAGGATAAAATAATGGCATTATAAGTAACTTTATAGGTGTGCCCCTATTTAATGCTTAAGAAAATATAAAACCTACTTATAACAAACATGATAAAATTAGTATGTGTGGTAAACAATTATTTTTTGGGTTAGTAATGGTTGCAACCAGAACCTAATGTGAATGCTATCTTAACTCCATCACAAAATATTTACAATTATTTAACGTTTATTAATTATGGCTCTATGAGTCTCCTATAAGGAAAAGAGACATAAATAATCATGGGGGACAATAAAAATACAACAAAGGTAATGTTTCTACAATCATCTCAATCTATGAACAGAAGAATGCCTGTATGAAGTATGACTTGCAACCAATATGTTAAGGCATAAAATACACTAAAGCTTCTTTGGCTACACCAACCTATGCAATTTTTGAAACCTACCTAATGTCCGGGGGAGTCTTTCATAAGCGTTTTGAACATGTGGACTCCTCTGTGGACCAAATCTTCAACATGCATATTAAAAGGAAGATTCATGATTGTCTGAGACACAAAGGTGATTCTGTGAATTCAGATTCCACTGAATGCTATTTTTCATCCATACTGGTCATGCACTGTCCTTGGTACTGCCCAGGATATGCCTGCTCACTCAGTCTCTGAACACCTTGCAAAGTGTATTCCAAAGTATGAAACTTTCTAACCTCTAGAATCTATTCTTGCAGTGACCATGCAAGGATGTCTCAGGCTTTCAAACAGACTGCAGGACCAGACACATTGTTAGCAAGACATTCTACTATGGCAGAGACACTGATTGCTCACTGAACACCCAAAGGCTTCTGTGCATTTCCCAGTCCCCTTGCAGTTAGGCAGAATTTTGCTAACAATGCTGAACAATGAGCTGTGAGCTGAAGTGAAGCGTGTTGCTTTGATGTCCAAGCATTTAAAAGCTAGTGTAAGAGTTTCCAGCTCTCTCTTCCCGACACTTGCCCAAAGAGGTCATGTGCTCCCGATGGCATGATGATAAAATGGTTGAGCCCTTAATAATCCAATATGGAAAAAATAAAGAAGGTGATGAGCCTGAGTCCATAAGTGACAGTATGAATCAAGCCCCCTGCCAACCCACGCTAGACATGCAGCATTAGCAATAAACAATCCTTTGTTCTGTTAAGCCCTGAGGATTCAGGGTTAGTTAATTATTGCAGCATAATCTGACCAGGTGACAAGAATTTAGAGTTAAGTTGTTCCAAAAAACAATTTCATGTTCAAAGCTCTTATTTTGTAAGGGAATTTAAAAATTTTAAAGATATTACCTAAAAACAACTTTTCTTTGGCAGGAATCATGATAAATTATCAAAAGAACTTAGGATCAGGTACTCTTAACTGTATTTGATAGCTATTCTGAAGAAATGTATTTGATAACTAATAACATTAATTATTTGTTCCATTTGATTGAATTTCAGATTAAATTACAGATTTCCCATCACCTTTGTAAGGCATGTTGATTTAGAACCTACATCACATTCAAATTAAAATACTACATTATTTAACATTCACATTTTAAGTGCTTATATAATTTCTAAAGCTCTCCTTCAAGAAATGAATTTTGTTTTCCTTAAATAGAAGTGTCCCATGGTGTCACTTTAAACTGGAAATCCCTTCTTGGGAATTCATTCAGTGGGTAAGTTTGTGCTGCAGCTTCAGACTACCAGTAAAATGATTTTATTATTATTAATAATTACCAAAACATTAATGATAGTTTATAATCATCATAACCTTACAATCTGCCCAAGCACCTTGCCGAGCACTTAATATGCAATATCTCACTTAATTCTCATAATAATGGTGGTTTCTTAAGTCTTTTTCTAAAGATGGAGAAATTGAAGTTAGAAAGTTAAATAATCTGCCCATGGTTATTCAGCTATCCATTCATTGAGTTTACTAGTGTGTCTAACTGTACCGCCTGTGATCTCAATGACATAACTTCAGAGCTTCTCAAAGTGTGCTGCTGTGATGGTCCTGGGTAGTTCATTGACAAAATTAATGCATGTCAGAAAGAAATATACCTAACAATGCAAACCTTTCTCTAACACTACTGCTTAGAACATTGTTAGGGTAGAGAGTTTGTTTGGTTTTAATCAAATGAGTTATTTCACTTCACATAATACCTCCAGGTTCATCTATGTTGTCACAAATGAGAAGGTTTCCTTCTTTTTCAATGAATGCACAGTATTCCTAGAGAGAGAGATATATAGATATATAGATATATATACACAATACATTTTCCTTATCTATTCATCCATTGATGGACACTTAAGTTGACTGCCTATCTTGGCTATTGTAAATAGTGCTGCAATAAACATGGGAGTCCAGTTATCTCTTTTGTATGCTGACTTCACTTCCTTTGGATATGTATACCCATAAGTGGGACTGCTGGGTCATATAGTATTTATATTTTTAATTTTTTGAGGAATCTACATAGAAAACTCTTTTATGATGCTTTGCTTTATTGCACTTCACAGACAATGTGTTTCTGTTACAAATAGAAAGTGTGTGGCAACCCCACATTGAGCAAGTCTATTGGTGCCATTTTTTTCCAACAGCATATGCTCACTTCATATCTCTGTGTCACATTTTGGTATTTCCTGAAGTATTTTTTTCATTATTATTAAGACTGTTGTGATGATCTCAGATCAGTGTTCTTTTGATGTTATTATTGTAATTGTTTTGAGGCACCATGAACTGTGCCCATGTAGGACTGTAAACCTAATCAATGATTATTGTGTATGTTCTGACTGCTCCACTGACCCAACAATCCTTCTCTTTCTTCTCAGCCTTCCCATATCCTGAGACAAAAAAATATTGAAATTAGGCCAATTAATAATCCTACAATGGCCTCTAAGTGTTTAAATTAAAGGAAGAGTCACACATCTATCACTTTAAAAAAAAACAAAAGTTAAAAGTGATTAAGGTTAGTGAGGGAAGGCATCTGAAAAGTTGAGACAGGCCAAAAGCTAGGCCTCTTGCTTCAAACAGTTAGCCAAGTTGTAAAAGCAAAGGAAACGTTCTTGAAGGAAATTTAAAGTGCTTCTCCAGTGTACATACAAATGATAAGAAAGTGAAACTGCCTTATTATTGATATGGAGAAAATTACAGGGGTCTGGAGAGAAGATGAAAGTAGACACAATATTCTCTTAAACCAAGTCTAATCCAGAGCAAGACCCTAGTCCTATTCAATTCTATGAAGGCTAAGAGAGGTAAGGAAATGGCAGAGGTAAAGTTGGAAACTAGGAAAGGTTGATTCACAAGGTTTAAGGAAAGAAGCCATCTCTATAGCATAAAAGTACAAAGTAAAACAGCAAGTATTGATGTAGAAGTTGCAGTAAGTAATCCAGATCTAGCTAATATCATTGATTAAGGTGGCTACACTCAACAGCAGATTTTTAATGTGCAAAACAGCCTTCTATAGGAAGAAGACGCCATCTAGGACTTCCATAGCTAGAGGAGATGTCAATGTCTGGCTTTAAAGCTTAAAGGACACACCGACTCTTGTTAGGGGCTAATGCAGCTGGTGAGTTTAAGTTGAGGCTATATTCAATTACCATTCCAGAAATCCTAGAGCCCTTAAGAATTATACTAAATCCACTCTGTTGGCACTCTAGAAATGGAACAACAAAGCCTAAACGACAGCACATCTGTTTACAGCATCATTTACTGAATATTTTAAGGCCACTAATGAGACCTACTGCTTGGGAAAAAAAGACTACAACCAGTCACCTAAAAGGTTTGATGAAGATTTACAAGGCATTTAATGTTGTTTTCATGCCTGCTAACACAACACTCATTCTGCAGCCCATGGGTCAAGGAGTAATTTTGAATTTCAAGTCTTACTTCTAAGCAATACATTTCTTAAGGTTACAGCTACCATAGATAGTAATTTCTCTGATGAATCTGGGCAACGTAAATTTAAAACCTTCGGGAAGGGATTCACCATTCTAGATGCCATTCACAATTCGTGGGGTAGAATAAAATATTACCATTAGTAGGAGTCTGGAAGAAGTTGACTCCAACCCTCATGGATGCCTCTGAAGTGTTCAAGACTTCCATGATGGAAGTCACACTGTAAATGTGGTAGAAATAGCAAGAGAACTCGAATTAGAACTGGTGCCTGAAGATGTGACTGAGTTGCTCCAATCTTATGATAAAACTTGAATAGATATGGAGTTCCTTCTTATGGGTGAGTAAAGAAAGTGGTTTTCTGAGATGGAATCTACTCCTGATGATGAAGTTGTAAATATTGTTGAAATGACAACAACAACAAAAAGTTTAGAATATTCCATAAAATGAGTTGAGAAAGTAGTGGCAGGGTTTGAAAACATTGACTCCAAATTTGAAAAAAGTTCTTCTGTAGGTAAAATGCTATCAAATAGCATTCATGCTACAGAAAAATCTTTCGTGAAAGGAAGTCTGTCAATGTAGCAAACTTCACTGCTGTCTTATTTTAAGAAATTGTGTGGCTACCCCAACCTGATCAGTCAGCGGCCATCAATATGGAGGCAAGACACTCCACCAACAAAAAAATGATGACTTACTGAAGGATCAGATGATCATTAGCATTTTTTAATGATAAAGAATTTTTAAATTAAGGTATGTATATCGGGTTATTTTAGGGTCATAGTGCTTTGCACACTTAATATTTAGACTACAGTTTAGTGTACATACAACTTTTACATGCACTGAGAAACCAAAAAACTTTGTGTGACTGGCTTTAATGTGCTATTCACTTTATTGTGGGGATCCAGAACCAAAACCACACTATCTCTGAGTTATACCTTCACTGTTTTCTGTAATGGCTGTACTAATTTACATTCCCACGAACAGTGTGTAAGGGTTCCCTTTTCTCCAAATATCACCAACACTTGTTATCTTTTGTCTTTTTGATAACAGCCATTCTAATAGGTGTGAGGTGATATCTCACTGTGGTTTTGACTTGCATTTCCATGGTGATTACTGATGCTGAGATTTTTTTTCATATACTGTTGGTCATTTGCTTGTCTTCTTTTAAGAAGTGTCTGTTCTGCTCCTTTGTCAATCTGATGGTTTAAAGAAAAGTATTAAAACTACAGCCAATCATCTAAAACTGCAAAAAATCAAGAAGGTGGTGAGCAAGTAATAAAAGATTGGGAAATACCAGACTACAATGCTAAGCACAGGAAAGAAAAATGAAGGCTTGGGACATAGGACACTGAAGTTCCAGCCTTGACTTCTTCCCCAACAAGCTGTATGGTATCATCATTCTAGATCTTAGTTATTTATTTGTAAAACATAAGCTTAAACTTTGGGATCTTAAAGCTCTAAGATACACGATCATAATGCCTTGGCTTACTATTGCAATCTTACTTTATTCTCCAAATGTGAAGAAACATGAAAAATGTCATAATATATTACCTTGATACTTTTTAAAGACTAATGCCTAAAGAAAGATTTATTTTTCTGAATCACATGCATATGTTTTCCCTCCAGATTAGCAGGTCATCTGGAGTGAGTTGTACAGTTCAAAACATTCTTCACAATGAGCCAAACAAAAACAAAATTCACATTTCTAGAGAGGAAGAAAATGTTAGCCAAGAGAAACACAATCAAAATACAGTCAAAATACAGTTGTTCTGTCATTCATTTTTGAAGACATAATCAATGCGTGGACACTGAGAGGTCTACTTAAAGTGTTTCATTCCAGAGAAATGCTGGAAAATTGTTACCAGTCCATGGCAACATAGGAAGCTTGAGCCAGAATCTGAAATACTTGCATCAAGAAACTTTGGTTTAGATGAATTTTTTTTTCATAGCAACATTTTCTCAATGAAGTAATCAGTATATTGATTTACATTCTGGAGAGAGTACCTTACCTGGTCACAGATCAGTAACAGTTTGCAGACCAGTACTTTGAACAACTACTGGTATATAGCATAGTATACACTTTTACATTTTCATTATGCAAAATAAATAAATATCTTAATGTGCACTTTCCTAGTTCTGTTAAATACCTGAAGTTGCCTACAAATGAGAAATGGCACACGAAGCATTTTGGAGTGTTTGTCTTTCTTCTGAACAGCCAGAAAAATAAGCACAGGTCCAAAGGTGAACGGGAATTAGATAGTGAGCCTGAAACAAATTTAGTATGATCTACCTCCTCTTCAAACTGTTTCCATTCGATTCTTCATGGAAAGCTGTTTGTACTGGATGACCAAAGTGTCTTTGCGTAAGATAAGCATTTGGTTCTTTTTATTTGATGCACTTAGGAGGAGGCAATAAGTAGCACTGTTAAATTTGTGAGGAATCAATTCTAATTTTGGAGACCAACAATAAATTATAAGCCTAGTGATTTCTGCAAACCATCTGCAAGGCATTAATTGTTGCAATTTGGAGATTTGGGGTTATAGCTCCATTGAGATCATTTCTAGAAATCTCAGGGTGTATATGAGGCTTTCTGGAGGGAGGAAATATAATTAGCACATGTTTTGAGAACTGTGTTCACACCCAAAGTCTCCTCAAATGATGCTTTGATATTTTCAACTTTTTTCTTTATTTCCAATAGGGCTTATTTGCTGCCTCAAAATGCCTAAAGAAAGATTTATTTTTCTGAATCACATGCATATGTTTTCCCTCCAGATTAGCAGGTCATCTGGAGTGATTTGTACAGTTCAAAACATTCTTCACAATGAGCCAAACAAAAACAAAACTCACATTTCTAGAGGGGAAGAAAATGTTAGCCAAGAGAAACACAATCAAAATGCAGAGTGTGCCAACAAGCCACACCTCGTCAGCTCAATGTTCCACTAAATTCCTTCTCCTTTGGGACTTATTTCTACAGAGACCATCTCTCTGTTCCATAACTAAAACTAGAAGTTGCTAGGAAACAGTCTGGCTTCTAAGGACACAACTGAACGGGAGAGGCTGCTTCCTACCAAGAGGTATAGAAATCTGAAGCTATTTCTGCCATACATGCTAATGTTATGAAACCTAGATTCTCAGCACATCTATTTCACAGAGCCCATGAGAGAATTTATAATGCATGTTCCTGTTTAGCCACAACAGTATTAAATTAATGACTTAACCTGAATCTCAAAAATCTTTTCCCATTCCAGCATGGTGTTTCCTCTTTTCTTTCAATTCCTCTCTAAATGTATCATTTTACCTACGTTCATTTAATAGCGTCCAAAAAATTGTTTTGCATGTTTTCATGTTACTAATTATTCATTTGAAAAATTGTTCCCATCACATTATTCGTCCTAATAAAGCACTGAAAATTTCCACATGGCTTGGAGTTACTGTGTTCAGAATTTTTGCATCAAAATTTTTGTTACTTCTTTTCAAAACAACCTGGTGGTTTTTACAGATATCAAAATAGTCCTCAACACTCTCCATGAAGTAGTAACTACCCAAGCAGCCCACTCATTCTTTATCTTGCCTTTAACAGCAGTTGTTACCCCCTTCCCTTTCTTATATTGCTGGCTGTGTTAGTGGTTCAGTTAGGAGCAACTGCAGGTACAAGAAAGCCTGCTGGTGACTTAAACAAAGAGAAGAACTTTTTTTTTTTTCCTGCATATAACATGAACTTCAGAGTGCCAGTCCAAGATCTTTCTATTTTCTGCTCTGCCAGCCTTTGCTTTTTATTCTCTTGATTAATATCTCATGATTGCTACATGGATGCAGCAGTTCAAGACATCACTTGTTTTCACCAGAGTTCCAAGTACAAGAGAAGAGGAAGTTTAAAGGAGTCTTCCTTCATGAAACTCTGGCTTTTCATTGGAAAGCAAAGTTCACCCAAAGTTTTCCAATTAGATCTCATGGACGAGAACTGAGTCACATGTCTACCTCTAGCCTACTCAATGGTTGGATTAACATACAAGTTTAGACCTTTGCTGAGCCCAGGAAAGTCCTGCCTGCCCTAAGATTAAGGACTTGCTGCTTACCCCACTAATCCCATTTGGGTTCTGACTACAGAGGGAAGAGGGCAGGAAATGGCCCCTTGAGGGGTCTGGGATGCCAGGTCCTCACCCCTCTTTCCTGCTAAGGATATAAATCTATTAGAAAACACAGTAAGAAGTGACAACATGGATATAATCAATCAATTTTATTCAGAGCTCTTTGGAAATATCTAGAGGGGAAAATTGAGGCCTATTATCTCCCAACCTAAATCAAATTATAGACGAATTTCTGCTTCAGGCCATAACAAAGTAATTAGCACCAGAACAGCCTTCCTAATGTACGTAACTATAAAATTAGAAGGAAGTAGAAGTGGTTTTCAGGCATTGGAAAACAGATGGGATTAGACTATAATCTCAGAGAAAAGAGAAACTTATGAGGCGACTCTCTGATCACCCAGATCTCAGATGGAAGACAATTTCCTGAGTGTAGAGCAAGAAGTTAGAGTCCACGGCACTTCTGCTGAACTTGGATACAGAGATCAGAGTCTAGGTCAACTAAAGTACTAGAATCTCCAGGCCAAAGCACTGAAAAGAAAAGCGCTCTAGAGGGTTAAGGGCCAGAAATCCACAAGGTGGATCCCCTACAAATCTTTGGCCAAGGTCCAGGCTGCACATGCTCAGAAAGAAATGACCAAGGCTTTACAGAGAGCAGCTTTTCACGGCTGAGAGGACAACAGAGTGACCAGAGGTTAAGCAGTGCTGGTGAGCATTGGAAGCTACAGGCCCCAAGCCACAGTGAATAGATCTGGCTAGCAGTCCAGGCATCCAGCTAAGATACCAGAAATGCTACTGCTTAGGAATAAGCACAGTGTACTAGAATAAGGTCTATCATACACTTATTTTACCACAGCCCAAAAGCAAGACCTAACAAAATCCATAGGGGAGATCAAATTCAGAGGCTGAGTTCCACCAAGTTAGAAATACTAGGAAAATACATTGGCCTTTCCACAGATCCAATCTAACAGAGTATAAAAATCAAACCTATACAAGTTTAAAGAAATAAATCTTCCTATTAGGAAAAAAACCAACACTGTTATTCCACAGAGAATTTCTACCACATAGAATCCTCAATATCCAGTGTAAAATCAAAATTTGCTAGATACACAAAGAAACCAAAAAAATAAGAACCATGGTCAATGAAAAAAAATAGTCAATAGAAACTTATCCTGAGATGTCCTAGATGTTGAAATTAGAAGACAGAGACTTTAAAGCAGCCATATTCAATTCGGTTTGAGGAACTGAACAAAAATATTATATGAATGAGTTAACACACAAGGAATCTCATAAGAGAAATGAAAACTAGAAAAAGAGAAATGCACATTCTAGAAATGAAAAGTCAAATAACTTAAAGTTTAAAAATCTTAAAGCAGCTATATTCAATTCAGTTTGAGGAACTGAACAAAAATATTATATGAATGAGTTAACACACAAGGAATCTCATAAGAGAAATGAAAACTAGAAAAAAAGAAATGCATATTCTAGAAATGAAAAGTCAAGTAACTTAAAGTTTAAAAATCCAGTGGATGGGATTCACAACAGAATGAAGACAAGAAAAAAAAAGGACAAAGTTAGTGAACTTGAAGATAGATAAATAGAAATTATCAAATTTGAATATCAGAGAGCAAATATGTTGAAGGGAAATGGACCAGAGCCTCGAAGCCTTGTAGAACAACATGAAACGATTCTAACACACATAACTGACATCTCAGAAAAAAAAGAATAAAATAAAACTAGAAAAAAACATTTGAAGAAATAATGGCCAACATTTGTCCAAATTTCATCAAAAACATTACCTTATGAAGCTCAGGGACTATCAACAAGAATAAATAAAAAGAAAACCACACCTAGGTATATCGTAGACAAACTACTGGAAATGAAGATAAAGAGAAAAATCTTGAAAGCAGCCAAAGGAGGGGGAAAAATATGCATAACATACAGGGGGGACAAAGACACAATGATGATTTAGACAAGAAAGACACAGAAGCTTCTTGAAATAAACTGAAGAAGAGTTATAACTTTTCAAAAGGGACTTATTTCCTAATTCTGCTTTCCTAGTTATAGCCTTGGATTAATTCCAGACTTAGAACTCTGACCTATACCTCTTCCTCTAGGAAGCAAAATATAACAACATCAAGATTTTGTGGTTTTGGTCACTTGGAGATAAGATTCATTGTGGTTGGAATCCCTTAGTTCCTTCCTGATTAAATTTAGATGGAGAATATAATAAGTGTGTGTATGGGGTGGGGGTAGAAACTGAAAGACATGCAGGAAAAAAAGTATAAACTAATATGATTAAAGTAGTCAATTTTTTAAGTGATTCTAGCATCTTACAGGTTCAGTTATTCATATAAAATAAATCACCTTATATGAGAAAGTAAAATTATTTCCCAAATAAATATCATAAAAGGATTTTAAAAAAACAACTTGCTATTTGTAGTCTTATATTGTCTTATATTAAGATAAAATAAAATCTAAAATGGGAAAAAATGAGAAAAGTCTAAAGAGAAGTTAGACAAAGTCCAAAGAGTGAAACTGTATTCAAATCAAAAGTTACTAGAGTCCCATCAAAACTGTAAGATTTTTTTTGTGAACATAATGATACAAATGTAATTTTTAAATTGTGTATCTTCCTCAATTTGATTATATTTTTAAACACACCTAGGGAAAATGCTGTGAAGACTTTTACCCCATTTTGGTTACCGTAAGAAAAAAAAAGAGAGGTAATAATTAAAGTTTTGCCCATTTTAGATTTTTTTTGTTTTCCAGCATCACTAACCATTAAGAGTTATATAAGTGAATACAAATCAAATGCTTTTATTTCATCAATATAAAATTCTTTATCCCAGAGAAAAATAAATCTCAGTGGGTTTAACATTCTAACAAAATTTCAGCAAGAGTATTGTTTTGCCCCAAACAGGGCTTCTCAACAGTTGCGCTATCGGCATTTGGGGCTAGATCATTCTTTGTGGAGAGAGGCTGGATGTTTTACAGCATCCTGGCCTCATATCCCCCCAACCCAGTTGTGACAACCAAAAATGTCTCCAGACTTTGCCAAATGCCCTCTAGGGGGCAAAATCTTCCCTGGCTAAGAAGCACTGCCATAAACAGATGGTTTTTTTTTTTTCTTCCCTCTAATTTATTCATTTAAAAAAAGAGGGGATGCTTGGCTTACAACTTACATTGAAAGCAACAATGTCTTCCTAATAGCTGATGCTAAATTTTGGAGAGAATTTTCTTCATTCAGTGAAAAAGTTCTCCAACTTTGGAGAATATTAGATTTTATTATTGGGTTGGATTTCAATTTTCTTTCTGTTTAGTTGGTAAGTTCGATTTTTGCTTTCCAATGTGGCAGACTTCATACTTTCTGGGATGTTTCATTCATTGCTCACTCACCTAAGAACAGCAAACGTAAATCAGCTAAACAGAGCTGGACTGTTTTTATTAAAACAAATAGCAATTATTTCTAAGTCATTTGTCAGGAAAACAAGACACCTCCCTTCCCTAATTGATCCGGGACAGATTCATGAAATTTAAAAATAAAAAGACATTTTAGATTGCAAGTAGTTCTTAACAAAACTCAAATTTTAGAAAATACAGAGCTTTTAAAATATGTCATCTAAACCTAGACGTCTCTTTCATCAGTTTAAAAATGTCAGTAAATGTTAGTAGATATCTCTTTCTAAAATGGGACTGCTGATCAAGAGAAATGTGACGTTTTATTGGTGCAATTACTTTTGTACCAGTAGAAAATACTGTAACACCTGCAGGTTCTGACATTTAATTAGGTAGAGCTGTAACCACAAACTTCATATAAGCAAGGGTACTGCTGAATTTCCTCCTCTCAAAGAAGAAAGAAAATTCCCAGAATCTGCTGTGTGTGTATGTGTGTGTGAATTTTTTTCCAGGAGAAAATACAGAATGGTAAAAATGTCAGAGTAAAAACTTGTATGTTTTGTGTCACAAGCAAGTCCATTCCATTTGACTTACCTATATGATAAAGTCCAATCCAATCACTGGGGTCCACCTCTTCTTTAATGTCCCAGAAGATAATGAGGTTCTGGGCTTGCCCCAGCGTGTACTCGTACATGCTGGCAGTTAAGCTGGAGCGGCTCTCAGAAGTCACCAGGTCGGTGTCACTGTTGGCCCGCTGCAGGGTCATATTCTCTGGCATCGAGCTCTGGGCGGCAAGGCTCTGGAGGTTCTCTGGGCTCAGTGTATACCGCATCTGGGGATTTCGACGCCGCACAAAAAGCAAGTGCTCCCGGGCTGAACTAGCCATCCCGTCTGCCTCTCTGAGGTTGGCTGCCTACAAAGCTGCAAGAGACAGATAAACAAAACATTAGTGCTACGACATGAAGAATTAGATTTAATCTTTCCAGACATAAAGCTGTAAGGAGTGTTTATTAAAGCCTGACCATGTCATAATATTCTGCTGTCAAAATAAAATCTATTATTTTCCTGTCAGCTGATGATGTCAGAAACAGCTTCTATAAAGTCACACGATGGCAAAGGCTGTCACATGTCTGTGACCCTCGATTTCACTTGGCACAGCTTTCTCCTAGCAATCAAGGAAGAAGGGATCCCTTTTAGGTCTATCCTTTCCCAAACACCCCAAGTTCAAACATGGTATCCTCTTCTTCTTTTCCATCCCCCCGACACACATTTATTTGCTTCTGCAATGAAATTTTAAAACGGCAAGACACATGCTAAATACAGTTGAAATAAACCATTGAGTACAAGTTCACTCTCTCAGTTTTCTTAGCATAAGAATGTAACTCACTGAAATCTTTTCAGGAGCTTGCTCAAATGTCACCTCCTCACTTAAATGCAGTGGCCATCACATTTAAAACTGCAGCACCCCAGCATTCCCCATCCCTCCTTTCTTGCTTTATTTTTCTCTATAGCAATTTTTGTGACCTAAGGTACGATACAATTTAGTTATTTATTTGGTTATTGTCTACTTCTCCTGACAAGAATGTACATTTCAGAAAGGCAGGGATTGTCATCTGTTTTGTTGGCTACACCCAGTGTCTACAACAGTGCCTGCTACAGTACATGTCAATAAATACTTGTTAAATGAACAGATGCAGGAAAAGTGAGCATCTTTCTCCTAGATACTTCTTGACATAACTTGTACCTCCAGCCCCTTTCCTGAGCCTGCCCCTTGCCATCCTTACTTTCTGGCGGGTCCACATTATTTGGGCCACCTGGATCACGATAAGCTATTTCCTTTGGCTCCCACTTGGACTCCATCCAAAGGAACAGGGCCTTCCCTGTTGGAACTTAGCCCCTTGTTGGCTCACTGAGTCTAGTTCTAAAATACTTCCAGATATAGACAGAGACTCCAGGACCTCCGGTACTTTAACACAGTACAACTGAGGTTCTATCTGCCAGTGCAAACCTGTTTGCATTGGGTTTACATTACCTCACTCGGATCTCACCAGCTTTACATAGAATTGATCTGATTTTCTTCTATACCATCCCTTTCAGATCTACATAATCCCCTCATGCATTTATGGATTTAACATTTATTCTGCACTCTTAGTACCTGCCACCATCTTCATTATAACATATTTCATTTCAAGGCAAACCCTATTGGGTCCTGGGAAGTCAGCATGAGTTTCCATTTAAAAAACAAAGTAACTTTGGATGCAGTATTTACATGGCAGCTAACAACCTTGGCTACTGAGTCTGAGAGGAGGGCAAGGGAATGTAGTGTTTCCTAATTTCTCCCATCCTCCCAATCAGTTCACAGACACTTTGGGTGAAGAGGACATACTTCTCTGCTAGGTTTACAGCACTTGCAAATGTATTTATTCAAGTAATTTCTGCCATAAAGTGGATCTCATACTTTTAGCACCACCTTTTGAATGAAAATAACTTGGACAAGAAATCCTTTGTGAAAAGGATAGAAATAAAAATGAACAGATACGCTGATTTACTCAGCTTAATGGTTGTAAATCCCATGTCTCTCTTCATAAAATTCGCACTTATTTTCTGTATGTGGTTTACGCTAATTCTGATACCATAAAAGAATCCATAATTATTAGAAAATCTCTAATCTATGAAGCTTAACATACAGGTCAACTTCTGATAGTTTTCATGAAATTTCACTTTAGTGACTTTCAACAGGCCATTATTTCTTTATAAACTCAGTGACTCAAGCAGTACATCAGCTTCGGCAAGAACTATAAATAATTAACTCCCAACACATTGTAGCTGAATAAAAAATGCAGGTTGTATATAACTAGACTACTTCCCTGAAAGAAATAGGCCACAACCCTTACGATTTAAAACCACAACAGAAGAACTACTGACAATTATCCTGTTCTAGAAAAATGTGAAATAACATATATCTACACCCACATTGCTGTTTTAAAATTATCTGTATTTAAGCAGAGAGATAAGTTAGCATAGCAGCTAACGAGAATAAGCTCTGAAGCCCAATTTCTGGATTTTGGTCATGTCTTTACTTTCAATCACTCTATGATCTTAGACAATTTATTTTAACTCTCTGTCCCTCTGTTTTCCCACCTATCCAGGAACAACATAATAACATCCGCCTCATAGGATTTTGAAGAGAACTAAATAAATCAGTACAGAAAAAAACATCTAAAACAGTATCTGGTATATAGTAAGTGCTTGGTCAAGTTTAGCTATTAATAATATCATATGGCTACATTCTACTTTAATTATATCAAGAACTGGTTTTAATACTCCCACAATTCCCATCACCCCTTCTACTTAATCAGCATCTTCAGTACTTCAAAGCACAGCCCCTAACAGAAACAAAAGAGCCTCGTAGGCAGTGAGGACCTCAGGTATCTCAGAGCCCAAGCTTTAGCCCCGTAACACTGACAAGAGCCATTCCCTGGTCCTGTCAGGGGTGGGGGGCTAGGGGAAGGATAGAATTAAGAGAAATACCTAATGTAGATGTCAGGTTGATGGGTGCAGCAAACCACTATGGCTCGTGTATACCTACGTAACAAACCTGCACGTTCTGGACATGTACCCCAAAACTTAAAGTATTTAAAAAAACATACTGTGCTCCTCCTACATGAAAAGCATTAAGGATACAAGAGAGCAAAAGTCAAAGTCCCTAGTTCGAAGAAGCCTGCATTCTAACAAGAAAAGACATGCAATTAAGGGTCAAAAACTGAATACATCCATACATAATATATTTTCAGTGAAAAAGCAAAAAGAGCTAGAAATGTGTGAATCTGCTAGTTTAATTGCACCTGCAAAAATGTATGAAGCATCTATTCCTACATGTCTACCATAAAGCTGCAGTGTATGCTAAAAAGTAAAAAGAGTAAGATCTATTTTTTTCAATTTCTTTATTTTCTTTTCCTAACATAGCCCTTCCCACCTGGGAACTTGGAATTTTAGGGGACAAGAGCAAATATTCATGTATGAGAGAATTCAAGCTAGTATCAATGGCACCTTATATACATATATAATTTATCTTGACAAATATGTTGTGGGGACAATAAATGTTGCAGGGCCATCCAAAAGTGATAACAATGTATTTATAAAGTGCTTATCCTTTTCCAAAGCACCTTCACATCAGGTATCTCGAGTGAGACCTCAGAATATTGTGAACAAAATCTGAGAGATAACATCATTATTTCTGTTTTCAGATGAGGAAATTGAGAAAGATTTGTGAAGCAAAAGGTTGGCTGAGGAAGATAGAAAACACTTGGTGGCAGAGGTGATATCCAGGAGAAATGCCAGATATAGTAGGCACCTAAAGTAAAATAAATAAATTTAAAAAAATACCTTATATTGATGATGTCATTAAAATAATATAAGCAGGAAAAAAAAAAGAATGAGAAGAAAAAAAGAAATGCATGAAGAGCATTCTAACTGGGAGCATGGATACGAAAAAGCTACCAAGGAAGAGTACTGAGAGGCGGAAAGAAAAAAAATAAAATTAGAGTTTCCCCAGAAACCAGTGAAGATAATGAGAATCCTGCAAAAGAAACCAAGCACCAGCTGGGCATGGTGGCTCACGCCTGTTATTCCAGCACTTTGGAAGGCCGAGGTGGGTGGATCATATGAGGTCAGGAGTTCAAGACCAGCCTGGCCAACATGGTGGAACCCCGCCTCTATGAAAAACACAAAAATTAGCTGGGCATGGTTGCATGCACCTGTAATCCCAGCTACTCGGAGGCTGGGGCAAGAACATCGCTTGAACCCAGGAGGCAGAAGTTGCAGTGATCCGAGATTGTGCCACTGCACTCCAGCCTGGGCAACAGAGCAAGACTCCATCTCAAAACTGAAAAAATAAAAAGAAAAAAAGAAAGAGAGAAACCAAGCACCAGCCATAGAGGGGATGGGCCGCCACAGTGCCCACTAACGAATGCAAGCCCCAGCGTGACAAAGAAGATTCTGAGGCTCCATGAAGTTACGCCCACCCAGTGTTACAAAGCTGATGAGTAGGTCATATCCTTAAAAACAAAGTTAAGGCAAGAGAGAGAAAAATGAGAGAGAGAGAGAGAACTTCAAAGTCACGGAAGGACAGACTCCAAGGACAGTGTTAAATGCTGCAGGAAAAGACTGAGAAGTGGGGAAATTGGTGGCCAAAAGAGTTAGCAAGGAGTGGTAAAAGTGGGGTAAAGAATTCAAGCTCTTCCTCAAAAGGCTAGATGGCAAACAGAAGGAGGCATGTGGACAGGGCGCAATGGATTGAGACAGAGTTGGGTGTGTTTGCTTTGCCATTCTTTGCTTTTATGTTATGTTTTGTTTTTAGGATGGAAGAGATTCTGCATGTTCCTAATACTTACACAGGAACTAAGAAAAGAGGAAATATTTGCTGAATGAATGAAAACTGAGAGAAAGGGGCCAGTAAAGAGGAGACGATGAAGATGTAGGAAAGAGAGGAGACATAGGATGGAGCATGGCTACCAGGCCGAACAAAAGCTGGAATACACAGGACAGGTGGAGAATTAGCCTAAACCAGGACTGTCCAGTTGAAATATAACACAACACATGCGTGTTATTTAAAATTTTCTAGTAATCACATTTTAAAAACATAAAACAGATGAAAATTTTAATAACATTTTATTTAACTCAATATATCCAAACTTATTGTTTCAACATTAATATAAACAGCTACTAATGGGTTTTTTGTTTGTTTGTTTTAAATGCTAAGGCTAATCCAGTGTGAATTTTACACTTAAAGCACATTTCAGTTAAAACTAACCACATCTCAAGTGCTCCCCAGCCACATACTGGACTGGGCAGTATAGATCTAAACCATGGAAGTGTCCCCACTTCCTTTTCAACTCTATGCTATCAGAAAGGCCCTGGAGGTAGCTAGGAGGAAGACATCATTGAACTAGCTAACGGTGATGTGTTAATAACCGAGAATTCCTTAATCCTTCCAAGGGTTCTTTCATTACGCTTTAGCACAAAGATACTTTTTGAGCCAAATCTCTAATAGGAATCACTGTGCAATCCTGTTGTATGAAGACATCCAGTCCAGGGAGTAGAGGGTTTTCTGGAGACAGGCTTGCGGATGGAGAGGTTGACAAGCCTCAGAAACTTTTTAGATCTCTTTTTGCTTATTCTCTTCTACCCTGAAGCTGTATAGTCTTCAAAAGGAGAAGAGTGCCCCAGAGGTGCTTGTGCGTCAGGGGAGGAGATGAAGTGGGGAAGGGATGGAGGTTTTCTACATATTCCTTTAAGAAATTCTCATATGATACAAACTTTTCCTAAGGATTTTCAAATATATACAGGTTATTTGTAAGTCAGCACATAAATCAATAGCTGTATATATTTAAACTTCACCCAGCCTCAATTTAGTTATCTATTAAATCTAAGTAATTTTAATGTACCATGCAAGCTTGTTGTAAGAATTGAAATACTGTGAGTGAAAGTGTTCAATTAAAAAGTAGCTATGGTTATTTTAGTAGGCAAACATTATAACTACTGAATTAATTAATGCATTATTTAGTCTAGGGTGACTATTTATGCCTAAGAGCCTGGAGAGAGGAATGCCAGGATTTGGAAGACAGTAAACAGAAAACAAATGCTGAAGACCAACTTTACACATTAAGAACCACTAGAAGTTCTGCCTAGTCTGGTGTACTTAGAAAAAAAGAAAACATTCATCCTTTTCTAGCGTACTTAGAAAAAAAGAAAACATCCATCCTTCCCCTGCCTCCACCTATTCCCATGGCTTCTGGTTTCCAGAGCTCAGAAATCAGACACATTAGGTTATACAGGCCTTTGAGTTCTGGTTTAAAAACTCAGCTGTAGCTTTTACGTAACTGTTTCTGCATTAAAAAGTAATGACAACTTCCAAAGAACCACCTTAGGAAGAAATTGCAGAGCCCACCACCCACAAACCAGAGACTGGACAGTGTAAGATGTAAGAGACAGGAAATGAGAATTTAAGAAGCTTGGGCACGGAGCTTGAAGTAGTCCTGTTGGAACCTGACCAAGAGTGGGAGCCATTCCAGGGTCTTGAGAGGCGAAAATAGGAAAGGGACGTCTGAGGAAATGTAATCTGAGAGTTTATGAAGGGCTGATTATTATAGGAAGAAAACAGAGGTGGGGAAGCCAGTGGGAAGCTGATTAGTCAACGAACCCAGCGCTGTTTGCAGAAGATGGATTTTAGTGACATGAAAAGGAAATACCAATCAGAAATATTTCAAAGGAAGAACCCATAGACATGATGACAGATTGGATATAGGGGATAAAAGTGAGGGTGAAATTAGGACTAAATTATGGGTTTTCAATCTAAGTGACAACAAAATCCCAGAAACATTGACAGGGCTGAGAAAATTAAAATCATTTCAGGTGAGATGGAAGTAAAGGCAATATATCCAAATAAATATGACTCTTATGAGGGTGGATCCAAATTGTCTATTATGAGGCCAGGGATAAAACAAACATTCAAATGCAAGTCTCTGCTCAATTATTATTTAGTATTAATTAAAATTTAAAATTAAATTAAAATTAGTATTAATTAAAATTGAATATGCCTTATTTCAGGGTTTAAAAGCCTTTTTTAAAGGCTTTACATAACCTAGGTCAACTGGAAAGGAAGTAAATCAATGGTTTTATTTCGATTAAAACAAGAAACTATTATCTTCTAACTGCTTTGGAAACCTTAATTTTTCCTTTACAGGAAACGTAATATATTTTTTAGAGTTTGTGTTTTGATAGTAAATAAGTATTGTGCAAAAATTAATTTGCAAAGTCATATAAAAATGAAAAAAGCACTCTAAATTTCATACCTAAAATTTGAGTCATAACTACCTTATTCAATGCAACCTCTCATATGGGGAAATCAGTGTTAACAACAGAGAATGGCTGCTGCACATTTTCTAATACTGAAACCTAAGAACTCTCAATTTGCTTCTTGGCTTCACATCTACGCCTTCTACAATAAAAAATAAATTTTCTTCAGAAAATTATGCACGTTCTTTTAAAAAGCTTTAGAAAATAAAGCTAATGGTGAGGGAGACAGGTTAATATTCACCATACATATTAAACAGAAAGCTGGTCCTTTAAAGCTCCTTAGATAACCCATCCCTCCCAGGGCGACTCTGTTCTGCAGATATACGTCCCTTTCCCAGTGGACACAATTTAACATTATATAGCACTCCTTAAAAAACAAATAAAAAAACAAAAAACCCTCCTTTTTCTAATTATGATTAGGTCTGGATTCTGCTGCTCTCCCAGATAAAAGATATCTGCTCTAAACAACTGAAAACAAAATCACTTCTCTTCCAGAGGTCGAGAGATTTAATTACTAAGCAAATGACAAAATGCCGTAGTATACAACTTCAGTTTCAAAAGCAGCAGATTTTGTTCGGAAGTTACAGACTGTAGCAGATGACAAATACATTAAGCATGTATTTTTTATTTAACATAGTTTTGCTAAAGAATCTGGAGGTGAATGTCAATTTACTAAACCTCACCTGAAGGGGGAGTACTGGAAAACATTGTCAGAGGACTTTTATAGAATTTAAGAAATGCATCCTAGGATTCTAACTTCTTATAGTTGGTATTGATAAATAAAACCAATAATAATTAAAAAACAAATTTGCTTAACCCTTCAAATTCCAAAAAACACCACAACACACACACACACACACACACACACACACACACACACACACACACCTGTTCAACTATACTATGCTTCAAACTCGAAGTGATTTTTAAAAACTATTTAAATAAGGAAAATCAAGAGGGGAAAACTACATTTAGAGTCAAGACATAATTGGCCTGCAATAAGTAGAGATGTGAGAACTCTAGGAAAAGAAAGCAGTAACCCATTCTCAGCAAGGCCAGTTGGCATTTGAGATGAACAAAGCCATCACCAAATCTTCCACCAAAGCTCCCTCCCCAGTGGACTTTCCCTGTGTGTAGTAAGAGAGAGCATTTACAAAACCATTCAGTATAAATGAACATTCAGATAAACTCAGTGTTTGTCACAATCGTATCTTGATGCTTAGCTTACTCAGCAAGGGTATGCTAATAAAATGATTAGGAAAACCAGAAAAAAGTCCTCCTACACAACCTGCTACGAAATGAGAATGCAACAGAGAACGTGGGGTAACAGGAGCCGCCCCTCAGTTCCTCTTTCCAGGTGGAAAAGTATCAGAAAATGGAATTTATCCTCCAGGCTACGGCCCTTTAGGAAAATCCTGTTGTCCCCACAATTTAACTAAAGAATATGTTACAATCCACAACATAAAAATTGCCCACCTGTAAGTCTGGAAAAGGGATGTACACAAATAAAATTTTAAGTTCCACACAAAAAATTGTTAATTTTAAAGACTGAGTTCATGAGTGTTTTCGAGATGCTAGTTTAGCTTTAAATCACTAAATACACAACTAGATTAAAAAGAGAAAATCATTCATATTTAACTCTTCTTAGTTCTTCTTTTTTATTGTATTTTAGGTTCTGGGGTACATGTGCAGATGATGCAGGATTGTTGCATAAGTACACACATGGCAATGTGGTTTGCTGCCTCCATCCCCCTGTCACCTACAACTGGCATTTCTCCCCATGTTATCCCTCCCCAACCTTCCCACCCACCGCTGCTGTCCCTCCCTTGGCCTCCCCAACAGACCCCAGTGTGTGATGCTCCCCTCCCTGTGTCCCTGTGTTCTCACTGTTCAACACCCGCCTATGAGTAGAGAACATGCGGTGTTTGATTTTCTGTTCCTTGTGTCAGTTTGCTGAGAATGATGGTTTCCAGATTCATCCACGTCCCTACAAAGGACACAAACTCAACATTTTTTATGGCTGCATGGTATTCCATGGTGTATATGCACCACATTTCCCTTGTCCAGTCTATCATCGAGGGGTTTAGTTCTTTAAACTTAGTAAGATTTTAAATTCAATTATTTAATTAAAACCTTCTTTGCAGGTATGAGTAGATATTTTACAAACAATTTAAATCAATAAGAATATATCAAAAAACACATTTTATAAAAGGAGATATAATTTTTGTCCACTAAAATGTCACCTTTGAAAAACAACAGTACTCAAGTGAGATAAAAACCTCTTGTTGCTGAGAGTTTACTTTAATAAAGCTTCCTTGGGCCTTAGGTATGCTCACAACCTTAGGCCCAGTGATGCATTTCCAGGGTTATACCCTAAGAAAAGGAGAGGTGCCACTAAAGAATTATTAAAAGATGATCATCACAACATTATTCAAAATAGACAACAAATTAAAAACAAAACAAACATCTAACAATGGAGAAATATTTACATTGTGGCATATCTACCTTATAGACTATTATGAAGCCATTAAAAACACATATTTAAGATTTGACATGGGAATTTGTTCATGCTATAAGGTTAAGTATTACCAAGTGCTGTTACATATACAACATAATTAAACTGTGTTAATAACACACATAGAAAAAAGAATACACTTTTTCAATTGTTACAGATAGTGGGATTACTATTGTTTTTACCTCTTGATACTTAATTTTTGATTTTTTCTACAAATAAGATATGTAATAATGTTATTTAAAATAGACCTCTGATATGAAAGGATGGTTCCTACTATTTATTTAATACAATAATTAGTTATCTCTGAGAGCTCCTTAGTTGCAAGGAACAGAAGACCCCTCTGATAAACTGAAACAGAAAGGAAATTTACTAGAAAGATAGTGGGTAGTCCACAGAATCAAAATAAGGAAAAAGAATGAGCCAAAGAAACTCTTGGGTAACAGCAGCCACCAGGATCAATCCACCTAAACATCTGTCCTTTCTCCGTGACATTGCTCAGGACTGACTGGTGGGAGACGGAATCCTATGGACCTACAAAGAAGAGGGGACGGCATCTGGATGGGCAATTCTACCAAAACTGAAGGCAGCTGCGGAGAAGTGATTCCTCAAAAGGAATTAAATTAGTGAAAACGAAGGTTTGCTGTTACTAGGTGAATAAAAAATGAATGTTGGGTAAAAATAAAATTAAAAAAAAAAAACACTACCAAAATACCAGTGCCAATATCACAGACTTGAGAGAAGAATATAGAATAGCAAACATGGGAAGAATGAGGGCAAAATCTCTTACTCATTTATCTCAATACAGGTTAGACTATGATGAGCCCCCACTGAAATTATATTTATTGGCAGAGGTATCCATTTTTTTTAACTTTAACCTATACTTTAAAAATGCTAGTCAGTTAAGAAGAGCAAAACTTCATTTCAAGAATCATTTTTAAATGTCATGCCAGATTAGGAAAATGAAAACCAAAAGTTCATATTTTTTCACTACCTTTTAAAAACTCCAACCTGTTTTTCAGTACATATACATGAAGTCATAGTTTGTCCAAGTGTCAAAAAAGAAGAAAAGAAAACAGGAAAAACCCTTTGCTTTTATATCAACCACTTTTGGTGGTTTGCTCGTCTATTAACAAATACTAGCCAGACACTGTGGCTCACGCCTGTAATCTCAGCACTTTGGGAGGCTGAGGCGGACAGATTTCCTGAGTTCAGAAGTTTGAGACCAGCCTGGACAACATGGAAAAACCCTATCTCTACAACAAATACAAAAATTAGCTGGGCATGGTGGTATGTGCCCATAGTCCCAACTGCTTGGAAGGCTGAGGCAGGAGTATTGCTTGAGCCTGAGAGGTGGTAGTGGCAGTGAGCTGAGATGACACCACTACACTGCAGCCTGGGTGACAGGGTGAGAACCTGTCGCAAAAACAGAAACAAAAACAATTATGGATGGTTTATGTGGGAGAAGTGGAATCATTTCCTCTAACATTCATTCCTTTTGAAAGATACAAAACTTTTACTCCTGTGCAACCTTAAGGGGAAGAAGGTGTCTTTTTTCTTTTGTGTGGAATACATCTCAAAACATTACCTGTAGCTAAAGTTGGTAAACTATTGGTAAGTGAAATTCAAATATTTAAAAATTCCACATTACTTTGTGGTGGCTGAAGCACATTAGGTGGAAAAGTCTTCCTTGCAAAACAAATCACAAAACTTAAGCTCCTAATTACTGATTAGTAAAAGCTTCCAGAAAAGAAGACCAACTGTATTTAAATATAATTGTTTGTTACCAGAGGTCATAACTATAAATTCTAGCAATTCTATGATGCAGTCTATACCCCAGTACATTTTTTAAACCTTAATGCTTCTCTCTTTCACTCCCAGTGCCACAACAGCACTAAGCCAAGTTCATACCATTTCATACTCAGATCACTACTTCTTAAAAGACCTCTCTGGTCCTTATGTTTTCCCCAGCCAATCTATCCCCTCTCTTCCTACAGCACTTTTTCAATGCCAACCCTTCCAATCAAGTAAATGACATAATTAAAAAGCCATAATGAAAGTGAACAAAGGAACAGGGAAGTTTGGTGAGAGTGAATAGGGAAGGCCTCTCACAAGTAGTGACATTAAAGCTGATTAGGCTGAGATCTGAAGTTGGCAAATTGTTGCATTGTCCATTTGAGTGACAAGGCAGGCATAGATTTCAGTGGTAGCTCTGGGGGTCAGGGAGGAGAGCAGAGGGTGGATTTTTCCCCTGGGTTTCTTTATAATTCCCTGAATAAACCCAAAGTTCCATGTAAACTTTTTCCATGCAAATTTATCTGTTCTGTTACCCTTGCAAATGTTTAGCAAGTCCAGCAGTGCCCATGCAATTCTTTCCACCTACTCCACCTTCAAGGCCTAAAGACCACTCTCTTTTTAAAGACCACCCAGCCAGAAGGCAACATTCCTACTACTGAATTCCACTTGCCTTTTTTATATTATTCTTATCGTTTATACTTCACAATGCCTCAATATTCTAATTATAAAGATTCACGTCTTCTCTTGCCAGACTATAAGCTTTTTAAAGACAAATTACTGTTTCTCTTACACAAATAGTGTTTCTTTTTCAAATGCCACCAGTGAGAAAATGACAATGCAAAAGGACAAAGTAAATAGTATGAATAAATCTTTCCCCCCACCCCAAACTTGGAGTTTATTTTTGAATTTCAAAGATAGATCCATCACAGAAAAATGCCAGTGTTAACAGCATCTCCCTTCACTTGTATAATTAGCACTATTGGCTTTTTTAAACTTTATGTTAGGTTCAGGGGTACATGTGCAGATTTCTTATATAGGTAAATTGTGTGTCACTAGAATTAGCCACATTAGCCGTCTAAAAAGGATTTTTTGAGCAAAGTGCCTACTGTGTGCTAAAAAGTATAAAATAAGGCTTTTGCTACAGCATAGAAAAAAAATAAAAGTCAAGCTACATGAAAGAAATAGAAAGCAATTGCCTTCTTTCCTATATAATGTATAAGTGCAAAAGGCAGTAAGAGAGCTCCTTATGGGGCATGATGAGCAGGGGCTAAAGAAAAGTCTAATGAGAAAATTGAGCTGGATGCCGAAAGATATGAAGGGGCCATGAAATACGGTGTGCATTCTAGGCCATACTAGAATACAATTTAAAAATATGGCATGCATTCTAGGCCATGCAATAACACTAAAATGTAAAAGATAGATAGGCGTTAACTTTCACTGCCTTTACTCTATCCAAGCCACTATCATCTCTCCTCTAAATTGATCGCTTCCTTCCCCACTTCCATTCTTGATTTCTTCTTGTATATTCCCAATATGACAGAGTGACCCTGTTCAAATGTTAGTCAGATCATTTTGGTTCTCTACCAAAAATCCTCCAGTAACTCCTATCTCACGCAGAAAAAAAGCCAAAACCCTTACGGTGGTCTAGAAAGCCCCACATGATCTGGCTGCTAGTCCTCTCTGATCTCATCTTCTGCTACTACCTTCCATGTTCATACCGCTCCAGTTCCACTGCTGCTCCTAGAATGTTCCAGCCACTCTCTACCATAGGGCCTTTGCATATGCTATTCCCTCTGCTCTTCTCTTCAATATGCACATGGCTCACTTTGCTATTGCTTTCATGTTTTTACCAAATGGCAGCCTCTCAGTGGGACCTTCCCTGACCACCCCAAGATAAATTTCAACCACTCCAACACTACCTACTCCCTTTTCCTACTTTATTTTTCTCCTGCAGCACTTTTCATATTCTAACATACAGTATGACTTATTCACTTGTTTATTGCGTCTCTTCCCCCTAGAATGTATGATTCATGAGGAGTCAGAACTGACAGACAGAAGTCACCTCTAAGCTGGCAGCTGGACCTACATGATTTTCTTGATAGAGCACCTGGAACAATGTTTCACTTAATTAATCAATTATTATCTTTACTTTTACAAATTATTTGGCACCATGGTAAGATTTTTAATTGAAGTTTTTTCACTGGCAGAATGCAATGGTTGTGAGCAGATGTTGCAAACATGCAGGTTAAATTTCAAAGTCTGAGGTTACCAACTGATGCTTACCATTATTACAGAAATCAACAAAAGGTACATTAAAGCTGAAGAATGCAAGAAGGGACAGAATCAAACAAAAAGGAAGAAACACATTAGGATGAAAAGGCACATGTAAGTAACAAACACAGAGTGTCAAACCTGTCTGGTTTTTCATACAAATAATAGTAATCCAATGCCCACTAAGTGTGAGGTACTGTTCTAGCACTAGAGCAAACAAACAGAACAAACTCCATTCTGAAGGAACTTACAGTTTTAAGACTAGAAAATGAATGAATTTAAAATAATAATAATAAATTACTGAATTTAGGAGATCCCCAATGAGGGCAAAGACTCAACTGGAAGAACCAAAAAACTAAATGAATATGAAACATGTGAATAAGAAAACAGTTCTCTTCAGTGTCATGATCCAGCTTGTTGATACCAACTTTAATTTTAGTTCAAATATTGGTATAAAAAAATGCTTGGAACCTTTTCCAAAAGGACTACCTACAGAACACTGTATTTTCCAATTTTTTTTTTTTTTTTTGACAAAGAAGAGATTCTTTTTACCTAAGTGTTTTTGGCCCAGCTCCACTCTATTAAGGGACTGACAATGAAAGCAAAAAATATCACAAAAGAATGAACTGAAGACATAAAATTAGACCCCATTCAACCATTTCTCCCATGCAGTGAAAGAGTCAATCCCTGTCAACCCCATTTCTGCTATTCTCTAACTGAATATTAGATGTTCCAACAATAAACTGACTGCAAAGTGAAATTACATGAGCTTGTAAAAGATTCAGAAATTCTTAAAAGTCAAAGCGATTTTAAAGTTACATGGAAAACCACTGACTAATAAGGATCTGGCAAAGTTAGAACAATTGATAAGCAAAGGAGAAACAAGTTAAGGATAATTTGTCTCTCTTAGGATTAGAGAAAAGCCAGGGGAAAGTGAGGCTTGAAACAGTTTTTGCAATATGACTTTCTTTATGATTGCGGTGAGAAAGTCAAATATTATACTGTACTATCATACAATTTTCTTGAAAAAGTGAATTACCCCAACTCTCTAAAAGTTTCAACACTTCATTTGTTCTTTGTTCCTTCTAATAATTAGGCCACATTTGTGATGATAACCCAAATTTTGGTTTAAGATAAAATAAACTTATTCCCATGATTTGAACTTTTGTCGAGATCAATCCCTTTGTCTCCCTATTTACTCTGAAATTTGGCTTCCCAATCAGTGTAAACAGATTCACTTTAAGAGGCCTGCCTTCCTGGTAACTCCTGTCTATCCTCTGCTCTCATTCCTCACTCCCATGTTATTATGCAACTCTTAGCCTCAGACTTTACTTCCAGACGAAGACCCCAAGCTAGTGGGTGACACAGCTGAGACCTACTCTGAGGTCTTTAAAGTCTGATTTTAATCCAATACGGTACACCTCCTTGTGGCTTCTGGGTTACAACTAGGTTATGAAAGCTATGTCATATGGTACCCAGGTTTACCCACAAAATTTGGGGAGAAAGATGTAATCAACTGTTTACAAGCTTTAAAGTCAGTGCCATAAACAGGAGCCAAGCAGCCTCCTACTGCCAAAGCAGAACTGCCTGATTGATTGGCTCTGCAGTGTCTCCACCCTTTCTCACTCTCACTTTTGGTTCACCTCCTGTTAGCTTTGCAGATACAGAAAGCAATTATTTATTGATTTGTTGTGAGTCACAGATTTAAGTCAACTTTTGAAGCCCATCATGTTGTTGAGAATAGCAATTTCCCTCTCTCAAGACAGTCTCCACGGACCCTGCCAACTCGTTGATGTGCAGGCATAATAAAGAGACTCGAAGGAGTGGCTCTGCTGGTGGGAGCCCTTCCAGAGTAGGAGCTCAATAAAAATCACATCCTTTTTGTCCTTCCTCTCTCACCTATCCATTTTTGGGAAAATAAATAAATAAATAAGTGTTTGGATGGCTCCTTGAGTCCAAGTAAATCAAGCACGTGAATGTTTCTACACAGGAATCCTACAGCAAGTTGAGATGTGAAGTTCTGCCTCCTACATCAATGTTGGAGTGAGAGTCCATAGCACCTGCTTATGTGATAAAAAGGATGACACTGGTGGTTTCTTAGCCTAAGGATATGGGGAAAAAGGAAGAAACTGTGGTGCCAAATCTGGGAATTTTGCTGGGCTACAGTACGCGCTCCCTCCCACCCCAGCGCATCGATGCACAGAACTAATCCTTGGGACACGCTACAGCTCTCCAGCTGACCTCGGAACTATGAGTTGTATGGTCTATGGTCTTTTCCACCTCTGTCCTATCTCACTAGTTTAGCAACGCATCTAGTGCAGCGGCAGAATTTAACTATTCACTAAAAATGGAACAAATTAGAAAGTATAAATGAAATAGAGTTGAAGTGTGATGGAATGATTTCTATGGAATAATTAGATAATCCTTACAAAATGATAGTACTATATGACTATAAGTAAAATTGCCAATTTCTTTCTACAGATGCTAAAAGATTCACTTGTTTTAATGGGTCAAATTAACTCATTATATTCATAGAAATTGGATTCCTGCTCTCAAATTCAATAAAATAAAAGAAGCTGCATTTTCATTAATAGATTAAAATCTATTCAAAGAAATAAATTCATTCAGTTTATAAATAAATTATTTTTGTTAAGAATGCTGCACTATTAAGATGTGAAAAATACCATGGCCTTCATAATTTCAAACAAATTAAAATGCAAACCAGTTTTAACTGGTGGTAATTGGGAAAAACTTTTCAAACACTACACACCCATTACCTCATTAATCCATTTTTTTTTTTAATTTATAGAAAGGTAAGACAAGAACTCACCCTTTGCAATGGTGATTCCTTCTGTCATAATGCATGGGAAACAGGGATAAAGAAGAGACTTGTAATCATAAGTATTAGCACTCCTCGTCTCCTCTTCTTATATGCATTTTGTCTGCCTACAGTTGTCCCTTCCCCCACCTTCTATAAGTCTGAGGGCCGTGGCGGTTTGCCAGGATGAAAACCAGAGAGAAGGCTATGGGCATTCCTCCAGCCTTAACCCAGTATGCCTAAGACAAAGCCCATCCCTGTGCTCTTCCAAAACTTTTCTCTTTTTGTGTTGCAGTTTGGGTTGAGTTTCTGTCATAGATGTGAAGAACCTCAGTAATACAATGGATACATCCCACTGTTTAGTACACAAAACCTAGATAATAGGTGAAGCAGGGAGGAAAGAATCTGAGTTGGCCAGATAAAAACATGGTGCTTAGCCAGAGAAGGGAAGAGAAAGAAAGATAAGGACTGTGGGGTTATAACATTTTTTCTGGAAATGAGAGGAAGAAGAAAGATGGAAGAGGCAGCTACTAAGAATATAACAGCAGAGACCATATTCAACCACCATTGTCTAGATTGCAAATCTACTGATCATAACGCACCTGTGACATGCAGCCCAAATATCAGATTTTTTTTCTTTTCTTGAGTGGAAGTTTCGCTCTTGTTGCCCAGGCTGGAGGGCAATGATGCAATCTCGGCTCACTACAACCTCCGCCTCCCCGCTTCAAGTGATTCTCCTGCCTCAACCTCCCAAGTAGCTGGGATTACAAGGGTGCATCACAACACCTGGCTAATTTTTGTATTTTTAGTATTTTCACCATGTTGGCCAGGCTGGTTGCAAACTCCTGACCTCCAGTGATCCACCCACCTCGGCCTCCCAACATGCTAGGATTACAGACGTGAGCCACTGCACCTGGCCCAAATATCAGATTTTTAACATGTTCCCCACTTGATGCTGATGAATGCTGAAATTTAAGAATTGCCAACATAAGAAATCACCAGGTATTATCTATATGTAGTCCCAAGTTAGACCAAATAACTGATACTATCTCTCCAAGTATATCCAAATTTGTTAAACAAAGTTAAAAAGAACCAAAAGTCAGCTGAGAGATTTGTCTTCCTACAAATTTTAAAATTTTATTTCCCATAAAATTTGGACAGACATAATTATTTAAACATTGTGAAAACTGAAATGACGTATTTTACTTATTAATTAAAAAGCATGAAACATTGTAGTATTACATTCAACAAGCTGAAAGTTGTCAAAAAGGAAAGCAAACGTAAAAATTATAGGGTAAAGTTTATACCCAGAACTCATGCTTTTCTCCTCTGCTCAGATTCTAGAAACAGGCCATTAATTTATCTCTGAGCTTTCTAACATCTAAAGAGTTAAAAGAATCACAGGCCCATTCCCCATCCATAAAATAAACAGAAATGATTTCCTAGTGGCTGGGCGCAGTGGCTCATGCCTGTAATCCCAGCACTTGAGAGGCCAATGGGGGAGGACCACAGAGGTCAAGAGTTTGAGACCAGCCTAGCCAATGTGGTGAAACCCTGTCTCTACTAAAAATACAAAAATTAGCCAAGAGTGGTGGTGCATGCTTGTAATCTCAGCTACTTGGGAGGCTAAGGCAGGAGGATCCCTTGAACCCAGTAGGCGGAGGTTGCAGTGAGCCCAGATCACACCACTGCACTCCAGCTTGAGCAAAAGAGTAAGACATCATCTCAATACATGCATGCATACACACATACATACATACATACATATGAAGGAAATGACTTCCTGGTGATGAGACCTAAGAGAGCTTTCTCCAATTGGTCTTCATGCTGTATGAAATATTAGTCTCCATTCTTCTATCTACATGAAATACTAGTGTTGTATTAACATTTTTATGGCATCTCATTGGCCTAATACCAGTAGGCCCAATTTAGGGACAAGCATACATATCTCAGTAATGGTCCAGCACTGTATTGTCCATTACAGGAGCTCCTAGCTACACGTGGCTATTGATCATTTGAAATGTGGCTAGTCTAAACTGAGACGCTGCAAGTATAAAATGCACACCAGATTTTAAAGAATTAGCACAAAAAAGTAAAATATCTCATCAATAAAATTTATATTGATCACAAGTTTTTTACAAGATTACAAATGGTAGTGTTTTAGATATACTGAGTTCAATGAAATATACTATTAAAATTCATTTCACCTTTTTTTAATGTGGCTATTTTTAAAAAATTAACACATGTGACTCACTACAATGGTGCTGAATAAACAACTATATTCCAAACTTAATCCAAACTTAATCCAAGGATAAAATTTAGACTTAAATTTTAACTCTTAAAGCAATGTCACGGTTTCCTATTTTTCAAGCAATTCTTTATAATGAGTTTCTTATAAGAACTGGCAGGAGAAAGTTCAAGGTAATATCCACTAATATAAATCTGACCTTGAACATCTGACATGTGATTCAGTGCAAAGTCACTTTGGATGGGTTTCATCCTTTTATGAACACGAAGAAAACCGCACCTGTACCTGCAAAAAATACTCCGCACCTGCACGGAGGGTGGTGGAGGGATCATTTCTGGGCAAAATCTTCTTCAGAAAAAAATTCTAGGATTTTTCTATGCATGATCAAATGAGTGACTGACCCCAAAGCCCTAAAGAAAAAAACATGGGCCCAATAAATGTAGCCTGGTATATTTCCAGAGCAGGGCTTATCAATGGGTCTACTCAATAAGATAATCATCTAATTTCAGCAAATCAATGCCAGGGCTGGGAATACAAAAAAATGAGACCAAACCCCATCCATAAGAACCAGTGAGACTCTCTGATGAAATTATGGCCCCCGACAAAATTTTTTTTAAAAGCTTATTTTCTGTAGAATTTGCTATAAAAAGCAAATTCTTCTTATAGAAGTTCCATTCTAAAGAATATGTTTAGGCAACTCAGCAAGACCTTTGTATTTGTTCTGCCTACAGGGACCATGTAAACAAATTAATCCATTCACGTAAGAAAGAAGGGGTAGGCTACATTCCTCTTTAGGGACATAGAATTTTATGGTCTCTAACACCAAGAGTTTGGGTTCTCTGCAATAAATCACGCTTCTTTTACATTATATGAAGTTTAGGGTCTTGGATTGGGGTGATGCTAAAATCTGTCAGACAATTACATCTAAAGAAGACTTTGAAAGAATGCAGCCAACTAAATTAGTTTAAGCATGTGAACTAAAAGTGTGAGTAGAAAATGAACTGTCTCAAAGCACTTTAACACCAGCTCTAAGACCAGACCCAGGGTGGAGTGTGCTGTGGAGCAGAAGCTTTTCGAAGCTCTTCCTAAGACTTAGGAAGAAGAGTATTATAATCAGGATCCATACAGATAATCGTAGAGAAAAATTCTGTCTGACAAATGATTCCTGATTAATAATGACATTTGTTGACTTTAAATGCAGCTTAAAATATCACCTGCTTTAACATTCAGTGATAGCTTATATTTAGTTACTTTTACAGAGTTATAGTTTCTTATAAATTATATTACCTAAAAGTCATGTTTGAATCAGGAAGCTCAGGCAAACTAGGGTGGGAACTGCAGTTTAGAACATCCAAAGCTCACTAGCCCCACCTAATGACAACACACCTAGATTTCTGGAGCAGTTTCAGGGTAGAGAATCAATATAGCCTTCGAAGTTGAAACTTCAAAAACAAAATTGTGACGTGGGGCTTCATGAAAAGCTCCATATAAGACTCCCTCACATTAAGATGGCAAAAAACCAAACTGAAAATTGCCAGCCTAATTTTACCACAAAATAATAAGGGTTGGGGGAACAAAAAAAAAGAAATACTTCTATGGGTTTTGTGTGTTTGTTTTTGAGACAGAGACTCACTCTGTTGCCCAGGCTGGAATGCAGTTGCGTGATCTTGGCTCACTGCAACCTCTGCCTCCCGGGTTCCAGCGATTTCCAGCTAATTTTTGTATTTTTAGTAGAGACGGGGTTTCACCATATTGGCCAGGCTGGTCTTGAACTCATGACCTCAAGTGATCCACCTGCCTCGGCTTCCCAAAGTGCTAGGATTACAGACATGAGCCACCGCGCCTGGCCTATGGGTTCCTCCCCACCACCAATTATAAAAATAACACATGCCCACTGTAAAACTTCAAAAAACATGAAGCAATATAAATGAGAAAATAAGTTATAATCTGTAAGGCCAGCACCTGCAGATGACAGCCACACAGCATTTTGGTCTATAAATACATGTATAACCACTTTGATGTATAGATAAGATGGGATGATACTAGAGCAAAACTCTTTTGTAGCTTGCTTTGTTTTTACACAAAATGTGAAGTGGGCATTCATATTAATAAACATGAAACTGTATCATCCTTTTTAATAGCTATTTAATATTCCATTGTATGATGTATACCATAATTTAGTTTCACAATTCCCTCAAGATGGTCATTTAGTGTTGTAAACTGTGCTGTAAACACACCCTTACATTCATTATTGTACACTTGCCAGACTATTTCTTAGAAGTAAAATTGCTGTATCCTAAGCGATTGATGAGTTATCAGAATGCCTTTTGAAAAGGAGGCATGATAAGCATTCCCATATCTGCAGTGCAGAGAAGTTAGCTATATTCTTCCAAATACCTTCACCAACACTGAACGTTATCCAACTTTGGAGGCAGTTTAGTGGATAAAAGTATTAGAACTAGAGCTAGAAATAGAACTAGAATGAGAAATAGAAGTAGAACTCAAATTAGGACTATACCTGGGTTTAAATCTCAGTTCTGCCATGGACTAGCTCTATGACCTCTGGAAGGCTACTCAACTTTTCTGCAGATTTCGGTTAAATGGATATTGTATCACTGTGTATACCTGAAAGGGTTATTATTATAATTAAATTAGTTAATACAATACTGGACACACAATAAACACTTAATAAATATGTACTTATTATACGAGATATTGTCCACTTGAAAGGTAAAAGCAAATATCATGTTTTGGTTTAATCTGTATTCATCTGATTCTTTCTGGTATTGAACACAGACCCTTTTACTTAATTTTTAAGAACTTTTTTTTTAAAGTAGTCAATCATATCATTTATAAATAATAGTAATTTCTATATCTTTCTGATTTATTTTTCTGAGATAACCACATTGTTTAGAACTCCTAAAACAAAGGATAGTGATAATAGTGGTCATAAATATCCTTATCTCATTTACGACTTTATGATAGCAAAACCATTTTTAAAATATTTCAAAAAAAATTATAAAATGTTGTAATTTAGACAACTTTTTCTATATAGTTTTCTTATAAATAGTCCTTTAAATACAAATTTTGGATTGCTTCTAGATTGTGACATTCTCTTTTGGGAAAAAAAGTACTAAATATTTTATGTTAAAACAATCTTTTTTAACTAAATTGAACACACACTTTTAATAAAGACCACAGTAATTCTTAACACTGGAAATACAAAGGATAAAATAAAAAATTATTTTATTCAAATTAATTTGCAAGGCAAAAGAAATTAAAAAGACAATAAGGCAGTTTATCCAATACCCCAAATCAATTATTTTGTTAAATAAATATATGATATAAATAACAGAAAAAATTTAGAACAGCATTTGCAATAAAAAATATTGAGCCCTTTAACTTTAAAAGGTAACATTTTCATCTAGTATTCTTGACTTCTTGTGTTTTCCACCTAAAACAGCATATAAATTTCAGAAAGGAGACTCAATTTTTCACAATTCATACCCTATACTCCCACACCCTGAGAAGCAGCACAAATTATTTCTAGATATAAAAGTCTTTAAAAACAAATCATGCTGCCCCAAAATAAGGAATACTGAAGCCACAAAACATTTAAGCTTTTCTTTATGTTAAACAACAGAAGAAAGGATACTATATCAAAACTCAAATATTCTGTAAGATTTCCCAAGCCTTAACCAAATACATGATTGCTTGAGGGTTATAAGTCTAAAGGCAAAATTGTAAAGCAGAATAAGAACATGCCTACTGACCATTTATAAATGAGCCAGACTCTAAGCTATGATGAGCCTTATATACATTATCTCCTATCACTAATTTACCTTGTCCCAGCAAGGGAAGTATTGCCACACTACTGGCTTCACATTGCCCTTGCTATACAATCTTCCAAAAGCACTTTCTATATATGGATTGTAAATGGCTCCTTGAAACTGACCATACGTCCTCTGAAGAAAGGTGGGGGAAGCTTCACTGCAAACACACTCTGAGCTTAAGCTAGTGACAGATTCATTACTTGGAGATCACTGCAATCAGCAAATAAGAGTAACCATATACCAGCGCAGTGACAGGGGACAAGGTGCAATGACACTGAAGTGTGTCCAGATTGTCTTCCTGTTTACTGCTCTTATGGGACACTTTCCTTGAATTAGAGTAAGGCTGGCTAATCAACTGTGGGTTTACTTTTTTACAGAATTTCCAGAATGTCAAATAAGGAAAATTTATCAGGCAAAACAATACAATTCAACAAAACTAGCCAACAGAACAGGTATAGAATCTTTCAGTAAAAGATGCTATAAATTTAAGCATCCTTGGGTTTCCTTCGTTCTTTAATACACCAACACATCTACCACGTGTGAACTATTCATCTGGAAGAGCCAAAAGATTATCAAATAATAGGTTTATTGCTTCATATATATCTATTCCTGGTACTCATATTCCTGTACCAAGTTCCAAGCAAAGAAAGAGCATCCAAATTAAGCCTAAGAAAGAGAAATTAAGCCTAAGAAAGTATCAATAGTGCCTAAAGAGTAGATATGGTATGAAATCAAGATACAAAATTCTAAATGTTGAGCTGCTGATATGCTTTGGAGAGATACTACATGTATGTCTCTGCTCTGAAGTCATAAAGCTTTGATCACATCAAGTTTCAATGGTTTACTATTGCTTCACTTTTACACAGAATGTTTTACACAGAGGTTCTCAGAGAATCTCACCTAATCCATTCATTTTGAATCATACAAACTTTCTTATTTCTGTGTGACTTTTTCCAAGGTTGTAAGTACCAGGGCTGGAATTAGGACCTAGATTTCTAAACTAAATGCCCACTATGTGGTACTGTCATCTCTTAACTATATTCCAAGTATGTTGTTCAACATTTTAGCATATGAAAGAACTTTTGAAAGGCTTTTTTTAAAAATTACTTTTTAAGAATGTGTGAGTTTCTCAAATATCTATCCATATGATAATACTTTCCTGAAACTGGGTCAGAAAATCCAGAAATAATATAAATTGATTATCTCAGCCTATTCACAGCACTGTTCTATTCCTTACTACTACTGTGACCTTACGTAAGTCAACCACGCTGGTCCTGAGTGGGACTATCTGATTTCCAAGATATCTCTCAGCTCTACAAATTTTGTTAAGTCTGTGATTCATTTATAAATAAGTAAATCATGTTTTTTCACTTTTATTTGTCTTTTCCTCAAAGCATACTCACAACCCACTACTCCCACAAAACCTGAAAAGCATTAAATGCACAAACACTCTGTACTTAGGAAGCATGTCCAAATATGCCAAAGTATTTATCAATAAAGCAACATGCTATTTGATCTAAACAAATAATCAAAAGGGATAATAGCTGTGATTCTTAAAAGTCACCATAGTCTACAATACTGGGAACTGGCTGGATGCAGCGGCTCACATCTCTAATCACAACCCTTTGGGAGGCTGAGGTGGTAGAACTGCTTGAGCCCAGGAGTTCAAGACCAGCCTGAGCAACATAGTGAGACCCCATCTCTATAAAAAATGTAAAAATTAGCTGGGTGTGGCAGCACATGCCTACAGTCTTAGCTACTTAGGAGGTTGAGGCAGGAGGATCACTTGATCCCAGGAGGTTGAGGCTGCAGTGAGCCATGATCATGCCACTGCACTCCATCCTAAGTGACAGAGCAAAACCATTTCTCTAATAATTAAAAAATTAATAAATTAATAAAATCTTGGGAACTATCTCTTTCCTGTGCCCTCTACCAATTCTATTCTATTCTACATCTGAAATATCCAGGCTCTGAAAAAGAAAGGTCTCATAATGCTGACAGTCTCTGGCTTTTAACTGTTTCTTTCTCTCTCTCTCTCTCTCTCTCTCTCTCTCTCTCTCTCTCTCACACACACACACACACACACACACACGCACACACTGCTCTACCCAAGGGGATGAAAATATGTGACTTGGCATTACTAGTACTAAGGCAAATCATACTAGGCTCTAAAAAACTCCAGATGGAAAACTGCAACCAGATGATGAAGATGACAAGTGTATGCTGGTCGCAGTGGCTTGTGCCTTAATCCCAGCAATCTGGGAGGTTGAGTCGGCAGTTCATGAGGTCAAGAGATCAAGACCATCCTGGCCAACATGGTGAAACCCCATCTCTACTAAAAATACAAAACTTTATTGGGCATAGTGGCGCACGCCTGTAGTCCCAGCTACTTGGGAGGCTGAGGCAGAACTGCTTGAACCCGGGCAGCGGAAGTTGCAGTGAGCCAAAATCGCACCACTGCACTCCAGCCGAGCGACAGAGCGAGACTCCATCTCAAAAAAAAAAAAAAAAAAAAAGGTGTAAACATACTGCCTAATACTCATATATTCACATGACTAATTAACTACTAGTTGTTCATTAAGCATTTATTTTATGTCCAGTACCATGTTAGGTACTGCAGGATGTAAAGAAAGGAATGGTTTGGTCCATGTTCTCTAGTAGTTCTCTGAGTAGTCCAGCTGGGGAGATAAAACAAGCACAACAAACACCACAAGACAATACATATAATTAAATGCTAAATTCTGCACATAAGTGATGGAGAAATTTCCAGAAAAGGAGGACCACTTCAGATCAGATTAGAAAGGGAAGGCATCTCTGAGGCAGTAGCACTGAGCTGAGTCTTAAAGTTTGAGAAGGCTTAGCTGAAGAGAGATGGGAGATGTAGACTATGAGAAATACAGAAGTGGGCTTAGAAACTCCCGTGAGCATGAGGAGAAAACAGTTAAAGGGGGAGAAAGTACAGATTAGAGTATTCGAGTATAAAGGAGGGTACTGGTGAGTGGTTAAAAAATTAGATTGTATAAATACAGTGAAAAATAAAGATGAAATCCTAAGCCCCCAACCTACTGAACAGCCCCCTGTTGACCAAGGGGACCCCAGAAATCCTTGAAAACTCAGTTCCCAGCCATGATGAGACAGAAGGTCAAACGGTCCTCACTACGTCCCCTCCCTCCATAACCACCATTAGGATTTCCTCCCTAAAGATTAAGCACAAACCAGCCTTTTGGAAAGCCCCGCTCCACCCCTGATGTCAATCAACCTTCTGAAACCACCCCTCCTTTTTGTGGCTTTCAACAAAATAACCAACCAGCATTCCTTCCTGATAAGAGACCGCAGACCACAGAGTGGTTCTGGCCAGTCCATGGAGGATGTGCAGGGACAGGTTTTGCATCCTCTGCTTCACCTTTTGAAGTCAGAGATCCGAAAATTCCACCCTGAATCATGCTAACGTCGCCGCTTTTAACCATGGGTCCCCTGGGGAAGGATGAGACCCAGCTGCGCATGCGCATGTTTCTCCCTTCCTAAATAGGCATGACTCCTCCTATTGTTTACTGAACGTGTATATTGTCCACCTCTTTCAGCATGAATCCCTGTCTTATTCTTCTCATCTTCCAAGTGTTTGTTTATGGTCTCCCATGGAAGGCTATGCTTCCCAGTCTGACAGAATGGCTACCATGCAGGCTGCAACCCTTTATAAAATATAAAGCTCTTCTTTCCAAATTTATGAACTTTGTCATTCTTCAGTTCACAATGAGGCTGGTTTAAAAATCTACAAAACCAAGGAGTCAGACTTGATGCATTTGAGCCACTAAATAACAGTAGTTTGAAGGGGAGATAGACATAATTAAAAGACTCTAAGAAATATGAAGTGAGACTTTTGATTGAAGTTAACAGAGGAAGGGCATTTTTATTTGAGTTTCCTCCTAAGGCCAACCAAAATAAAAAGAACTCAAAATAGAAAGGTCTCAATATTCAACCTAACTAGAAAGCCATCTCATGTACAAACCGTGAGGAATAATTTCAAACAAAGTAAAAATTGAACCAAACTGAATACAGATACAAAAACAAAACAGACTAAACCTTTTTTTTATGAATGTTTTCATTTAGCTTTTTCTTTTAAAGAGTTGAGAACATATTATTTCTGTCTAATTTTCTGCTTTTCTCTCCAGGGCAGGGGAAAACCTCAATTGTTTTTTGTCTTGTTTTGTTTTGGTTTGGTTTTTAAGACAGGGTCTTGCTCTGTCGCCCAGGTTGCAATGCAGTGGTGCCATAACTGGCTCACTGCAGTCTTAACCTCTTGGGCTCAAATGATCCACCCACCTCAGCCTCCTAAGTAGCTGGGGCTACAAGCATGCACCACCACATACCTGGTTATTTTTTAAAAAACATTTTTGTAGAAATAGGCTCTCACTATGTTGCCCAGCTGGTATCAAACTTCTGGCCTCAAGTGATCCTCCTACCTCAGACTCCCAAAGTACTGGGATTACAAGTGTAAGCCACCATCTCCAACCCAACAAAGAGACTCCTAAATGGAAATACACCATAGCACAGGATCAAATTAATTAGGTAGGAAATATTCTGAGATAAAATGCCTGAATTAATGATAATATTGGCCCAACTCACTCTTTATCTCCTCCCCATTCAATACTTGAGTAAGCAGTTATAATACATAAAATGTACTTCAGTTGAAGATGGGTAATAACAAAAGGAAAGCATACATGGATAAGTGCACAGCCTGATAGGAAGGAAGAAAGGGAGGAAGGGAGAAAGAAAGGAAGACAGACAGGCAAGAAGCAACAGAGATTAAAAACATGTCAGAAGAATTACATTAAAAACCAAAGTCTAGTATTAAAACAATGAACAAGGAACTACTAAAAAAGCCACAATAAAATACTGTACTACTACACACCCATTATTAGGATGGCTAAAATTTAAGACAGCCATATTGAATGCTCACGAGGGTCTAGAACAACTGTAAATGTCATACACGGCTGATCAGAGTAGAAAATGGCACAAACACTTTGGAAAACCATTTTCACACACACATAGTGTCATTTGGCTTTTCCATTCCTATTTACTCAAGAGAAATGAAAACATGTATCCACACAAAGATTTATTGTATTAGTCCATTTTCACACTACTCTCAAGAACTGCCCAAGACTGGGTAATTTATAAAGGAAAGAAGCTTAATTGGCTCACAGTTCAGCATGGATGGGGAAGCCTCAGGAAACTTACAATCATGGCAGAAAGGGAAGAGGAAGCAAGGCACCTTCTTCATGAGGCGGCCAGAGGGAGAATGAATGCAGGAGAAACCACCAAACACCCATAAAACCATCAGATCTTATGAGAACCTACTCACCATTATTAGAACAGCACAGGGGAACCACCGTCATGACAGCAGCACGGGGGAACCCCCACATGATTCAACCACCTCCACCTGGTAACATGGGAATCATGGGGACCACATGGGAATCATGGGGACCACAGAAACCCTGGGGATTACAATTCAAGATGAGATTTTGGGTGGGGACACAGCCAAACCATATCACTTACGTGAAAATGTTCACTAGCAGCGTTATTTGTAATAACTCATAACTGAAAAAACTCAAATGTCCATCAATGTGTCAGCATCCTACCAGACCTTTTCTGTACTCATATATGTATGTGTATGTATATGTATACACACATATATACTCCATTTCTCTTGAGTAAATATTTAGGAGTGGAAAAGCCAAATGGCCTGGTGTGTATGAAAATGGTTTTCCAAAGTGTTTGTGCCATCTTATACTCTGATCGGCAGTATATGACATTTATAGTGTATATATACACACACACATACAGATATTTAGAAACAGTTTTTTTTCCTCTTTGTAATATAGTTTGAATCATATTAAAGGCAAAAACTTTACAAAGGTAAAATGTTATAATAAAACCTGGATTGTTATTTTTGATATAATCATTGAATTTATATTTCAAAACATTGAAAAGCAGCCTATCATAATGTAAATTTAGAAAGGGAGAAAATGGGAAAGGGGAAAAATAGTAATTAAAAATGATATGTACAATAAACTGGCACAAAGAAAGAATAAAATTAAGGAACTCTGACTTTTTCATAGACTTTAAATTCTACTCAGCCCACCATATTTTTCTTCAATGCAAATTATATGATTACATGATCAAAACGACAATGACATTTCTGGATCCATTAATACTGCTTTCCAGATGGCCAATCTCTGGTTATGCTTTAATCAGATCTTAGGTGAACAGAATCTTATAACCTAATATAATCTCTCCTTCTCAGAAACATAATCAAAACAGCTCTCTTTTTTATCAGCAGATCTTCCTTTAAGGCCACTTGTTTACAAAACAGATGGTTTTGAATTTTTTAGTAAATTACACACTCGTAAATCTCTGAAGCAATTCCCAAGCACCCACCCCTCCCCTCCAAAAAAAGACATTAAACAAAATGGAATGATTTTTCAACATGCTTAACAATTCAGTAATCTTAGACACAAGCCAGGTCAAAACAACTGTACTTTTCATCTCAACAACAAAGACTAGAAAATAAAACACAAGGGAAAGCCTTTAAGAGAGTGGCCTAAGGAGATGAAACAAATGGGTACAAATGCCTGATGAAAGAAACAAGCTCTCACTTATTCATTATTCCCTGTTCCGGGGAGACTCCAATACACAAGGGAAGCGCCCTCCACTCACACCAGCAGTGAAAAAAATTGCAAATTCTCCCACTCCCCAGTGTTGCTATGCCAGGGCTTCTGAGTCTTGGTAGAAATTTCACTTGTAAGTTCTGTAGTCACTAAGTGGCCATTAGTCATAAGGATATGTAATACCCCAATGCTTTCTTCTCTAATGGTCACTAGAGATAGCATCAATAACCCTGTTGGGTATATAACAGAAGGAGTGGCTTACCTCTTTCACATGAGATTAGGAGAAAAGCAGCAGTAATTATTGTAACAGGTGATTGCATTATCAATTGTAACTGTTAGCATGGGTTACTACTGAGTGAGAGATGAGTTCTCTAAAAAATAACAGAGCTGCCTCAGTGCCTGAAATGTTTGGGAATGGACTGAAACAGATCCAATGCAGATTCGTCATGCAAGTCAGGCTGCACACCACCCACCACCACCTTCTACCTTGCAAAAAAAGAAAATAAAAATTCCAACTGCAAAGGGGAAATTTTAATAAAAATGAAAGTTCAAAAATACAAGGCTGGGCTTTTTGAGAATACTAATGTAGACTGGCATTCGTTTGTATTATGACTATAACAGTAGTAATTGCAAAGAGAGTGGTAATTTTTTCATCATTGTTTTAAACTTGCTTATATAATATTGTATTTTATATTATAAAGTGAAAGTATTTCTAAAGTGATTAAATGAACTACCTGATCTCTTTGTTCTTTGAATTCTATTAGCTAACATTGTTCTTTGTTATAATCTGCCTCACTCTGAAACCTTCTACTCTTTAAACTGCTACAACCAAGTGGCAGCCTGTCCAGTGATCTTCCTTTCTCTGAAAATCCATAGGGGCAACCGAGCCCAACTAGCAACATTCAATATCTGGGCTTCACCTTGACCCAGAAAATGCAAATCAAACTGTGCTGAAAGCTTCGTATAAAGGAACTGAAAATAAGTACTATTTTGAGCTACTTTCCCATCCTCCTTCTTCCACCTATGAAGAGTCAGGTCCTTTTATTTTACTTCCAAATCCATCTTACCATCTTCAAGCTTTTTCTTTTTCTCTGGAAATAATTTAACCAATACTTCTGAAGAGAAATACATTAAAATTGCTACCCACTTTTGGGGCCATTATCATCTCAACTGCTTCCAATTTGATTTTGGATCTCTCAACATAAAACATTAGACAAATGGCACCTAAGAAAGCATATGCTGCCACTTCATTACCAGCTGTTATCACCTCATCTAAACTTCCATTTTAGGGCCTTTAAACATACCCCAGAATTCCCAACTGAAAGACTGCATAGGTTACATAGGAGGGGGAAAATTTTAATGTAGAACCAGAGTTCAATAGTAATGCTGGGAGTTAGAATGATAACTTAAGTATCATCAATATTTTTGTTTTGTTCTGTTTTACTAATCATGAAGATGCCATCAAAACTAAACCAGATCCTGTTTCCTTTTAAGATATCAAATATGACACGTTTTTGGTGACTAAGCTGAAACATTCACTCCTCATTCCACTATAAAATTACCAAATAAGCAACAAAGGGAAAAATCCAAAGGAAAATCTGAGTATAATTCTCAGGATTTTACAAGCAAGAGGCAAAAACTCAGCCTATAATCATCCCACTGGCCATGCTCAAACCCATAAGAATTCAGGGGAGGCAAAAGGTTAGTGTAATGATACTATTTTTAAGCTCACATTAGGAAAGAGAATGACAAACCTCCAAGTAGGGTAAGACTTTGTGCTTGTAAGAATGTTTGCTTAAAGAAGGGGACAGTAATATCCTTACTTGCCTATAATCTTAATATGCTTTCCTGGAGAGGTAGGGTTCTACATGCACCTCAATGGAGAATGAACAACTCAAAGCATAGCTTTAAGAGTAAAGCATCTTATTTCTAACAAATTAAAGTATTTGGCAGTAATTTTTTTAAGCAGATGGATTGGAATATTTTGGGAAATGCTAAGGGGCTGATTTGCTATTGCTTTTTAGAATCTCAAGTTATAAAATAAGATTTTGGCTAATCTAGTCTTCTTCCAGATTCAGAGGTATTTATTAAAGGCAACAGAATTGCTTTAACTTTCTTATCTAGATTAATCTGTGAAGCAGTAGTTAGCTTTAAGTAGGAATTCAAATTCAAATAATTAAAATAATGCTGCATTCAGTGTTCTTAGTCCTCCAAAGTAAGAATCATGAATTTAAAAATAACCATGTGCCTAGGACAATTTGGGCCCAGCTTACATCATGATTTTTAGGGTGCTCTTGAGGTAAAGTCAACATTTTTTCTACCGGGAAATGGTTAGGGAACCTGCCTTAACTATTGCATTTCCATGATAAAGATTAGTAAACTTTCTCTACAAATTCCTGTGCTTATCTTATCTTCAAATAAACTCATGCTTCCTAACTGTGCCAGGCAAATATGTGGCCATTCTGGTTGACCACTGATCCAAAAGGACAGAAAATGAAACTAAGGCTTCACCATTTCTTGTTTTCTATTACTTTAGCCTCGTGCAATTCCACTGGATGTACAATGGAATCATTCCCCTTTCTTTAGCCCTTTTTTTTGATCAGTCATCTAGCCAATATTAATTGAACATTTGCTATTCATAGGCCTTCAAAGAAACTGCTTTCACAGGCTGTCCAAATATACAGCTACAAAGTTATGCTCACATCCAATCCCATAACCTTTTAATTGGCTCTCTAACAGACTGGCTGTTAAGAATATTTTTTAGAAACTATCATATTAACCTAGCGGCTAAGAATTTTCTTTGTCACACATATATACCAGCAGAATCCAGTGATCAAGTATAAATGACTCTCCCTATTCCATCCATGAGATTGACAGTGAGGAAAACAGTGTTATCCAAATCTTTTAATATTTGGTCCCTAAGATTTGAATAAAGAGTTTGAAAGTGGGGGATCCCTTTTAGCAGTGTGCTGGAGCTGGCTTCCTCATCCTGAGACCTCAGGTTGTCGGCTTGAAATAAGCCACGATGAAAGTATTTACACCTCAAAGACTTTCCTCCAAATAGGTCCCTTTCCAAAATGTTATCCAAATCCATTCTGTCCCTGGGTTTAGATAATCCAAGTTTAGCTATCAAGGGTTACCTTTTACATTAAGAAATTAATACTTGTAAGAAACAAGTATGAACTTGTAAAAACAAATTATAGGTTTCCCAGTCCTCGGGGCACTTCCAAAGTATTCACAGGGAAGAGACATAGAAAATGCATAGGGAAGCAGGTGCAAAAATATTATTGAAGTTGATGAGAGGGCTGGACAGCAGGAATTCAAATTGTTTGAATTTCTCCAGAAGACTTTAGGGAAGAAAGGGAGGTGAGATTTGAAGCAGATCTTAATCCATGATTATGATTTTAGACAGCTGGAAAGAATACAAAGCATATCCAGTAGAATTACTGAATGGGCAGAAAAACAGGTAAAAGCATAAAGTGAGCTAGAAATGGGCTCTGGGTCAGTCTGGCAATACCTGGAAAATCAGCTAGGCAGAAGGAGCTACTGAAGTTCTATGATAAGAGTGATAAAGAAGTCTTTTAAAAATATTCTTTCAAATTTTGCTAACTCCTTAAGTTAAAGATTTTCTGATCTTTAACTTCTTTTCTGATCTCTGATAACTCCAACCATCTTAGTTTTCAGACTTGCTAGACTAGAATGCATACTAGTACCAAGCCTGCTGCTATGTCAGTGGGTAACCCCAAACCTCCTACTAGGGATTACAAGTACCAGCTGACATCAGCTTTAACTCCTAAAGTTGTTGGGGGTTCCCAAAGAAATGGTTTAGAACAAATTTCAGCCTGGCTTGTCTTCAGTAAATTGTAAATTATTATAATTTAAATGAAGATGATTTTCAAAACTCTGCATATGCATTCTTAAATCTATTCCTTTGGAATTCCAAATATCTCTTCCTATACAAAATCACTTCCCCCTTATCTTTGCACCTTATAAATATGTCTACCACTACTGCTATTCTTAGTATTATTACTAGCCTCTACAGAATCTGGAATCAAACTGCCTGGGATAGGATGAGAGGGAGGGAGTGGAAGGAGAGAGGGAGGGGAGGAGGAGCTGCTATTTATTGAGAGCTTTCTCTGGGCTTTCTTGCAGATTCCATTTAATCCTCGTTGTAATCCTGTGAGAAAGGAAGACATGGAGGGTCAAGTCAATATTTCTGTGATGCGCTTACTGTATTTCGTTCTAATGTTGGTTTCAGTGTCTGATTCTTCCGAGGGAACCCTACATGCAGGAAATGGCTGCTATGTGTTTATAAACAGAAACAATATTGGAAGTGGCAATTAACTTTCCAGGTTAGATCTAGAATGTCTAATTAAAATAATAGTACTGGGTCTTGAGCATACAAATTATCACAACATAAAAGCAGGAAAAGGGAAGATTTTCTCCTTATTTCTGAGCAACATCCCACTGCCACCTTTATCTCACCCTCTAATTCCTCTCTTAGTAAGTAAATGTCATGTTTCCCGGACAGTCCCCTCCAATCCAGGCCTAGCCTATTCCCTAAGTGTCCATGTTACAAAATTACTTTCTCTTCTCTTGCTAAATGTGTCCTTACAGAATACAGCAGCAGAGTCTAATAATCATCAGCATCAACAGAGTTTAATATTAAATTATACTGACAATACAAATAGCCAGTAGCCAGTAACCCCTTCATTCTCCCGTCTGTTTCTTTTTTTTAAGACAGAGTCTCACTCTGTTGCCCAGACTAGAGTGCAGTGGCGTGATCTCAGCTCACTGCAACCTCCACCTCCCGGGTTCAAGCGATTCTCCTGCCTCAGCTTCCCAAGTAGCTGGGATTACAGGCATATGCCACCATGCCCAGCTAATTTTTGTATTTTTAGTAGAGACAGGGTTTTGCCATGTTGGCCAGGCTGGTCTCAAACTCCTGACCTCAAGTCATCTGCCTGGCTCAGCCTCCAAAGTGCTATGATTACAGGTGTGAGCTACCATGCCCAGTAGGTTGTTTCTTTAAAGATGAATGTTTCAATTAATCGCATTAACTAAAATTAATCTCTCATTGGTACGGCTTCAAATTGCATGGAGCATGTACAATATTGTCAACACCCACCCACCCCTATGCTTAAGTTACTTTTTAAAGATTAGAGGAGGAGTGGACACTTCTGAGACAGGTCAACCTTGACTGGGATTCTGATTTTTAAAGCAAAACTTCTCAAGAGTCATGTGTTAAAATGCAGCCTCTGAGCAGCAGGATTGGAGTGGAGCCTGAGAATCTGCATTTCTAACAAACTTCCAAGTGATGGTGATGCTGCCATCTGCAGACCTCACTTTAAGCAGCATTTCTCTAAACTATTCCATTCTTCCCCCCTGCTTGTTAGTATTTCCACTCCCAAAGCTACAGATTTTCCAAATGAATGAAGGTGTGGGGTGTGTTTTCAAAATAACTCCAGGGTCAGCAAGATCTGTAATATGGGACTTGGACTCAGGGAGGGGGACAGCAAAGGGAAGGATGATATACGTATATGGGTTACCTAAGCCAAGCCTGCAGGTGTTCAAGCAAGAACTATGGAAAGCCTGGGCTGTTGAGATTTTTCCTACGTTTATCTGCTTCATCCTCCTAGACAACATTTAAATTGCAAAATGTTTTTCAGCAGGCTAATGACAAGTTGCTTGCACTACACCGTATCCTGATGGAAGAAGAAACAATTCTTTTTCAAGGAGAGGGGAGTGATAGGGTACTTCCCATCAGAGCCAGATGTCAAGAAGGAAGACAAAGAATCATTTTATATTTTCTACTGCAGGTCACTGAATCAGTGTGTGTGTGTGTGTGTGTGTGTGTGTGTGTGTGTGTGTGTGAGAGAGAGAGAGAGAGAGAGAGAGAGAGAGAGAGAGA
>NW_016107428.1:6849119-6851980 GCF_001604975.1 Cebus imitator
TGTGTGTGTGTGTGAGAGAGAGAGAGAGAGAGAGAGAGAGAGAGAGAGAGAAAGTGAGACTAGCCAAAAGAAATTGTGAAAAATAAGAATAATATAAGGGGAGTTGCTCTGCCTTAAATAAAAGAACATGCTTTGGGTGCCAAAATGTAGAGACAACTAAACAGAACAAACTAGAAGGACCAGAAACAGAACCAAGTTTCTGTAGGAAATTAGACTTTAATAAGAGGGCTATATATTTTTAAAATGGGGACAATTGTCTAATCATTTTGGCAGAGGTGCTACCTCTGGGGCAAAAGGACGGAAATGCAACTGGGCAGGAACACCTACAGAGTTCAGGCGGACAGGTTGTAGTTTATTCCTGAATTGCCTGGTGGACTCACAGATGCTAAATATCTAATTCTTTATCTATCTAGAATATTCATAATATATTTTTAAAATAAGAAACATAATAAAAAGTACAGGGGTACTAAAATAAAATTATGTTTTATGATCTTGAGATAGAGACGGCTATTTAGTCATGACATTAAATAGTCATAACAAAAATTTTAAATGTAGCTGGTAAGAAAGTTCATAAACAAAGGTAAAAGACGAATGAAAAGTTGAGGAAATATTATGACAAAAAATTAATATCCAGAATATACAAATAATCCTTATGAGATGATAAGTGATTAACCAAGAAATATATATAGTATGAAGAAAAAAATAAGACTGTTATCTCTGGGGCAGGAGACTAATTGGAGGTCATAAAAGTAAAAAATACATAAATGACTTTTTATAAGGGAAATTGACTTTTTCTTACGATGAATCTAAAAAAAATTCAAGTTTAACTTATAAGAATTTCTAGAATGAAACCTAATTATCAGAAAAATCCTAGTTAAAACTTTCTTTAAAAAAATACCCATTCTATTTATAAAACCAGTATACATATTTACTACAAAAGACTGATCAGAGAAGACTAAGATCAAAGAAACAGATTCACATAAGCAAAAGAAAATAAAAATTTATATTCTGTTTTATAATACAGCCAAGTCACCGTGATACCTGGCAAATAAACAACAACAACAACAGCAACACAACCTTACTATTCTTCTAGTATGCTACTTATTCATCTGGACAAGCATCAATTGCAAGCAACTGGCTCCTAATTCACAGAATTAATGTGAGACTTCTAGACTTTGCTCTCACTAAGACTGGTAAGAGATTATGAATACAGGAAAATATTACTTTTCTCCTAAGGGTCTCAGAATTTTTTAACATATTATTGTATTTATTGAACTCACAGGGAATACAGGCAGTCTCAACTCTTAAGTATACAGCTTTGGCTGGGTGTGGTGGCTCACACACTTGTAATCCCAGCACTTTGGGAGGCAGAGGCAGGTAGATTGCTTGAGCTCAGAAGTTCAAGACAAGCCTGAGCAACATGGCAAAACCCCATCTCTACTAAAAATACAAAAATTAGCTGGGCATGGTGGCATGTGCCCATAGTCCCAGCTACTCAGGGGCTCAGGCGGGAGGATTGCTTGAGCCTGGGAGGCAGAGATTGCAGTGGGCCAGGACCTGACCACTACACTCCAACCTGGGTGATGGAGCAAGACCCTGTCTCAAAAAAAAAAAAAAAAAGTATACAATTTTGAGTTTCCCAATAAAACATATTAAGTAAATAAATGGGTCACATTAAGGCTGATTTGTTAACACTGCTAAATTTAGGGATATTTTGCAAATGAGTAAGGATTAGTCTTAAATAATACTGCTTTATGCATATTAGCATTTTGGATACTAAACTTTATTTTTTCTGTTTATATGCATCTCTTGCTTTCATATTGAAGTTATATTCTGGAGTTTTGTTTTGTTTTCAGAAAATGATGATTCTTGGTTGCCCATTCAATTTTTTAAGTAACGCATAAAAAAACTCAGCAAAATTGAAGAAAATAATTGTACAGTAGAAGAGTAAGATAGGCAAAGCACTTATTCTGCCATTACTAATACTTACTATCCAGTCAAAGTAATTTAGATTATTAGTATGACTGAAAAATAGAGCTTGGAGAAATAGACTCATCAATATATGTAAGCTTTATATATGAAAGCTTTGTTAATTAAAAGACACATTTTTTTTTAAATGAAGACAGGTCACAAGCATCTATAATAGATAACTGGTTAGAATCCTGAATAGTTATAGAATGTATAAAACTCAGAGAGCAAAAAAGAAAACACCAAAATATATGAGTAAGCAAGTTACAGAAAATAAAATTTAAAAGCCAGTAAACAGTTTACAAAAAAATAAAGTCACAATGAGACGTTATTTCACATCCATGAAATTGGAAAAAAAAAATAGTCTCGACAATAGCAAGCGTAAACAAGTATAAGGAGCATGGGAGATTCATATGGACAATGGTGGCAGTATCTCACGAATGCAATAAAGTGTACATCTTACAATTTAGCAATTCTACTCTAAGTATATTCTAAGAAAACATTAACAGATTTTTATTTTTTTAATCCTTAGCAGGATTATTTGGAATAGAAAAAACAATATCCCTAATCAATAGATAAATGCAAATCAAAACCACAATGAGATACCATCTGATACCAGTCAGAATGGCTATTATTAAGAAGTCAAGGCCGGGCGCGGTGGCTCAAGCCTGTAATCCCAGCACTTTGGGAGGCCGAGGCGGGTGGATCACGAGGTCAAGAGATCAAAACCATCCTGGTCAACATGGTGAAACCCCGTCTCTACTAAAAATACAAAAAATTAGCTGGGCATAGTGGTGCGTGCCTGTAATCCCAGCTACTCAGGAGGCTGAGGCAGGAGAATTGCCTGAACCCAGGAGGCGGAGGTTGCGGTGAGCCGAGATCACGCCATTGCA
>NW_016107428.1:6852490-6877706 GCF_001604975.1 Cebus imitator
AAGAGACACTGACACCTACTGGACAGTGGAGAAAAAGAGGAGGGAGAAGATCAGAAAAAATAAGTATTGGGTACTAAGCACAATATCTGGGTGATGAAATAATCCATACACCAAACCCCATGGCACACAGCTTACCTATAAAACAAACCTGCAGGTATACCCCTGAACCTAAAATAAAAGTTAAAAAAAGAAAAAGAAAGAGCAAACCTAAAAGTCACTTATAGAAGAATGGATATACTGTGTCATCCTCAAACTTTAGAGAATGCAGCTGTGGAAATGAATGAACTAGATTTACCCATAATCAACACATTGAGGGGGCAAAAAAAATAGTTGTAGTCAAATGAATACTATATATTGTATGTATGTATGTACTGTATAAAGTTTAAAACATGCAAAAAAGGCCAGGTGCAATGGCTCATGCCTGTAATCCCAGCACTTTGGGAGGCCAAGATGGGAGGATTACTTGAGGTCAGGAGTTTGAGACCAGCCTGGCCAACATGGTGAAACCCACCTCTACTAAAAATACAAAAATGTGGGAGGTCCCTGTAATCCCAGCTACTCAGGAGGCTGAGGTGGGAGAATTGCTCAAAACTGAGAGGTGGATGCTGCAGTGGGCCAAGATGCAACCCTGCACTCCAGCCTGGGTGACAGAGACTCCGTCTCAAAAAAAAATGCGAAACTGTAATTCACTGTTTAGGATCCGACCATAGGTCTACAGTTACATGGAAATAAGAAAAGACAATTTCAGAATAGTGGAAGATAGATATAATTTTTTTTTTTTTTTTTTTTTTAGACAGAGTTTCACTCTTGTTGCCCAGGCTGGAGCCGAAATGGCGTGATTTCGGCTCACTGCAACCTCCGCCTCCCAAGTTCAAGCAATTCTCTTGCCTCAGCCTCTCAAGTAGCGGGATTACAGGCATGCACCACCATGCCCAGCTGATTTTGTATTTTTGGTAGAGATGGGGTTTCGCCATGTTGGCCAGGCTGGTTCCAAACCCCTGACCTCAGGTGATCCACCCGCCTCAGCCTCCCAAAGTGCTGAGATTACAGATGTGAGCCATCACGCCTGGCCAGAAGGTAACTTTTTTAAGATGATAGATTAAAACATGTGCATTTGTCATATTACATTTTATACTTTTGTATGTCTTAAATATTTCATAATAAAATTGGAGAATCTTGTCCTGATTAATTGGTTACCACACTCCTATAACAGATAACTGACAGCAATTGATCATGACCAGAAGTTGTATTCAAAACACATTTATTCTGAAGTTTACCAAAAACCACATTTTTCAAAAATCGAACTAATATAAGTATGGTAACTCAAAAAGAACCATTTGCGTGTGCTGAATAATCTTTTGTTTTCTAAGTCAGTAGCTCCCAAACTGGAGTGCACAAAAAGAAAATATTGAAACTGTGTGTTTTTCCATAAAATCTTTTCCATTTCTATGTTTCAGCTATTGTATAAAACATGTAACAGACACAAACCTAAATTAATTGATATAATATATTCCTGCACAGTGGTATGTTATGTCATTATAAATAATTTTTTACTGATCACGGTGCAAGTTGTTAAAAAGTTTAAAAACCAGTGTTCAAGATGACCATCAATAGACTTTATAAACCATCCATCCAAGTAACCTACATCCAGACCTTGAAAGTTAAAAAACAGAGATTTTAGAGGAGGACTGGATTTTTTTAGAGATAATTTATTAGTGAAAAAAATATCTTGAGCTAGATGACTAAAACTGCCTACGTCTGCCAACTTTCTATAGGCTGAATTTCACATCAGGCTTCAAAACAAAGGTTGATAAAATTGCCAACCAGTGCAGTAACAGGTCTGGCCTTATTTTTGTTGGATGCTTTTCTTGAAAAAGATAATAAATAACTTGAAAATTCACATGGGACAGGACACAATCTAGGAAAGTGAATGCCACTCTGTAACACAAGTGCTAAATTAACATTCTCCAACTGCTTCCAGCTATTGATATTCATTTTGGAACAGGCAGGACATATTTAGAAAATGGCACATCACCAGAAAATGTGAGTGAGAGTGTGGGATTTTGCCTAATACAATGCAGCTAGAATTTTTCTAGAACCAATTTCAGGAGCCAGAAAAGAAAAGTATGTTTCACAAAACCTTAGATTAGAGTGTAATTCTCTAGTAAAACAAGTTATACAAAATCAAGTAGTATTATCTTACAATAAATAAACTATTCAAAGAAGCTGTATTTTAAAATAAATTCCTCCTCTTGGCCTTTAAGCTAGTGTCTTGGTTACTGCCAACAGCATTCATAATAAACAGGATATAGTTTTGTCAAATGTTTAGCAAAGGATTATAAATACACTTTTGGTGGAAATAAGTATTCAAATATCTTTTGGGGACAATGAGATGACTATTCATATGTACCATTTATGAATTTAACAATGAGCAGAAAATGTAAGAAAGTGCACATCAACCAGCTACCATAATGGCTTGCATTTTGGCAGAAGTAGAAATGGAGGTGGGTGGATACTATGAATATCATTAGTCATAAATTGAGAGACATTAATATATTTATTAGCATAGTGTGCATTTTATTCTAATCATATTGATGTTCTCACAGCAGGCAAAAGAAAGCCTTCTCAAAGAATTCTTCACAAACATTCATTTGGATACCAGCTCCGAAAATCTCACTAGAGGTCACAGGCCTTTAGTAGATACAGACATCTCATTCATTTGGATACCAGCTCCGAAAATCTCACTAGAGGTCACAGGCCTTTAGTAGATACAGACATCTGTTTTGTGACTTGCTGTAAGGAAGTGACACAGATCTATAAAAGGTGCAAAGCTTATATAGAAAGCTATCTGTCATTTCATATCTGATAATGGAAGCAATTCTCATTCTGTCTCCATTGCTGTCTTTTTTAAGGATTGATTCCTACAAGGCACAGTATAGAATGTTATAATGTCATCCCAGGATAGGTAAGCTTTTGATAAAAGCACTTGCTGAGATTTCTAATTTCTTCCCCAAAGGGCATGAAACTAAGCAAATTAATCACTCTAACATCTAGACTCTTAAGGCAGAGGCCCGTTTATTAGAATATGTTCAATACCAGAAGACATGCTATATATCATCACACTCCCACACCTGATCCTCAACTCTCTGGGCCCAGCGAGAAGCGTCACCACAGATGGGGCTCCACAGCTGAACGAATTTCTCTGATGCACCTACAGTGGCTTGATTCACGGTCCCATGGCTCTGCCTCCCAGGGACCATCAACAACCAAAGCCCTTTCTCAGTGGTTTTCTTTGACATGCCCAGAACACACCCATACACACATAATACTGCCCCCATCTACCTGGTTCTGTACCCTTGTTAGAGTTGAACAGTTCTCCCTTCAAGCCAGGGACAGAAATGAAGAACTTTCCAGATCAGAGAGTTCACAAATCTAATCACTATTTATGCTAGAATTCCTTCAGTTACAAATAATGGTAGGTAAGGAGAAAGGAGGGTGGAGAATAAAGGATATGGGGTGAGAGAGAGGGAGGGAACATGCAAAGGGAAGAGGGGAGATGGAAAGATGAGGAGGGAGGAAGAAAGTGAAGGGAGGGGAGGAGAGAGAGACAAGGGGAGGGAAAAAGCAGAGAGGCTCACAAAACTGAAAAATCCGAGGGGTAGGTCTCCTGTTTTCAGTCATAGCCAGTTCCAGGGGATATGATCAGAACTTCATCTCTTTTTCTCGATTTCTAACTTCTGCTTTTCTCTGCTTGATCCCCTTTTTCTAGCAGGGTCTCACCTTAGTAGTGGCAAGGTACCTGCCAGCAGCACCAGGCCTACATCTTCCCAGCTTTAAATTCAGTGAAAAGACAGGATCTCTTTCTAAAGCATTGCAATAAAATTTCCAGAATGAAAACTCATCAGCTTAATTGCCCTCTGTTGGTTATGTGCCCATCCGTGAACCTATCACTGTGGTCTGAGAGGTGCAAGGACTCCTTTGACTGGCCTGGCCTGGGCCATTTGCCCACTTCTGGCATTACAAGGAAGGACAGTTTCAAAAGGCAAGCTGGGTGTTGCTACAGGAGAGCATTCAGGCAAACCACAGCCAATCCCAGAACTCTCCTTGTTCTGCCCAGTCTTCTCTTGCACATTTTTCCAGCCTCGGACTTGCTGTGTCTCACCATGTCCATCTAACATAGACTGTCAATACATTTCTCTGATACAGGGAAAACCCATTTGGTGTAGCAAATGACCCTAGAGTCAAACAGCCTGGGTTCTAATTCTGGCTCATCATGTTAGCAAGCTGTATAATCTCTCTGTGCCTCAGTTTCTTCATTAAAAAAAAGGCAGGTGGGCCAGGCACAGTGGCTCATGCCTGTAATCCCAGGACTTTGGGAGGTCTAGGTGGGCAGATCACCTGAGGTCAGGAGTTCAAGACCAGCTGGCCAACATGGCAAAACACCATCTCTACCAAAACACAAAAATTAGCCAGATGTGGTACAGCATGCCTATGATACCAGCCACTGAGTTGCTGAAGCACTAGAATCACTTGAACCTGGAAGGCAGAGGTTGTAGTAAGCCAGGATTGTGCCACTGCACTACAGCGTGGGCGACAGAGTGAGACTTCATCTCAAAAAAAAAAAAAAAGGCAGGGGACAATGGCACATCTATCATTAAGTTGTTGGGACAAATAAACTAGATGACACAGGCAAAGTACTTAAAACAGTGCCTGGCAGAAAGTTATCTCTCAATAAATGTTAGGAATTAAGTCTTCTAACAGAGCCATTACGAAAAAGTTCAGTTAATAACTAGCAAGTAGATTTTTTTTAATCCACAAGACATTAAACATCTTAAAATCTAAAAAGATCATAGTTCATTGACATTTTGTCCAAAGCTCTCACTGGTTTTATTTTGTGGCAATTATCTAATTTGGTTACGGATAAACTCAGAAAAGAAGGGAGCTTAACATTTGGGGTAAACAGAACAGTGGAATTCTGAACTGTGAAAGATTGAGGTTTTTCAGTAGGGTGCAATGGTTTATGCCTGTAATTCCAGCACTTTGAGAGGCTGAAGCAGGAGGATCACTTGATGCCAGGAGTTCAAAACTAGCCCCAGGAGTTCAAAACTAGCCCTGACAACATGACAGGACCTCATCTCCACAAAAAAAAAAGAAAAAAAAAAAAGGAAAACAACTTTAAAAATTAGCCCAGGCATGGTGGCATGCACCTGTAATCCTAGCTACTTGGGAGCCTGAGGTGACAGGATCACTTGAGCCCAGGAGTTGGAGGTTACAAGAGCCATAATTGTACCACTGTACTCCTGTGCAGGTAAGGTTTTTTCCTTGGAGGGAAAAGGAAAAAAAATAAGACAGAAATAATATCATGACCTCAACTCAGTAAAAGAAAAAGCTAAATGAATACATGCAAAGGAGAAATTACCCATATTTAACATGAGGGAGAATGTGGTAATGAATATTTTTCCAGCAGTTGTCTCACAAAAATTTGGTCTATTCAATTTGTCAAATTGCTGCCATTAAAAAAAAATCAAACTCAATCAGAATTCATTTATTAAAGTTAGAAATTAATAGACCATTTGTATGAAATCTTATATGCTTTTTAAAATAAAGAAAACCATTCTTCCAGGCAGCTCTCAGCTTTCAAGTGTTTCAGAAGGAAAAGTCTAAATGGGATGCACAATGCATTTATCCTCAAAATCCCTTCAAATGTCACAGGGGATTTCATTTTCAGTAGGGCCATAATGTCACACAAAGTCTCTACTATTAATTTATTTTCCTTTAATCCTTTTCAAATACTTATTATCAGAAAAATATGAATGAATGCTACATACTTCTTTTAAATGAAATCTGAATAAAACTGACAGGTACACTCCAAGCTCCCACTGGCAGGCTTGGAAGGAGGCTTGGAAAGTAGGAGGTACAAAGACCACCCCTGTCTTCTAGGAGTTAAACACCACACAGAGGACACAGGTCCCACTCATGAAACGAGTCTCTAAAAACACTTAGACACTTGCTTGTGAGGAACAGAAACAGAAGAAAATTCAAAAGGAGAAATCAGAGTGTCACCAGCATCAGGAGTAGCTTCAGGCCAAGAAGGGACCTGACCTAGGCCCTGAGGAGTGGTAGGATTTAGTCAGGCAGAAAAGAGAAGGAAAAACATCCCACTGAAGTCTCTTTTCAACTGACTCACAATAGTTCTTGTGACAAGGAACACATTTCCACAAACGGATCTCCTCGCTGCTGGTCTGTAATATTACTGCTTTCACTGTTCAGTGATGTAAAAAGCAGGTTTCATATTCTCCAGTAGCTTTGCAGTCACTGTTATTTATCCAGTTCTTTAATTTTGAACATTCTATTGCTTATAACCAACAACCTGAGTGGATTAAAAGGGTATGTTAAGGGGGAATAATTATTATTATCACTATTCATTTTAACTACCTAATCCCCATAAACATTTTCATAAAGAACAGTATCACTTAAAAAAAAATGTCAAAAGAGTCAGAGGAGACCCCAACTCAGCAGAAGAAGCAACCCAGCCCTACAATGGAGGACAAGGCAGTTTAAGGCACTAGAAAGTTACCACCTCTCCATGTCATGGGAAATTCTGTGATGTGCATCCCCAAATAGAAATTCACCCACAGCACAAGTTAGAACAAGCAGGAGCCAAGGGTATAACCAAGACAACCTATATTTGTGGTACATAGAAGAGGGGTCATCTTACGGCAAACTTGATGATTACTGAGTTTTATCCCAAGAGAAAGAAGACACCAAGCAGCACCCATTAAGACCCCACTTTGTGAAGAACAACACAGCCAATGTGAGGGCCAAGGAGAGGGCTCCATAATTCAGAGCTGGTCACAAGGCTGTAGAGCATCAACTCATTCCACTGGAATTATCACTCACATGCAAGGTTTCCCCCTCCCCCCTCCTTTTCTGATGTAATGGATAATTACATCAGAAATTATCTGCAGACAATTGATCACTGGAGCACATACTGAATAAAGTGGACTCAGGGCCTTTCACATCCCTTCTAACTCTATCTCTGCCACACATCTTCCCCTTCTCTCCTGCCCCAAAAAAAGTTCTTATCTAAAATCCCCAAAGTACCTTTGGCTCTTGGCATAATATTCATCATTCCGTTATAGACATAAAAACAACAAGGAGTAAGAATTTATGTTTGCCATCAAGATTGCACACCGTTTCACTGCCAAGGTCCTGAGGCTTTCATCAGTAAGAAGTTCCCAATCTTTTGAACAGGAAGTGCTACTGGCAGTTGGGTGGAACAGTTCTTCCTTGTGCAGGGATGTGTCCAATATTGCAGAACAATGTTCATTAAATTCCAGTAGCCATTTCCAGTCACAATCAAAATTGCCCCAACACATTTCCCAGGCTGCCTCTGATTGAGAATCACTGGATCCCTGGGCCACAGCTATGCATTCTATCCCATTGGCTGAAGTCTCCACCCAAAGCTTAACCAAGCACATTACACTGTGTTAACACAGTGCTCAATATTTCCAAGGACAAACTCAGGATCTCTCTCCTCTCCCTCCACCGGCAACCTCTCCAGACTTGCTTATTTCTGTAATAGAACCCTGAGCCAAGAGCTCTGAGTTACCTTTGACTCTTCCTTCCAGCCCCATATTTTCCATCTTGCCATGCTTTTCTACTCCTGTTACCATTCTCTTGCCTGAAGAACTCTTACCTCATCTCTTAAACAGGCTCCCTCCTTCAGAGAATCCTGAAATTACTTCTACTGTCTTCAGCTCTATTTGTACACTATTCATGCTTAGAAATAGTTCAAGGACTCTCTATTGCCTATTAAATTAAATGCCTTGACCTAGCATTTGAGAATTTTTATAACATGACCCCAGTGTCTTTCCTGGCACACCACTGCCACTCCCCCAAAAATACCTATTCTCCAATCTGCATATTCCTCCCCAACCAGGTTCCCATCTCAGCCATATGTTATCCCCATCTCTCCCAATTAAAAAAAAGGTGTCTGTCTGAAATATCTTTCCACACTCCTAGTCAAATCACAACAGTGGGGGTGGGGGGTCCCTCTCATGTAACTCTGCCAACTTCTTCAATATAAGATTTATTTCTCCTTTTATCTGCCCTTCCATACAAGGTTTAAACTTGATTATGCTTATATACTTCTCTTTGGGTTCATTTATCTGCTGTAGTGAAAAAAAATATCTTGAGGTTGTTGTCCACATAGTGAAACAACTGACTTCTATTTGGGGATCCCTGTCCCCCCAACTCTCAGTCCATTAAAATTGGGCGAGGCCTCCCTCAAGGCCCCAAGCATAGAGCAGAGGATCCCAGCCTAGGACAGGTAGCATATTCCATCCCCCAGCCACAGTGATGGGTTCTTGAATGGGACATTGATGACAGTGACGGGACATTGTACAAGTCAACAAGACAGTGTTGGGACAGAACTCAGTCCCTGAATTGTCTTCAAAGACTGGGAAGAACATTGAATAGGGAAGATAGGGAGCTGGATCCGCTGCAGGACACCGAGCTGAAAGGTAAGAGACCTTGTCTTGGCAACAATGCCACACAAAACCTAGTCCTATACCTGAAATTTTCAGTGATATGAGTAAAAAATACTATCTTCTTGCTTAAGGAAGTTTGAGGTCCCTCACAACCATAGAGTCCTGCTACACAGACCTTCCTATTGTCTACTGGATAGTTAAGCCAAATGTCTGACCCTGACTCATGTTTCCCTCTGTGCGTAGCTCAACCGAGTCACTGCATACAAGACATATGTACACACACATACAGGCATTGTACTTATTAAGTAGTCGTACTCAAGAAATATTTTTGACATGAATTAGAGAATAAATATTTTAATTGGGAGAAAAGAAAGGACTTAATTTTAGCCCTTTGCAGTCTCTTTAGTCAACACCTTATCACTTGTAGTCAGTTGACACTGAAAAGCTTTCATTAGCAAGTTTCAAGAAAGCTTTGGGTTCATAATTAAACTCTTCTGTGAAAACCCATCCCTGCTTTCAGGATTGCTTAAGTACTAGTGGCATATGGTAAAGCAGGTGTTTGGCAGCAAATGTTTTTTAAAATATCTTTTGAAGACCACAAATTTGTTTATCTTTCTACAATTAGGTGGAATGTCAATTTTAGCTTGGCCTCCCCAACCCTTTCAATTACATATTAATTTCATCCTTTTTAGAAGCCATAGGCTTATAGGTGCTGCCAAAAGAGATACAGTTATGCTTGCATTGTTCAGGCTCAAGTAAGCTTCACAGTTGCTATTTGTGCCCCAGAGCATAAGTGCTTTGGAAAAATGAGCACATATGTGCTCTGCCACATTGCAATATTGTGGACTCATTCACAGTGGAAACCACCGGCAGACCATCTCCCTGGAGACCTCACAGAGTATTGCTCATTCTGGGATTAACTGACCATAGTTCAAGCCCTCAGGCTTGCAAAGCTCAAAAACATATTGTGGGATTCCGCCAAGCTGAGTATAGCTTCAAAGATGGACTTTCATAAAACAAGCTTGCAGACAAAACAGAAATTCAAAATGCTAGTTAGTTTACAATAAAAATAACTATCATAGGAATTAGAAAACTTAAAGTTCCCCTGGTCACTACATTCTCTCCTGTAGCTAAGCTATATGAAAAACAAACCACAATCATAAGATTGCTTTGGTAACACTGAAATCAAACAAAAAGAGACTTAAATGCTCTTACAAAAGGTATTTCAGATGAGATACCTTAAGAGACTATTGCTATAAAAATGCAAGTAAATTGACCACCCCTCCTACCCCACAGAAAGAACTACTTGTACAATGTCCAAGTGCCCTCTTTTTCTGTATACCTTCTAACTACCTTCTCTTCAGGGTGGGATACATAATTTTCAGGGCTCAATCCAAAATAAAAGTGTGAGTTTCCTTACTGAAAAAGTAGGATTAAAGTGCCATTAAAGGCACTAAACTATAAAGCTTTTCCTTTCTTTCATGTCTCTCTTTCAACCTCTCATGGTACTTTTAAACTGCTATTAATATCAAACTCCCTTGAGCACCGGGATGCTCACAGGGCCAGTATGGACCCTCATGGGCACCCAAGGCCTTGTCCCATGATCTGGCACAAGTGTGCAGCTCATCAGCTACAGGGCTCCCCCTCCTGCCAATTATTGGACTGACAGTGCCAAGCCAGAGGTGGTGAGCCTGAGCCAGTTATCTCCCCTGGCAAAGTAGTGTGCTGCCTAGCTCATGGTGGACAGACAACTCAAAGGGATTACAACCTCTGTGCTGGGATGCAATCAGTATGAAACAGGAGTGAGTGGGAGGCTTGCCACCTGAGTTGCTTGCTGGAAAACTGATGGCACTGCCAGCTGTCCCCAGAGTGGGAACAGCCACCACCATGCCTATAACGAGATACCACAGGGTATGAATAGCAGACCTTGACCCTCCCACTCCTAGACTCCAACTGCAAACAGAGGGCAATAGTGGTTGCTTGATGATGGGGGCAAAGGGAGGCCAGGAGAGATAAGAGTACCTGGAGGCAGGGGAGCTGGCTGCTGAGCATCTGTTCTGGGGAGGCAAGGAGGCAGCAGAAGGCAGTGCTCACTGCTACTGACACAGGCTCCACTGTCCCACTGAACTTCACTTACAGAATCACAAATCCAAAGATAAAGTTACTAAGAATTCAGGATAGCAAGCACTGAGCACTGAGCCCCAGATGCAGAGCCTTTCTGAGTGGCGTGCCCTGTGTGACTCACAGTTACACACCACAACACCAGCTCTGCTTCTCTGGCTTTTTGTTTCCTTCTCAGTGTTCTTGGGTGTGCCACAGCTCTAACGTGCAAATACAGTCCAATTCTGTCAACAGCTACAACTCGATGGCTTACCTCAAGAAAACGAAGGTGTCCCTTTAATGAACAAATCATTTTCAGACCAGTACTTTAAAAGCTAAGCAACATCCACAATGTGTGTTGATTTCACAGTCGCACCAAAAAAAAAAAAAAACACTCATTTATCATGTTTCCAAGCCTGGTGGTAGCCTCCAAATACTGACAATATAGACAACTTGACAAGCATAACAATAATATGGGATTAAAACACGACTTCATAATGCATTGATCTCTAGTAATTTATTTACTTGATGAATATTTAATAAATTTTGTGTGTCTACATGCCAAGCATTTTGCTGAGCTCCACGTTACAAAAATCAACAATTACACAAAGAATGAAGAATGAAGACTGCTTATTAAAATAGAGAAAACAGACATGAAAATTTACACTTTAGTTTGATAAGTGTTACAGAATCAATTGCCATGGAAGACAAAGGAAAGACATCTAACCCTGCTGGGTGGGATAGGGAGGAGGTTTACCAGACCCTTCCCATTAAGTAGTAGAAACATCTTTCTGAAGAAAACTGATAGTACCTTGGAGTTACACAGTCCTTTTCCTACAAACTTTCAGAATCCAGTAAGTGAGAACACACCATCACCTCTAAAGTATAACACAGTCTTACTAAAAATATCATACCCAAATTTGCTCATGCCTCCAGTTTCAACTACCAATTTACAAGAAATACAGGGGACAAGGACCATATTAACCAAACCGCAAGAGACACATTCAGCAAAATCCAAACTGTGGGAAATTCTAGTAGGACAAATAACTCAATTTTTTCAAAACTTAAATGGCAATGTGGAGGAATCCTTATTAAATAAAAAGAGGCTTTAAAAATATATCAGCCTCTTTCAAAGTGTGGGCCTTCTGTGAAAGGTTTTTGAATCTTTGTGGGGGGGGGAACATGACATTAATGAAACCAAGATATTTAATGAAATTAAGGAACTGTTCATTTTTAGATGTCATAATAGTGATGTACGTATGGTTAAAGGGGCAAGACAGAGTAATGGTTAAGGGTCCGAGCTTTGGGATTTTTTCCTGATTTGAAATATCTCTTCTGAGACTGGGCAACAAAAATTCGGCTAAGTTCCCGGGTAAGTTTGGCTTCGTGTCCTCTCTCTGAAACGGGAAATAACAATAGTTGTTGCTTCATTAAGATGTTGGAGGTTTATGAGCTACGGCATGAAGAAGTGCTTAGTATAGTGCCTCGTTCACAGTGAGCACTCATTCCATGTATATTACTGTTAAGATAATTAGGAACCTTTTAAAACCTTGCTATTGATTCCACTCAGCTCAGTAACTCTTATAACTGAATGAGGTTACTCCTCTTGCATCTTCCATATACTGCACACTCATTGAGTGATCAAAGTTAGTTTTTTCTTTAGAATTTATGTTTAAAATGACTTTGCTCACAATCTCCCTTGGGTTGCTTACACAGTACGGTCCTGAATGCTGCCCAGCACACCCTGAAGCCTGCAGGGCTGCACTTAATGGGAGTTCACCATTGCCTCTGATGGTCCCTCCTCACAGTCACCCTATTCTGCTCCTGCCTTCCCAGCTGCCAAATCCACAAATCCCTGTTCTTATCCTTTACTGCCCTATAGACTTAAATAGTACCATCCCAGGAATCAAGGGATCTCCAGAAAAGGGCTCTCATTCATCTCCTAGACTGAGTCTCTTTGGGTACAACCTACAGTTCAAACATTCAATAGTTAATACACCCTGTGCCAGGCACCACCCCCCACCAATCCCGGGGAGTGGCAATTTCATACTTCATTCACTCCACATGCCAAATCATAGAGGGCTCCAAATGTATGTGCAAGACTTTCAACTTCATCTTGAAAACTATGAAAGTGATGGAGGGATATAAGCATGAAAGTTAAATATTCAATGTGGTAAGCAACCCTTTGGGTAGGTAGCAAAACAAAACTGTTAAGAGGTTCTGTTGCAGGATTCTAAGTCAAAAGTGAGGCAAGTCTGAATCAACCCAGTGTGGGGCTTGGGGAACAGGGGAGAAGAGGACAGAGGGGATCAGTCAGCAAGGAGGAAGGGCCAACAGGGCTCAGTGAGTAACTGACTGTGATACTGAGAGGAGGAAGAGTCCAGAACAACTCCACATTTTCTTAAGAGTCAGATCACAAGAAAAAGAGCCACTGGAGAATAGAAAATGTTAAAAAAAAAAAAAAAAAAGATGAGTTCTATTGGAGCATTGACTGTGTTCTATCTGTGAAATACTGAAGTGAGGGGGGAGTCTCCAGAAAGGTGTGGCTTAGGGAAGCTGAGTTGGGAGCACAGCACACAGCTGAAACCAAGAAAAGAAAAATATCAGGTCAAAGACAAACCTGGGAGAACACTGTCTTAGTCTGTGTTATATCAAAATACCTCAGACTCTGTAATTTTAAAAGAACTGAAATTCATTTCTCACAGTTCTGGAGGCTGGATGACCAAGATCAAGGTATCAGCAGGTTTGGCATCTGGTGAGGGTAAGGTCTCTCTGCTTTCAAGATGGTGCCTTGTTGCGTCTTCATAGGTGGAAGTGGAAGGCAGGGGGGTGAGACAGCAGAAAGGGCTCTGCCCTCATGACTTAGTTACCTCCTACAGGCCCCATCTCTTAATACTATCACATGGTGATTAAGTTTCAACACACAAATTTTGGGTGATATCCAGACCATAGTAAACATCAACATGTAATAAGTGGACCAAGGAAGGTGTGTTTAGGAAAGCCACTGGGAAGGAACTGGCCAGAGAGATAACACTAAGGAAAAGAAGACGATTTATCCCCATAAAAGCCAAGCCTTAAAAAAAGTAATTTGTTAAAAAAAAAAAAAAATGTGTGTTAAGATGAAAAATGTGAACAAAAGTGTGAGGGAGGAGGATACTTTGAAAAATAAAGGGGAAATCCAGGCACAGTGTGTGCATCTGTAGTCCCAGTGACTCAGGAGGTAGACACCCTCAAAACACAGGAAGGTAAATCCCTGAATCAATTCAGAATTAGCTTTCATCATATATACCACGCTATTCCTCTTACCAATACCAAATATGGCACCTATAATTTCCCCACTATATCTCACAAAAATAGTGTGAGAAACATGGCAATTTTTGTGGGTTTTGTAAAGGGCCTGGTGGTAGTCTAGATTCGGATTCTGACTCCAGTTATGAAGAAGGAAGGAAGGAGGTTTAATAGAAGGGCAAAGAGCAATTCTAAACATGAGAAAATGTTCTAGAAGTTCTAGCTGGAGCCTTTACATGGGGTCACAACATTTCTGTATGCAAACTAAATGGTATTTTCACAGCTCTCCAGAGCCTCCCTGCTGAGCTGCTTGCGTGCTTCCTAACCTCGATGTCAGCCAGTGGGACTAGCAGTTACACAGAGCTTCTCATTATGTCAGGGAACAGGGAGGGTGGCCAAACTTCACATGGTCACACGCTACAGATGCAACCCCCCTGAGCTCAGACAAAAACTATGATTCTGGAAAACCCTCAAGCTCATACATTCTTTCAGCATTATACACACGAGTGATCCTAACAGAAAAGATAAAGATGTGGCAACACTGAGCTTCCTTTAAGGGTCCTGTGTAGGGGTGGCAGTCCTCACCTGGAAGGGACAGAAATGGGAAGAAGACACAGGGAATGAAGCTCCCTTAATTATTACTGCAAACTCGGACTATTTTTAGAGAGGTTTAATAAATGGAATGATATTTTAACCTGGTAAACTGGGACCCAGCATCTAAGGGAACTATTAAACAAGAATAGAAATCCTCAGTGTCCACCTCTTATACATGTGATTCCAAATATAAGCTTAGAGAATTTTAAGCAATTTCACCTCTATTCACTAAAATTAGGAAAGCAGAGCTAATATTAAATCTTCAAACAAGGATTTAATGGAAAGCTGAGGCAGGACGATCGCTTGAACCTAGGAGTTTAAAACCAGCCTGGGCAACATGGTGAGACCCTGTCAAAAAGCTTTTAAAAAAATTAGCCAGGGCTGGTGGCTTCCACCTGTAGTCCTAGCTACTAGGAGTCTGAGTGTGGAAGGATTACTTGAGCCCAGGATGTTGAGGCCTGGGTGACAGAGCAAGACCATTGTCTCAAAAGCAAACAAACAAGCAAAATAACAAGGATGTAAATAAACTGCTATTATTGCCCAAGTGGTGCCATGAACTGTGGGTAATTATCACGACATCCCCAATCTCTGGGTAATGCTCAGGCTATCTCATGAAGAAAGCCTCCCTGTTTATTTCTGGGAAAATGTAAGCTTAACCAGACCTTGCTTACTAATGTTCCAACGTGCTAATGTTGAGATTTTAGCCCTGCCATGGAACCGCACCCATTCTCCTGGGAAAGAAATTGGCCTGTCTGGTCACAGTACCAGCAGAAGGGGTGCCTTGCATTACATCCCACATGAAGCAATGCTTTGTTAAGAGATTTTGACTCTGACACACACAGACTTCTAAGAGAACGACCAAAGACTGCATGAATTTAACCATCTCAGAACTGTAGTACTGACCCTAAATGCATGGCGCAAACGTTTTGATATAGTTATAAGATAAAATATCCACATAAAACAGCAACTCTGTGAGATCAGTGCATTTACTAGGCAGTACTCCCAAGGGTACAGTATCAATGACATCTGTCCAGAATGCAACATCTTTACAACAGGAGTCCTTAGGTCTTTCAGGACATTTCTATTTTTAAATTTGCTGGCTAGGGAATATGAACAAACCTTAGTTAAAAATAACAAGAATAAAGCAAAGCTCTAGAACTACAAATTAACAATTGAGATAGCTTCAAACACTATGATGTTTTTGAAACTCCATTTACTGTGCCTCCTTTTAAAAATAAGAATCTGTATGTGTGTATTCCAAGATTGGAGATTATTCAGTTAGACTGTCATTACTACACTGAGCAATGGATCTACACACACAGAAGTCAGCTTGCTCATATTCTCCAAGGTGTCTATTATGATCCCATTTCTCAAGGGCATATTATAAAGAACAGGAGCATATCCTTCTTATATTCAAAATGACATAACACTTCCCCTCATATAATAAAAACCAGTAAGAGTTAAGATATGTCACATTATATTTCTGACAAATATTTCTACCCACATATAAATAGGTCTTTTAAAGGAGATCGAGACCAGAAGAAAAGCCTCAAACCATAAACACAAAACAGCAATTCTTTCTCTTTCTTCCTTATCTTTCCGAATTGACTAACTAACTGAATGACAATGAGCTTTATTCCCTTTACAGTAAACAGGTAAAATCATTAAAGTGATGTCATAGAAGGATATGTAATGGCATGGATAAATGTTCACTCCACTATACCACTATACCTTGTTAAAATAATAAAGAGCACATTTCAAAACAACATATACAATGAGATCCCAATTTTATAATAAAGAATGTACACATACACACACACACAGACACACACACAAACACACACACACACACGCATCCCACCACCACCACCACATAAAACATACCTGAGTCCATAAAACTCTAGGGGGGAAAGGAATAAAATTAATTTATCTAAAATGTTATCTCTAAGTGGTTGAATTCCTAATACAGTTTTTTATTTTTACTTTTCCTATTTTTCTACAAGGACCATGACTTTTAAGTTCAAAGTAGGATCTAGCCTCACATAAGATATTGTGGAAACTAAATGAGATGGTGCCTGGGAATAGCACAAAACTCAGTGCCTACACATAATAAGCATTCTACAAACATTAACTTAAAATTCCACACATCAAATGCATACACAGAAGTTAAAAGCAAAGGGAAACATATTACCTACACATACTATGCTATATTAAAATGTATACACTAACTAAAACAAACAAGAGACTTGGTAGTCACGAAAATAAGGTTAGCTACCTTTTATTCTTGTAGTCTTATTTAAATTCCTTTTTAAAAGGTGTACCTATACAGAAAGAAGATCTCAAGAAACATGGAATTTACAGAGGCAATATGACCTTGGCATTGTTTTGCTTTGTTAATCAGAAGATAGCATGAGGTTGTAAATTAGTAGGCTTATAGAAGCGTACACTGAACATATTTTTAAATGGTGCTTTGTTTTTATGCTAGGCTAGAAACTGTGAGGAGGTTTTTCAAGGACTGAAAGAGAGAGAGATATAACTACCCTATCATAACAAAGCTATCATTTTCTGCACAAAGTACTGTTTTTCTTCTAAGGTCCTCAAAGCTATTTACTCCTAAAGACACTGTTATAATTCAGTGGTGTGCTAGAGGGACACAGCTAAATTCAACAAAGACTAATGAGTGACCAGATGAAAGATCAAAAGAACCCACAACATGGTTCCACTCTGTAATAAAAGTCCCACAGGGATAACATATTCCAAATCCTTTCCTTCAAACCATTAAACTAAAAAATTCCAAAGAAAAACAGCCCTGGCGTGTGAAGGAGTAGACCACAAGCCTGTTTCAAAGGCTTACCCCTCACACACTCAAGTTTGCCATTTCAAGTCTAGGATGACCCATCCAACTGGCCCTAGACATGGGATGTAGGTCTCATTACTGAGGACCCAAAGACACAGTGGGAAGGCGGCACAGCAAAAGGTAAAGGATGGTAACACACTGTCCCCTACTTTCTTCTGTTCAGTGGACGACACTTCAGCCTCCCTTATTATATCTGAGGTTCCTCTGCAAGAACACTACAAAGAGGGAAGAGCCAAGTGACCAAGAAGAATGTGGTCATTGAAGACTAGGGTGGTCAAGGGAACTGAACAGGTCGACACAGTAAGAGACAGAGACAAATTTCAAAGCAAAGCTATCTAATTCTAAATGGGAGCTCCTCCATACTGCATAATGCCCATCCCACTCTCCACTATGACCACTGCAAAGCAAGACAAGATGTCAGTAGCCTTACCTTCCCACACTCAGCCACTGTGGGAGATGGCCAATAGACCCTCACCCTTCAAAAAAACAACAGAGGTGCCCAATTGCCTGGCAAACTCCATTCGCCCTCTGGGCTGGGCCCTCATTGGGAATGATTTTATTTAACTATACTTGATAAGCTCTGAGAAACCAACAACTAAACCCACATTAAACAAAACAACAACAAATTAAACAGGGGTTGTTCAAAGGTTGTCCCTCTTTCCCTCCACTTTATTTTGTCTTTCTTTTCTGTTCCATCTTTTTCGTGAAAGCAGCCACATTATGCCACCAATTGCCTGACAATGACAGGAGCTACATCTGCCCACAAACTAAATTCATTCACAAAGCTGCTCTCATTGGGCCTAAAAGATGCTTTCAAAGATTTTAAAAGGAGTTATTCCAACAAGAAGAACCCTCACATACTGCTGGTGGGAATGCAAGACAGAAAAGCCACTTTGGAAAATAGGCAGTTTTTTAAAAAAGTTAAACGTGCATTTACCATAAAACCCAGCAATCCCAGAGCTAGATATCTGAGAGAAATAAAAACATATTTTCACCCACAGAAAAACTTGTATATGAAAGTTCACAGCAGCATTATTTATAATGGCCAAAAAGTAAAAACCAACCCAAATGTCCATGAACTAGTGAAAGATTAAACAAAATATGGTATGTCCATATAACGGAATGCCATTTAGCCATATAAAGGAATGAAGTAGTGATACATGCCACATGAATGAACCTCAAAAACATCATGCTAAGTGAAGAAAGCCAAAACCAAAATACCGCATATTGTATGATTCTACTTATATGAAATATTCAGAAAAAGCAAATCTAAAAAGACAGAAAGTAGATTTGTGGTTACTTGCGACTGGGGGTGGGAAACGCATTAACTGTAAAAGGTCATGAGGAATTTTACTGTGGTGATAAAAATGTTCTAAACCTGGATTTTAGTCATGCTTATACAACTCAGGGAATTTACTAAAAACTACCGAATTACACACTCAAAATGCATAAATTTTGTTATATAAACCACACCTCAATAAAGTTGTAAGAAAAGTATGAGTACATAGACCATTTAAAAATAAGGATTATTCCACTCCTACTGTACTCAACAAACTTAAAATGTAATGGAATGTTGGCTGGGCGCCATGGCTCATGCCTGTAATCCCAGTACTTTGAGAGGCTGAGGCAGGTGGATCACTTGTGGCCAGGGGTTCAAGACCAGCCCTGCCAACATTGTGAAACCCCATCTCTAAAACAAATACAAAATCGTATCTGTAGATACATACTTAATATGTGTATATATACATATATACACACACTTATGTGTATATATGTATAAGCATAAAATATACATATGTATATACATATATATGTGTATATATACATATATATTAGAATGTTAACTTAAAAAAAATAGAAGTTTAAGTCTTCTGACTGATTTATTAATCAAGAGCTTTGTGTCTTTAAGGAAAGAAATCTAATCGCAATCAAAGCTACCTTATCAGATTGTTGATATAACTTAAAATAGCAAAGATATCATTTGTAAATTCTCTCAGTTCTAAACTCTTTAGTATTATAATTCCCTACAATACTAGTGTAATAATTAAAGAAAACAAATTTACTCCCAAGTGCATGATTGGCTTTTAAGATAAAGATAACAATTACAAAGCACTGTAATTCTAGATCAGCTCTTCTTTCATTTAAAGTGAATATAATAGTAACAGAACTAAAAGAGAAACAATTTTGTAAAAAAATTTTTCAAATAAGTAATTTATATCTCTGAATCTGATGAACACTTAAAATGTTAAGGCCATAATAAAATCTTGATTTAAAAATAATATACATCACCATTTAATATTTAAAATAAAAATATACACTCTCCTACAAAACAATTTAGCATAGTCAAAAATGTTGCAAGGTAAATAGGGAAAAACAAACATTTATTTTTGAAAATTACACTCCTCAGTATAAAACCTGCAGATTGTCATGGAATGCTCTAGGGACAAAGGGGGCATCATGGTAAGCAAGCCCAACTAACCCTTCATTACCCAACAGATGCCAACATCTATCCTGGACCGATGCCCAGGCTGTGAGTTCCCATGATGCCGGGCCACTAGACAGAGTTATGGTGACCTCCTGCCCCTCATTAAAAATCTCCAAAGTAAGTTACTCCCACAAACCACATGGAAAATGCCCAGTGCCATGTGGAATGGCCAAACCTGCAAGCAACTTACAGAAGAGTAGGAAAAAAAAAATCACATAGTCCATAAAGTGGCAGCCTGCTAAAGAATAGATTATCAAACTGGAATTATTAAACTCTCCTGCAAATTCATCCTCAGTCAGAGGACAAAAGATTGAGGGGAAAAGGGGTGGGAGTGGAATCCGTATGAAATACTTGTTTCTTTCTTTGGTGTTAATTCAAGGATACCATTGTTATTACCAAAGTATTCTCTTTCCTGAATTTAAAAGAAAATTTTGAGGGAAAAAAAAACTATACTCAAAAGAGATCAACATGGGTGGTGGCAAGTAAGTATTGTCACATCTTTCACTGTCTTCCTCAGCTTGAATTTTGTTAAGACATACCTTTGAAGTAGTCAGAAAAACTGCTACTTCAACAAAAATTTCATCAACAAAAATTTCATCAACAAAATTCAACAGACTCATTTTTTTGACAAAAACAACAAAGGCTTTTCAAGTTTGTGATGTTAGAGAGCAGAGATGTTAACTTTAATAAACAGCTTGGGTCTGAAAAATAAATACACGAAAACCCTGCTGTAAAGTTATAGGGGGAATAGAATAGAGATGGCTGACTGAAATACACACATTCAGGGTATTTCAGAAGAATCTGCCTAGTTCTAATACGACCAAAATTGGATAACACAGGCTAGACATGGTGGCTCATGCCTGTAATCTGAGCACTTTGGGAGGCTGAGGTCGAACAATCTCTGGAGGCCAGGAGTTTAAGAACAGCCTGGAAAACATAGCCAGACCTCATCTCTATAAAAAACTTTAAAAATTAGCTAAGCATGGTGGCAGCACCTGTAGTCCTAGCGATGAGGGAGGCTGAGGTGGAGTATCACTTGAGTCCAGAAGCTCAAGGCTGCAGTGAGCCATAGCTCTTGACTGTACCATTGCACTCCAGATTGGGCAACAGCCCCAGAGACCCTGTCCTGAGACCCTGTTAGAACACCACCAACAACAAAGCACAGAAAAAAAAAATTAGATGACATAAACAGAAACTCAGATATATCTTTGCCATTGATGAAAATATTTGTTTTTAACCATTGAGTCTGTTGGTGTATTAGATGTTATCCATCTCTTTTAAGTATCTTTTTTTAAAGCAGTATGATGTAACCCTCATAGCAAAAAAATTCAAAAACAGAATAAACTGATTCACCAAAAATTGAAAGTGATCAATTTATTTTTAAAATTAGGTATGTGTTGGGCTTTTGGGTTGGTTCCAGGTTTTTACTATCCAACCCAAATGCCCATCAATGTAGACCAGACAAAGAAAATGTGGCACATATACACCATGGAATACTATGCAGCCATAAAAAAAGATGAGTTCATGTCCTTTGTAGGAACATGGATGAATCTGGAAGCCATCTTTTTCAGCAAACTAACACAAGAACAGAAAACCAAACACTGCCATGTTCTCACTCACAGGCAGGTGTTGAACAATGAGATCACATGGGCACAGGGAGGGGAACATCACACACTGGGGTCTGTTGGGGGATGGGGGACTAGGGGAAGGACAGCAGGGGGCAGGGAGGTTGGGGAGGGATAACACTGGGAGAAACGCCTGATGTAGGTGATGGGGGATGGAGACAGCAAATCACCATGGCATGTGTGTATCTATGCAACAATTCTGCAAGTTCTGCACATGTACCCCAGAACTTAAAGCACAGTAAAAAAATTAGGTATATGTTTCTCTTCTTTGTCAAGGGCTTAATTGGTCATGATTTAAGCCAGAGACAGAAGAGAAATATTTCCCAGGTCCTTTGAATGCTTTTCAAAAAGCAAATTTGGGGCTGGAGGTGAGAGATTACAATCAGGTTTACAGAACAGTCAACATCAGTTCCTAAATTTAGGGGAGGAGGGAGAAGCTTTTATAAGCTATTGGAAACTGGCTTCCCAATATAAGCATCTACTGAGTGACTGTTCAGTGGTTACCTGCACAGTACTAGACTACAAAGATGAGTTGCTCAAAACCTAAGAGATAAAACAGTCATATAAGTAGATATACTACAATTCAAGTATGAATTGCACTAGAAACAAAGAGTGTGACTAACCTCCTCCAAAGATTCAGTAATGTCTCACAGACAACATGGCTTTGAGTTCAGTACTGAAAAATTAGTAGAAATTCACCAGTAAGGAGAGGCATTCCAAGAGAAAGGAATCCTGTAGAGGAACAAAAGTCCGAGAGAAGGACTTGTTCAGAAAAAATGTTTCTGTGCTGCCAAGAATGTAGTAGTAGGAGCTGAAGCTAATCCAAATCATAAAGCAACATGTATGCCAAGTTGATATGTTGGCGGGGGTTGGGAAGAGCCCTGAAAAGGAATTTCCAGCCACAAAGTGATATGACCAGATCGTCACATTAGAAAGGGCATTCTAGTAGCAATGTGGAAGACAATACAGAAAGGAGAAAACCTGAAAACAACTCCAATGGCCCCAGGTAACAGGGAAGATGATACAGATTCAAGAGATATTTTTAAGGAGTAGAATTTCCAGAATCTAGTATTCAATCAAATGAGGAGAAGGCAAGGAGAAGGACAGTTACAGAAGGGACAAGTATAGGAAGGTTCCAGATTCTTCCAGGCAACTGAGTGGATGATACTACCATTTACAAAACCAGAGTACATAGGGAAGGCGTGACAATTGAGGGGTTGATAGTTGTGTTCAAGATACTTGTAAACTAAAGATGTCAGACATACAACTGAATATATGAAATCCAAAAGTCTAAGACTACTGAACCTTCCCAGGACATTTTCTTCATACATAACTCTTTAAGGGAGAGTTATGCAGGCTCAGGCTTATTCACTTGACAGATCTTTACTGCCAACTTCCCAGATGCAATGTATTCCACTGAGCATTTGATGAGTCTTCTGTACATGGTGAAAAGAGCTCCAAACTTGGAGTCAAGATTCTCATATTACAAATCCAGGCTGCACCTACTCTGTGGTCTCCAACAATCATTGACCTACTCTCTTCCTCTGTAAAATGCAGATTTCTTCTACCCATCACTACTGTGAGTGTTAAATAACTGCATGGAAAGGCAAGCATGATACCAGGCGATCTTTTTTTGAACTTTTATTGTATGCGATCAATAAAAGTTGGTAAAATGTAACATATATCATTCTTTGTACTATAAAGCTTGTGAACTGGCGGGGGGGGATGAGACATGTAACATAAAAATACTATAATATACTGTGAAAGGTGATGGATGCCTCTAAAAAGATAGAGTTGATGGGTGGTCAGAGAAAGAGGGACAACCAATAGGAAAGATCTAGGGAAGAAATTCCACATAAATTCAGCCTGCGGAATCAGTGGGATTTAGACATGCAGAGACAGAGACAAAAGGGCATTCTATGCGAAAGGCCAGAGGGTATGTGCACAGGCTTCCACTCAGAGAGCCTGCCTTTATGTTAGGACTCACACTCACTAGCTGTATGACTTTGGACAAAATAGTAAACCCAAATGAGAATAACTGCAACTACCTTTCAGTCATCATTAGGATTCTATGAGATAATTTAAGTAAGACTCTTAGCACAGGGCACATGGCAGCTGGCATCATATTTAGCAGAAATACAGAGAAAACTGGGGAAGGTGAGTTTGCAGTGTACAGTTCATGATGTTAAGCACTAGGCAGAAAGTATAAAATAGACTGTAGACATTAAAAAAAGGAGGTTTTGGACTTCATTCCACAGGCAAGAGATGCCATTATAGGTTTTAGAGCAGGAAAGGAAGATGCGCATCCTCTATCTTTCCAAACATCAGATTTTTTTTTTTTATAGAGTCTTGCTCTTGTTGCCCAGGCTGGAGTGCAATGGTGTGATCTTGGCTCACTGCAACCTCCGCCTCCGGGGTTCAAGCGATTCACCTGCCTCAGTCTCCGGAGTAGCTGGGATTACAGGTGACTGCCACCATGCCCAGCTAATTTTTTGTATTTTTAGTAGAGATGGGGTTTCACTATGTTGGCCAGGTTGGTCTTGTCTGATCTCAGGTGATCCACTCACCTCAGCCTTCCAAATGCTGGGATTACAGGCATGAGCCACCCCAACCCAGACAAAACATCAGACTTTTTATTTAAAACATAAGAAACTCTAATTATAAAATGATCTACTTCCCACCCTATGCTTAGCCACATATGAGTTTTCAATAAGTACAGAGGTTGAAAACACTAATTCTAGATCTGCTTTTAAAAAAACTTGCTGAAACTCTACAGCTTACACGTATTTTTTAACTTTACTTTTATGTGCGTGTGCACAAGTGCACATGTGAGCTGTATAAGCCCTTTGGGCCATAGTGGCCTCAGACAACAGAACTATATTTGAAACGTAAGAATCAGAATATTTGTTGATGTTTTTGATAACATTTTCTTTTTACTAATCACAAATGCAGTATGCTGGGTTGATATGAAAGATATGAGCAACACTGACAAACTTTTTCCATATATGTGTATATATAAAACATATTTATACATGTATGCATACATATAGAGTAGTTCTTATATGTTTATATGCTATCAGGATGACTAATCTCAAGCACTTTTTTTTATAATTATCACAAATAAAGCCCATATTCTTTTTACAGCATGTTTTCATCCAAATCTTAAGCCTTTTTTCACTCTTCATTTGCCATTGAACTCCCACTAGAATTAAAAATAACTGAATTTCCAATTCAGATATACATAGCACTTTCCTTCCAAGGAGCTTATGTTGCTTTATAATTAGTCTAAAATTTGTTAAGTCCTTATGAGATAGTAGGTATGAAATACTATATAACCTTACTGGCCTGTAAAAGAGAAGTAAATATTCTTTCAAAAAGTTCACTGCAGAAGAGTGACAGCACTGTGGAGGCCATGTTACTCAAACATTACTTCTCCATCCAGCTATTCTATATTATGGCAGTTAACTGCAACTATACCAGTAATTCAGTTTTCCAAACATTAATGAGTACCTATCATTTGCCAGACACTATGAGAAGCTAGGGGGAAAAAAAATGAGTAAAACACACCTAAGTCTTGGTATCTGCCTTAAAGGAATTCTCAGTTAAGTGGGAGAGACAGACCCATTCCCAGTTAGATGAAATCAAAACAGGCTTGGTTTCTAGGAGCCCAAAGGAGAGAGAAAACGTGAATACAATATTAAAAAGTACATCAGGGTCGGGCGCGGTGGCTCAAGCCTATAATCCCAGCACTTTGGGAGGCCGAGGTGGGTGGATC
>NW_016107428.1:6877905-6894259 GCF_001604975.1 Cebus imitator
AAAATAATAAAAAAAAAAGTATATCAAATTTTACTTCCAAATCCCAATTCTAAGATCTATAGGTTCCCCCAAAATATGCATGCTAAAAATGTTCACATCAAGTCATCCACTTAAGATTTCCTAAGGTAACTTGTATTTCCTGGCCTCTTTTCTGCTGAACTTTAGTTTGTACCACTTTGATTCCCAAAGCAAACAAATCATTTTACCCAGGAAAGAAATCCAGGCTGTGACATTTAACTAAAACTCTATAGCTTCCCAGTAAATGAATATGAGTAAATATTAAGTTTGCATTCAAATACTGCAGTTCTTAGGCTATTCATCTTTGTATCTCAAGGACCAGCTAAATATCTGGCAGAGTAGAGGGGAGATGAATGATTGTTGACTTAACCGAATGAATTGTAAGACCAGTATTAGGTGATGATAAGGCACTGTCGGGATTCAGAAAACAATACCCCAAATGAAGGCCTCATCAGTAGCCTTAGAAGCAAAAGGGTTTCTCTGACCACCTGCTGTGCTCCTCTCAGTCCCATTCTCCCCAACTGAGGCTAGCCATAGAAATTAGAATTCCTCTTCCACAAAGCATGTCATAGAAATCAGAACCAATTTCCCCAATGCCAGCCAAAAAAGCTAAAAATATTACTCTAACTTACCCTCCACCTTTCTGTGCAAAATCTAGCCATAGAGAAATTCCATGACCACAGAGCGTCCTGCTCCATACTCAGAAGGAAGGAATGCTGCTCATAGAGGGAAAGAAGCATCTAGACAGGCCTTTCCAGGTTTCCCCACTCAGTCCATTTGCATTAGATCATACTCTTTTTGTCCAATGTTATTTCTACATGGCTGTCCATACTTTGTTGAACCTAAGCATGAAAATGGAGAATTTCATCTCTATCTTTGGGTCTTCATTCTAAAGGCCCCTATGTATACTCATTAAATAAATTCTTATGCCTTTTCTCCAATTAGTCTGTCTTTTGAGAGTTGATTTTTCAGCAAACTTTCACAGGGTCAAGGGGAAAGCTCCTCCTTGGCCCCTATAGTACCAACTAACCAGTAAGGTAAAAGCACCTTGGACTACAAGAGATAAAGTCACTCCTAATAATTGAAACTTACATAAATCTCAGAACCTGTTTTTTCACTTAATATTATAACATATGTGTTTTTTCACTTAATTAAAGATTTTCAACATGTCATTTTAAAAGCTATGTAAATATCTTATTGCATGGCTACACCATAATTTTTCTAACGATTCCCATTAACTGGAAACGGCCCAAAGGTCCCTTTTTTATTTTTATGTGCAATGACATGGTGAAAATCTTTATGAATAAAGATTTGTATGGATTTCTGACTAAAATCACCTTTGCAAAATTATGATAGTGAGAGAAACCTAACATAACTGACTTGATTTTACTGCTAAGCTCACAAGCTGTCTTTGCTCATTCCTGCACACAGACCAAGTTATGGGAGGAATTAAGTTTACAGTTTAACTTTAAAACAAAGATGCTAACAGTCCCTTACCAAAACTAATCCCCTCCTCCTTGCTAGGGAATGAAATCACCTTTATAAAACTAATGAAAGGCCATAAGGTTAGTTTATAGTAGAGGCCTGAACTCTGCCAATATGTAAGTATAGTTAAACTCTAGCCAGTCACTGTTTTATAACTTGTCATTTTTTTTGTTACTGCTTACTAACGGGTCACACGCCAGTGGTCAAAGATTTATAACTTCCTCAATTGCTTCTATAGAAAACATCCCTACTGTAAAATCTAAGAGGTGTGTTTAAGATATTTTTTTCAGACCTTGTATTCCAACAGACCAACTGGTGCCACCCAGACTGGCAACTTGCTCTCAGGAACTGACTCAGCACAAGAAGACAGTTCCGATCGCCCCTATAATTTCATCCCAGACCCAAACAATTAGCCTTTTCTTTTCCCCAGCCCCCTGCCCACCAACCTATCCTTGAAAAACCCTAGCCTCAAAATTCTCAGGAAGGCAAATTTGAGAACTATCCCACATCTCCTTGGTCAGTTGGCCCTGCAATTATTAAACACTTTCTCTGCTGCAATACCCATCATTTCAGTGTATTGGCTTTTTCTGAGTGGTGGGCAAAAAAAACCCATTGGGCTGTAACATGATTACTTCCTACAATAGAAACCAGAAATGAAAATAGGAAAGTAATATATTTAAAATTTTTAACATGTTGACAAACTTCTTTAAAAAAAAAAAAAAGCTTAAATTCATTCTGACTGCAGGATATAAAAGTATTCATTCTACTGGACCTTTGCCAGTATTAAGGATTCTTTTTTTAATCAATGCTGGTTTCCTAACTTAAACATGCCTTGATAATGTAAATAATTTACATTATAAATATAAACAATGCCCTCTGCATCTAACAGTTTCAAAGCAGGGGATTCTATAAAGACTTCAGAAGAGCTTATTAAGAAATAAGCTATCTAGATAGGGGCTTAACTTCTCCTTTAGCATCTACAGACAGCTCCACACATTTTATCATCATTGCTAACCTTCTCAAAGGCAAACTTGTGGCCTGCCACTCTGCAAATTTTCATATTCAGTTAAATTCTAGAACTTACTTCTCACTCTAAGAGTTGACAATGTATTAAAATCCATGCATTTTTTTAAAAGGGACAAAAATTAGTTCAGAAAGTACTTACTATAAACTAAACATTGATGCTGACCAAATCCTCAACACTTCCTTAAAGAACTCAAGTTATTCCAGAAAGTTCTTTTCCTCTAGGGTTTTATTTTAGCCCCATTGTTGTGAATCATTCTGAGTTAAGGATTATTCTGCATGGCCTTCCAAAGAGACCTGACTTTGTTACAACAAACCTCCCTTGTGTATTACATTTCTACTCTTTTCTATACACATATGACACCAGATAGAATAATGAATCTTGGATTCCATTTTACATAAAGTTCTACCACACATTTTGTTCCAGTCTCAAACATCCCCAAAAATGTTCTTCCTCAAGAAAAAAAAGATGAAAGATTATATAAACTTTTTGCTCATAATTAAAATTATCAAACAATTGATGCTACCTCTATGACCCAAGAAGAATCAAATGAGATGATAAATGTAAAAATGTTTTAAACAATTCTAGAACTTCAAGTTTTTTTAACTAGATCCTACTCTGTGAATAACAATTTTTTTCTTTTTTTTTTTGAGGAGGGGAGAGAAATACAAAGTTTAGTTCCCCATCCCATGACCTCCAGATACTATAAGCATTAGCAGTATGTTGGACCACTTCATCATACTTACATAGATACATACATGCACTCTTACACCATTAAAGGATATGAGCAGTTCAAATAATTTGCATAGAAACAATTCCCACTGCTAGGGAAAAAAAGAGCAAATGCTAATAAAGTAATTGTTGCTGCCACTAAAAGCATGAATGGAAAACTTTTGAGTTCCAAAGAACAATAAAATTTCAAAAACATTTTGCAGACTGACATAAAGTAACTGACATTTATTTTATCAAACAATGATATTTTTTAAACTAGCACAATTAACACCATTTTACCATTTAATTCCTTAGGTTGAATAACCTATGCATTAATAAAAAGTCAGTCCATTGTCTATGTTTTTCTAAGCCCATAAAACATTGTCTCAGAACAGCATTTGAAAACAACTTATCTAGACTATACTGAATTTTAAGGACAACCACAGTCCCTAGCACACCTCCATTTCTAGTCTACATTCCCCTTACTTCCTTTCATCCTCCACCCCATCTTTGTCAACAGGATCACCTATCCAGGATTCAACACTTTAGAATCTACCATCAAAGCAAGCTTGACTGGAAGGACACAAAGCCTCCAATCAAGATTCTTTCTGAATCTTGATGAAAGGTAGGATTCCAACAGTGAGGGCATCCTTACTTTCCTGCCCTAACTGGCTAGGTTAAATCATTAACAAGAGTAAAGATTAAGACCTCCTTAATCCTTGTCCAGAAGGTGGCTCTTTTCAGAAATTGAAGTAATAACAGAATTTTCATGTAATAAGTAATCTGATTATAATGTCAGAAATACATTTTATACTTTTTATGAAAACCCTAAAATATCAGAATCACTTTTTTAAATTGTAAGTTATAAAAGGTGACTAATATTTTCCAAAAACCGGTTTCTTTATTGTGAAACTCTCCTTTTAAATATTGCACCATATTAAAGAGACAGTTGGAAGACATGCCACAGTTCCAGAAATTGACAAAAAGAATACATATATTTTTTTGAGACAGTCTCTCTCTGTTGCCCAGGCTGGAGCGCAGTGGCGTGATCTCAGCTCACTGCAACCTCCCACGCCCAGCTGATTTTTGTATTTTTAGTAGAGATGACAGCATGGGAATCTCTACAAAAATATAAGTTTTTGTATTTTTTTTACCTTGTTGGCTGGTCTCAAACTCCTGACCTCAAGTGATCTGCCCACCTCAGCCTCTCAAAGTGCTGGGAGTATAAGCATGAGCCACCATGCCTGTCCAAGAATTTCTTTTTAAGGAAAAAACTACCAGTTCTCAAATTAGAACCAAAAGCCTAAATTCTCCATGTATTTTGCATTTACATTTATGACAGCACAATTTCTCCTGCTTTAGATTTTTAAAAATACTTACTTAAAATGTAAAAGACTCTCAATATCTAAACCTATAAGTACTGTCGTAGATCAAAACATTAAGTGACTTAGGCTTACTTCTAATTAAATTTTAGAGAACAATAATATCTTTTGGTTTGGAAACATGAATGGTTACACTTCTCTTGAGCATTCAATAATGTTCAGTGCATACTTTTACAAAGCCTAAATAAAAGCAGTATGTATAACATTTTGCTAAGCTTTCATCTATCATTAATTCCCAAACAGAAGCAAATACACAGGACGCATCTCACTTTACATTCTCTTCTAGCACAGTCCCCCAATCCCTGCAAATGGCTTAGATTACAAACAATCTCTCAAGTCATATTAAGTTCAACGTTCTTTAGTATGAAAACTTAAACTTTCCCTGAATCCAGTTCACACAGTTTTGTTTATTTTGTAAAATGCTTTCAAAATAGTGCTGGTATTTATATTTTTAAAAGTCAAAAAATTTAATATTCTCATTTTGCTTAAAACACACAGTTTCAATGATCAACAATAATTACAAAAGTTTTTTATAATGCATTTCTTAATTCTTTGTCTTCATTTAATCAATTTTGGCAGTCTGGACTTTTCTTTGTTTTTGTTTGTTATGTTTTTTCCAAACTAATTGAACTGAACATCATCCTAGAATGGATATTTAAAGCGAAAATCCAAATTAGAAAATTACTGTGAAGCTCCCTTTCCTCAGAGAGAAAATGTTACAGATACAAAGTCAAACAATAATATATTATCAAATTCACATAACTGAAGATATCTAAATGCTACAAAAAGTTCAAACTTCATATTAGTATCAGAGAGCATCTTGGAACAGCCGGCTTTGGTTTGTTACACATAATTGCACTCCAATGCAATTGATTATGCACACTCCAATGTGACTGATTATGTTATACACACTTGTACTCCACTGGTCTATTTCTCTTCCACTTCTGGATAATTCCCTCCCTTGTACTACTGCTCAGATCCCGTGACTCTTCCTTCCTTCCTTCAACAATTACGTGTCAGGCATGGGTCTACGGAACAATAGGGAGTAAAAGCAACGATGGATGATCCTGCACAATGGAGCTCATGTGTGGTGGGAGGACCATGTTCTTCACCCAGTCTCACTCCTCCCAATAGCAACAGGCAGAGAAGAACAGGCATGGGCAATGTTCTTACACAGGGATGTCCCTTATACTTGGAAAGAGTATATATGGAAGTCCAAATCCCTATGTCTAAATATTTAAAGGCTATAAATTAAGCTAATAAGTATGCTCTATTCTTCTACCTTGACCTTCATAATGGCCTAAAAGGCCAGATTTGAATTGCAAATTCTGATCAGAATGCAGGCGTGTTGGAGGTGACAGTTACCCTTTTCCTGCCCCAACTCCATCCAGCACCACAAGGGGCCTTGCCTCTGCATACTCATGGGCACCTGAGCCAGCTCATCAAATTCTGTTCACATCTCTGCAACTAGGGACTGAGAGTGTGTACACTGGCTTCACTGTTCACCTCCAATAGGAACCCCCACAAAGAGGCTCAAACAACCCCAAGAAACAGGCTTGGGGCTTTAGGCCATGGAAATCCTATACCCCAGAGTACCATAAGCAGGGTACAGGCTCCAGATAAATACATTCACTTGGGCCTATGGACTCCTTGCCCTATGCAGAGGGGCGAGATAGAAGGGGGACAGCAGAAGGGAAGGGCCTCTTGCCCAGATCTACAGGCAGTAGTGGGTTCTTCTATAGGCAGAGGTAGAGTAGATTGTTCAGTGTCAGTCAAGAGCAGCATTGAGAGGAAAGGACAGAAGAACTAGGGACAAGGGTAAAATACATACTATCCTGATGCCACTAAGTGATCCCCCCCCGCCAACCATTCCTGCCCTCCTGTCCCTCTCACCCAGTCGGCCAACAGCAGCAAAGGGAAGGGACATGGGAGAAGCCCCTACTCTGCTGTTACAGGGAGTGGTGTCTCCCGTAACAACAAAGTACACAGCCCAGCAGAATCAGAAGGAGAGAGAGGAAACAAGAAAAACAGTGGAAAGCAACTGATGTTTATTAAGATTCTGCTCGAGGCCAGTTCTGCCCTTCTCAGAGGGATAGAAACACAAACAAAAAAAATTACAAACATAAGTAGCAGTATTTTAAAAGTTGTTTATTAAATTATACAAAACCTCCAAATTTTTTAAAATAAGGTACTTTTCCCACCACAGGCTTTACTGTGCTTTGTGAGACTTCCACTGCAGAGCCACCGACCCAGGGCCTCCTACTGTCAAATCCATCACAGATGCTTATAATCTGGGAGCAACCAATGCCAACTTCATTAAAAACTGGCAGAGGCCATGCAATGACTGGCTAACCACAAGTGCTGGGACCCTGTTATGCCCAATGCCAATCAAAGAGATACAGTACATACTCTCCTGGGCTCACCTGCGGGATGATCCTACCTGACTGAGGCCCACTCAGTCCCTCCAAGCAGTGACACCTGGCAGGGAGGCTGCTTCACATGATCATCATAGGAATGAACTCTCCTTCTTCTCTCTCTATTTATCCACCAGGAAAATGCTATGCAATATAAAGAAATGCTAACAGGTCCATGCCAGCACACAGGTCTACTCTTTAGAGTTCAGCAAGCCTCTGCACTAGCCCTCACTCTCACAAGAATTCAAGACCTTTCTCTTTTATTTTACGTATCTCTTTTATTTGACTTGAATTAGTTGTTTGTGAGTTCTTTGGGACAGGGAGCGTATGATCAAACCTAATGTATTAGGAAAGGAGTTTTTGAACACATCTGCCAGTCTCTGGAACTGTGCTTTTTACATAGATTATCTCATTTACTCTTCACAAAACTTTACCAACCATAATTACTATACACATTTTCAAGCAGAAAAAAAAAAAAAAAAAAAAAAAAAAACAAGTGCAGAGAGATTAAGCAAGGTACTCAAGAGTACAAAGCTAAAAATATATCTGACCATCAAACAGAGCTCTACCTATATCCGTATAACTATTAATACTATGTTACTATCAATCCACTGAATTAGTTTCCTCCCTGAATGAATGGTTGACTCCAAAGAATCTTATGTATCAGTCAACAGGGACATCAGCTCCATCAGCTCCACCATGCCTTAAATAGGCTTTTAAGGACTTGTTCACAATAACAGTAATAAAGTTAGATTAATAACCATACCTTACTGTTTTTTTGTTTTTGTTTTTATTACACTTTAAGTTCTGGGGTACATGTGCAGATCGTGCAGCTTTGTTACATAGGTATACACCGGCCACGGTTGTGGTTTGCTGCATCCATTACCCCGTCATCTACATTTTAGGTATTTCTCCTAATGCTATCCCTCCCCAATCCACCCCTGCTATTCCTGCCCTAGCCCTCCACTCCTCAGGCCCCAGTGTGTGATGTTCCCCTCGCTGTGTCCATGTGTTCTCATTGTTCAACACCCATTTATGAGTGAGAACATGTAGTATCTGGTTTTCTGTTCTTGTGTCAGTTTGCTGAGAATGATGGTTTCCAGTTTCATCCATGTCCCTGCAAAAGACATGAATTCATCATTTTTATGGCTGCATAGTATTCCATGGTGTATATGTGCCACATTTTCTTTATCCAATCTATCATTGATGGGCATTTGGGTTGGTTCCAAGTCTTTACTATTGTGAACAGTGCTGCAATAAACATACATGTGCATGTGTCTTTATAACAGAATGGTTTATAATCCTTTGGGTATATACCCAGTAATGGGATTGCTGGGTCAAATGGTATTTCTAGTTCTAGATCCTTGAGGAATTGCCACACTGTCTTCCACAATGGTTGAATTAATTTACACTCCCACCAACAGTGTAAAAGCATTCCTATTTCTCCACATCTTCCCCAGCATCTGTTGTCTCCTGATTTTTTAATCATCACCATTCTAACTGGTGTAAGGCGGTATCTCAATGTGGTTTTGATTTGCATTTCCCTAATGACCAGTGATGATGAGCTTTTTTTCTTGTGTTTGTTGGCTGCATAAATGTCTTCTTTTGAAAAGTGTCTGTTCATATACTTTGCCTGCTTTTTGATGGGGTTTTTTCTTGTAAACTTGTTTAAGTTCTCTGCAGATTCTGGATAGTAGCCCTTTGTCAGACAGGTAGATTGCAAAAACTTTTTCCCATTCTGTCGGTTGCCGGGTCACTCTATTTATAGTTTCTTTTGCTGTGCAGAAGCTCTTAAGTTTAATTAGATCCCATTTGTCTATTTTGGCTTTTGTTGCCATTGCTTTTGGTGAAGTCCTTGCCCATGCCTATGTCCTGAATGGTATTGCCTAGGTTTTCTTCTACAGTTTTTATGGTGTTAGGCTTCATATTTAAATCTTTAATCCATCTAGAGTTAATTTTTATATAAGCACACCTTACTGTATTAAAAAAAAAACTGTAAAAATAATTTTTAGAAGCCAAGACATCAGTAAGAATTAAGTCAAAAACAGCAATTAAGAAACGAGAAAACAAGGCCAGGCATGGTGGCTCATGCCTGTAATCCCAGCACTTTGAGAGGCCAGGGCGGATGGATCATGAGGTCAGGAGCTCAAGACCAGCCTGGTCAACATAGTGAAACCCCATCTCTACTAAAAATATAAAAATTAGCTGGGTATGCTGGCACATGCCTTTAGTACCAGCTTCTCAGGAGGCTAAGGCAGGAGAATCGCCTGAACCTGGGAGATGGGGGTTGCAGTGAACTGAGACAGCACCACTGCACTCCAGCTTGGGTAATAAAACAAGACCTTGTCTCAAAAAAAAAAAAAAAAAGAGCGAGAGCGAGAAAACAAAAAAAGCTAGACCTGATTAATAAGCCAAAAGATGATACTTGGAAAAGACCAATAAAGCAGACAAATCACAGGCTGGTCTGATTTTTCAAGAAAGAAAACACACAAGTAAAACCAGAATTTTCTTCAAAATTATAAAGAGGCATAATGGGTAATCCTTATCAAGAAAATAGTATAGATTTATACTAATAAATTTGGATCTCTAACCCAAGTGGATAACTTTCTAGGAAATATATATTTATTAATTCATTCAATGAATATTTACTGAGGAGCTTCTATAGGCCAAGTACTGTAGCTATCAAGGTCAAAACAGATGAAGCCCCTCCCAATGTGGAGATTTTTTGGAGGAGGTAAGATTGAGAACAGAAATTTAAAAATACATACCATGTTATATGGTGATTAAGTGCTATGAAGGTGAGTAAGGGGAAGCAACAGAGCAGGGGCATCTCTCAAAAAGACAATCAGGAAGGATGAGACCACATGGATCAAGCAGAAAGCTAGTTCAAGTTCAGGGAAAAGGGGAGAAAGGGGATGGCAGAATCTGACATGGGCCTTAAAAAAGCATTCTAAGTCTACAAAGACTCAAACGAGGTGAAAATACTATAGAGATCAATAACTACGGGAGAAACTGAGTTCAGATGGCTATACAGGTGGATTTCACCAAGGCTATGAAGAACTGATAAGCCCTATATGGAAAATTTCTGAATGTTCATGAGGCTCACAGAATATGGAAAACAAGCCAAACAAAGATATGCGGTAAACAGTCACTTAACAGAATCAATAGGTCTGGAAACTGTGACTTCAAGTGAAATGATTCATAATGAAACTAATTTTACCAGCTGGGAATACATTTTTCTTCTGGTAGATGTTATGATGAAATGATGCTGAATAAAAGGACATCATTGAAGACCTGGTATACACAAAATTCTTCCCACCTCTGCCCCTTTTCTCTAGCATGAGCATGCCCCCACACATGCACACACTTACTGCCTGGATCAAAGGTCCCCAAACCTAAATAATTCAGGTACCACCTTTTCAGTTTCTGACATATTTAGGTACCACTATAGGGTACATATAAATATTATTTAATTAATATGTAGTTAAATTTTGGGCTAATTTAAAAGTAGCCAAAAACATATTACTATCATAAAGAGAAAACCAGTATCCTTTCTCAAAATTAAAACAACTGCACAACTAATACAATTTTTAAAATACTTTTCCACATACTACCCAAGAGTAGCTCATATTCTGCCAATACTTGGTACTGACATATGGACCATATTTAGAAAAATACTGCTACAGGCCAAGCTGACTGATGACCCCCCAGATATACAAAATTTTAAATATAATATTAGAAAAACCTATACAGAAAGGATTTTAAAGAACAATGCATATATAAAATTACCAAGCAGGTTTTATTCTAGCAATAAATGAAATATTGGAATAGCTTCTGGAATTCTTATTCCAGAAATAAATGGAATATTGGCATAAAAGAACGGCTCAACACTGGGGAATCTATTTATATGTGTGTAATATAATTTACACACATATAAATAGAAATACATGTAGCTAGACTATGGCGCACATTCAAAACCATTCATTATCTCTTTTGAGGTAAGTAGTACCCAACATATACAGAGAAAAACAGGCTGAGGAGTGTTACATAACATGACCAAAGTCTTAGAACTCATACATTTAGAGCGGTGGTTCTCAGCTGGGAATTACTTTGTGCCCAGGGGACATTTAGCAATGTCTAGAGATATTTCTGATGGTCATGACTGGGGTGGCTGCTACTAACATTCAGTAGTTAGAGGCCAGGGATGCTGTTAAACATCCTACAGTGGACACACAGGAAAGCTCCCCACAACAAATAATTATTTGTTGCATTTCCTCTAAGTCAATAGTGGATGAGACTGAGAAACCCTGACTAGGAGGAAAGGCAACATCTAACTCCAACTCTGATTCCATGGCTCTTTTAATTGTACCCACCGCCTCCCCATCACTGAATTAAAACATTATTTCCATGGAAAAATGCACTTTGTATTCCAAACAACCAACTCTAAAATTTACCTAAACATTACACCTAACTGAACAGTCATTGATTAGGAGAGGAAACACGCTACAGGTGTGTTCATCCCCCAGTGGAATGACTTTTCTAGCAGTAAGGAAAGTTCAGGGATTCCTTCTCCCACCAACCAATGGTCAGATGGTTTAAGAGCAGTCCACCAAAGTGTTTGTCCAGCTAATTTTTCTCCTGTGACATTAACCTTCCTCTTCAACCCCAATATGCTCTGGAAGCCAGGGTTCATTGTTTCAAGCTGTTTCGGAAATTTTTATAACAGGCTAGTGTGTTTTAAAAATTATTTTCTCATGCTATTTATACGACTTTATGTATGGTGGGGGGACTGGATTACTTGAAACAATTATTTTTATCCCTCTGCAACTGTGTCTAAAAGAGTACTTCTTTCTGAAAAAGAAAATGTTAGGAAACATAAATACACCACTTTTATTCGGCTAACACTCTTGACCTACTTTTTCTAACCTGTTTTCAACTTCCTTACTACAACTGCAGAAGGGAGAAAAGAACAGTTAATAAACCATCTGTCTCAAATATAGAAACTTGAATCCATCAATCTCTGAGTATGCTCAAGACAAGCTGGCTGAATATTTCCATCCTTGCCTGCGGTGCAGCTAAAATACAAATTAGAAAACTAAACCATTAAACATTTTCTTCATGATCATCATTTAAGAGCTGGCCAAAGACAGCTACTGGATGCTCGTGGTAGCTGATGAGCCAGAAATGTTTGACTTTGAAAGTTCACGGATTATAAAAAGCTTTAGAGTGTGCAGAGAGTTGTGTGTAGGATGAGTAGGTGGGGGTATAATAAGAAAGAACAGTATTTTGGTTCTTTGGCGAATTTAATTCCTTCATCCTAGCCTCCCACTAATATCTGTGAAGACATGCAAATCACTCCCACTGGGGCTCCCCAGCCTTCCTCCACTCTCCCTTTTTCCTCCATCACCTCATCCCCCAAAAGCATCTTAGCTGGGGATGAGCACCCCCATCCTTTCTTTCATCCCTCCTCCATTGTCTCTATCCTTGAAGGAAACTTCAATCTTTCCTTTCAGGATCTCTTTTATGAATATTTTCATCTTAAGCTTTCAAATAACTCTGTAAAAAAAATGAGTCCTCTACCAAACTTAGGTCAAAAGTAAGTCATTTAAGTTTTATTATGCTTTCAGCTCAAATGCAGGAAAATAAATAGGTTAATAGGATTGTGAGGTTTTTTTTTTAACATTTACTAGTTTATTACAAAAGATATTTTGTTAAATATATATACAAAAGATATTATGTAAAATATAAAACCCAATCTTCTAATAATGACTTTGTGGTTTTTTTGGTGACCAGTGGCAATCCAGAAGCTACCTACGGGCTTCTAGGTATCAATCAATCATTATCATACAAAAAGGCATCAATTTAGGGATTCCAGGGATTTTAGGAGTTGTATGTCAGGAAACAGGGACAAAGACCAAATATGTATTTCACAGTATCACAGTCCACTCCTAGTCTTTGAACCTGGATCCCTTAAATAAAAAGGACATACAGCTCAAAAGATGGTACCACATTACCAGAATCCCATTCTATCATTAGCAATTAGTTCAGTCCATCATACTGCATGAATTACTCCCAGGGTGAGGCCACTCCGGTTTGCAGGCTTCCATTCAATCTCGTCAGGTTCCAAAAGCAGGAGTGGTCTTGGCAAACACATAGCTTCACTCTTTCAGGCATGTGGAATAAGTGAGCTAAAAGACAATACAATCCCTTGCTCTCAGCCTCTTTTAAGGCATTAATGTGATATTGTGCTCCCCTCAATTCATAACCTATTTATTCATTTCTTAACCCTTGGCTACTATTCCTCCTTCTCTCCATTAATAACCAAACTTTTCCACCTTTGGAAAAAACATGAGAATTCACCATTGTGCTGCTAGTCTAGATTACAGACAGCAATCCTAGCTGGCAAGTGCCTCCCCCAACAGTACACTCCCATTCAAATGGGCTGGGTTACATAGCCGTCTTTACTACCAGGTGATATAGTTGCATTCACTCTCAGTCCCAATTTTGCCACATGGGATGAAGGTACAACCCACCACCATCAGGCCCTTAGGAATTCTGTACTTGTAGTTGCAGATCAGTCCTGGGACCACTACATCAGAGGAAAGGAAAAATAAATTGAGGTGACGTGGGGAAGAAAGAAAAAGTATAATCATTAAACCAGTATTAATCCTCCCTTCGCAAGAATTTCACAGTCATACCAGTATCCTCCTCCACCTACTCTCACCCAGATCAACCAGAGAAACAGGAAAATCAGTGGGGACACTCTTTTAGTACTACTCATGTTGAATGTACACACAGACTCAGGAAGACTTATAAGCCTTCATGCTTTTATCTCCAGGTTGTGGGGTTTTCTTTTAGAAGATTCCCTTAATTGTTAGAGTTGCTTGTTTAAAAAAAAAAAATCTTCCAGCTCTCAATACTAAAGACCCTGATTTTTTTTTTTTTTTTCTTTTTTTGAGACAGAGCCTTGCTCTGTTGCCCAGGCTGGAGTGCAATGGCGCAATCTTGACTCACTGCAAACTCTGCCTCCCGGGTTCAAGCAATTCTCCTGCCTCAGCCTCCCGACTACAGGCCCAGACCACCACACCCAGGCTAATTCTTTAATTTTTTGTGTTTTTAGTAGAGATGGGGTTTCACCGTGTTAGCAAGGATGGTCTCAATCTCCTGACCTCGTGATCCACCTGCCTCAGCCTCCCAAAGTGCTGGGATTATAGGCGTGAGCCACCGTGCCTGCCCAAGACACTAACTTTTTTAAGGTAGGGTTTTAATAGTTATTTTCCACAAATATGGGGATTATTATATCCCCATATTTAGCTATATTTTTTAATAGTGTGATCAAAAGCCCAGAAGAGCTTATAGAGAAGTAGTTCTAATTACTGTGCAGCACTGTGGTTTTAATTAGTAACGTGAAGCTAATTTAATGGTGACTTACTTTTCCCCCTCAAGATTATAATCACAAGCAAGTAGTAATGAGAACTATGAGGACTACTCCCCTACTCTCTTGAAAAATATCTAAACATTAGAATTTTTGTTTATTTGGGATTTTTTTGTTGTTTGTTTGGTGGGGGGGTGTTGTTTGTTTGTTTTGAGACAAGGTCTCACTCTGTTGCCCAGGCTGAAGTGCAGTGGCATGATCTGGGCTCACAGCAACCTCTGCCTCCCAAGTTCAAGTGATCCATGCACCTCAGCCTCCCAAGTAGCTGGGATTACAAGTATGCACCAGCATGCCCAGATAATTTTTATATTTTTAGCAAAGATGGGGTTTCACCACGTGGGTCAGGCCAGGCTGGTAAAAATTAGACTTTGTAACCTGAGTAATAATCATACAGGTACAGTAAATATTTTTGGAATTACAAACTATTAAATTCCTAAATGTGAAGTCACAACCTCTAAACATATAACTAAATGATCTTATCAAAACACCAATCAATATTTCCATTCATTTTCTGGAATCTTTAAGGTAGAAATGGACTTTAAGATTGAATGCTGTATTGCGTACTGCAGAGGTACAGATTAATTCCACAACCTACCCTGAAGCCTACTTCACTGATACCTTTGTTTCAGTTATCCAGCAAACATGTGAATACCTACTCACTTTATGTCAGACATAATAGCAGTGGTTGCAAATTCACTGGTGAGCAAAGCAGAGATGGGTCTGCACAAGCTAAAGTCTGGTATTAAATAAGTAAGCACATAAATATATCATTACAAATTATGACAGGTATTATTAAAAAAACAAAAAGTGCTATGAGGAAATATTCCTGAACAAAGAAGACAGAAAAGGCAAACTCAGGGATATCTCAAGGTTGGTATTGCGTAAGAAAAGTGTGTGATTCAAAGGGCAGAGTCTTAAGGGGCAGGTAGATAATCAAGGTTGATACAACATGGAGGCTTCTGGAGAGGCCAGAGGAGGGGTAAGAGCACAGGAGGGTGGGAGAAGTGGTAAAGAAAAAAGTAGCCATTCAGAGCAGGCCCTATGATTCAGGAAGTTGGCACCCTTGCTAACCAGGATTTATGATGTTACTAATGAAGCAAACTGATGGATTCTTTTAGACGGTGTCTCACTGAGGCCTGCTCACTGCATGTTCTGTGGAGCAGGAAAGATTTTAACACATTACTGTATGCCAGAGGTCACAAATTCCATTGTCCATAGGGCCAAGCAGGTAAAGAAAATGAATGAAGACATCTGTATGCACACCCTGTGTGAAAGACCTGTGGAGACCCGGAAAACAGGCAGAAGGCAACTGTCATTCCACTCACAATGACAGACCACGTAGGAATGCAGGACCCACAGTGCCAAACATAAGAGATTTTCAAAAGAAAGGCTAGAAATCTGAAAATGCTTTCATGTGAAACATACCAGTTTTTAAAGACTATATGGGGCAAATAATGCAAATTTGAGGCCCACCACTTTGCAACCTTCCTTTAATATTTTACGCCAGTTATCTAGGTACAGAAGAAGTCACACTCTTCTAACCCTTTGGCTTATTTTACATTTTTTTTTTTTGAGACAGAGTCTCACTGTTGCTCAGGCTGGAGTGCTGGAGTGCAGTGGCATAATCACAGCTCACTGTAACCTCAAACTCTCAGGCTCAAGCAATCCTCCCACCTCAGCCTCTCAACCAGCCAAGACAACAGGCACATGCCACCAAACATAGATCACTTTTTTGGAGGGCACATAAAAGATCTCACTATTTTGCCCTGGCTGATCTTGAACTCCTGGCCTCAAGCAGTCCTGCCTCAGTCTCTCAAAGTGTTGGTATTACAGGCATAAGGCATGAGGCATGAGATTGCACCTGGCCAGATTTTACTTTTTTTTT
>NW_016107428.1:6894296-6903275 GCF_001604975.1 Cebus imitator
ATGGTAGCTGGGATTACATGTGCACACCACTATGCCCGGCTAATTTTTTTGTATTTTTAATAGAGACAGGATTTCACCATGTTGGCCAGGCTGGTCTCGAACTCCTGACCTCAGGCAATCTGCCCACCTCAGCCTCCCAAAGTGTTGGGATTACAGGCATGAGCCACTGCACCTGGCCAGTTTTACTTTTTAATATACCATTAGCACAAGACTTCAGACCAAGAAAACAAAAAACTATAGGTCGATCCATTCCACTATTCTTGTCCTTTATTGCTTAAGCCTAAAAAATTCATGTACATTTAAGGAATGAATTACAGCGATAATATAATAGTATATTTTATAATATCCTATAGTTTTGGAAGTAAATGTTGCTGTCTTTAAACATAAATCTACCACAATGAAAGTGGGAGTAATTTCACCTCTCACAGCAATCCATATAAAAGATATTTACACTTTGGGAGGCTGAGGCAGGTGGATCACTTGAGCCCAGGAATGAGACCAGCCTGGGCCACATGGCAAAATCTCATCTCTACAAAAAATAGAAAAATTAGCTGGGCATGTTGGCACTGCATTCCCAGCTACTCAGGAGGCTGAGGTAGAAGGATTACCTGAGCCCAGGGAGGTCAAGATTGCAGTGTGCCATGATCACACACTGCATTTTAGCCTGGGTGACAAAGTGAGACCCTGTCTCAAAAACAAAAAGTATTCAATAAGCATTTAATACCTGTTCAGCATAATGCTAAGCCTCTATTCTCAAAGAGCTTACATTCTTGTTGGTGAGAAAAAAAATCTCATAAACAACTAGCAGACAATATAAAAACAGTATATAATTAAATATTTAACTGTGCAGAATAAACAAACATAGAAGCCACAAAAGTAAGATTCCAACTGGTATGAGATTTTGATAGGGATAGAAGAGGCAAAAAAAAATAAGACACACGTGAAGAGACCAAGTGGATAAAAGGGATCATTCGCACCAGTGGTACTCAAAGAGGGGTCCATGGGCCAGTGCCAGTTGGCAAACAGTTTGCTACTGGTCCATGAAGTAAGTACAGAAACAGAGCATAAATGGTTAGAAACCTTTCTAGCATTTGTACACTGCCCTTGATGGTAGCAGCAGCCCATCTGGAGCAGCCACTGCCATGACGCTGGCTACAGCAGGGCAGGTGCTGCCAGGGCTGCCCACTCCAGAGCCGGTGGGAGCAAGGAGCAGGCTGGAGCCCCACCGCCTTTCGAGTTGGAAGGGCAGAAGCCCTGCCTTCCCAGGCACAGCAGCAGTCACCCAATCAGGGCTGCAGACCCAGGCTTCCCTGCACTTTCAGGGGCCCAGGAAGCTCCCCACAGCCATGGTCTCAGAAGTACCTGCTCCCACTGCCTGGTCTTTCCCTGCTTCTAGTGCCCGCTCCAATTACAGAGCAAAGTTGTAGCTGGGCCTGGGCACTATCACAACCCAGTCAGGTGTGCATGCTCTTGGGACAGTGCTCACACAGCAGCCCCCTGCCGCCTCTGCCCCCTCCAGACTTTGGGCATCAACGAGCACAGGAAGAGACCACGGTGGGGCTCAGTACAGGCCTGCAGATGCTCCTTGGCAGAAAAGGCTGGGCACCATGAATGGCAGAGGAGGCAGACAGGCTCCTGGGTAGAAAGGGGCGGGTCCCTGATGAGGTCCCACCTTCAAGCCAGGGATAGTATGAAGCCTGGGAGCCAGCCTGTCAGTTCCATAAATCGGGGCGAGAGCTTATGGTGCTTTTTCCAGGCATGCCCATGGCCACCCATGGACCAATCAGCATGCATTTCTTCCCCTCTGAAGTCCATAAAAAATCTGAGATGCAGCCAGACTGGGGCAGATGACAGAACAACTGGCCTGAGGACAGGAGCTACCAACTCTGGGTCTCTTCTCCAAGGAGAGGTGGACCCTCATTGGGATGATCTGTCTGCAGAAAGCAGCTACCCACTCTGGGTCTCCTGACAACAGTTCTACCACTCAGTGAAGCTCCTCTCTGCCTTGCTCACCCTCCAGTTGTCCACACACCTCATTCTTCCTGGATGCAGGACAAGAACTTGGGACCATCCAAATGGTGGGACTAAAAGAGCTTAACACAAACAGGGCTGAAGCATACCCCCCCGCCGACCATGCTCACCATATTGTGGGTGACCAGAAGGAGAGAAGAGTTGCGGCCCTTTTGGGAGCCCAGACCTAGGGGTTCCCCAAGCCAGAGCTGTGACACCCTCTTTGGAGCTCTGCATTACCTGGCATCTCCAAGCTTCCAGGGGCCACCGCATTCCCCTTGTTTAGACACAGGTGCCCACAGCAGAAGCCATGTGAAGTACATCTGATCCAGCTGCAGCCTCACACAGGACCAGCACCTGTGCTGGTGCCTAGAGCTGCCAAGCATGCCACAGCAGCTGGCATCCTAGCTGTGCACAGTGGCCAGACCCCATGCTCACCTGTCCACAAACTTCTCCTGCTCTGCCCCTGGCTTGCCACTGGCAGGTGTGGGATCCAGGCTGGTGCAGGCTGCTAGGCCAAGTGGGTGGAATAAGCCCAGCAAGCACAAACAAAACTCAGGCAGAAGGTGCTGCTGGCCACAGAGGTTTCCAGCTGGCAAAGCCACACCCTAAGGATCTTGTGACACTCTGACATCGAAACTCATGTTCCATGGGCTTAGCTCGGTAAGCAGGTCACTGACCAGTTAGAACACATGTGGCACAGGCTGCATGCCAGTAACGTGCAGCAGGACCATGTAATAACATGTAGCCCTTTCCAAATATAACCCAAAAGGGTAGAAAACACAGAAATCATTTATTTCTTCAACAGGCAAATTGTTTAAATTATTTACTACAACATTGTTGAAACGGTTTACTGAGAATAAGTGAAAGATTAATTTTAAAAATCATAGCTTTACTTTGGATAAAAGTAGAAAGTTAATATCCTGTGGTTGCTGACATTACTTTAAAATCTCTTCTTCCATTCCTGTTAACATACCCTCCACAAAACTGGTTTCACTACTATGAGTGTTATTAAAACGAAACCTAGGCCAGGTGTGGTGGCTCATGCCTGTAATCCCAACACTTTGAAAGGCGGAGGTGGGCGGATCACTTGAGGTGAGGAGTTCAAGACCAGCCTGGCTGACAGGGTGAAACCCCATCTCTACTAAAAAAAAAAAAAAAAAAAAAAACGGAAAAAAACAATAGCTGGGCAAGGTGGCTCATGTCTGTAATCCCAGCTATTCGAGTGGCTGAGGCATGAGAATCAACTTGAACCTAGGAGGCAGAGTTTGCAGTGAGCTGAGATCACATCACTGGATTCCAGCCTGGGTGACAGAGCAAGACTCTGTCTCAAACAACAACAACAACAAAGAAAAAACACCTAAAATATTTTTAGATAGGCATTAAGCCTGGTGAGTAGCATTATCATCAGTCCAACATGGTTTAGATTACTTAACAAGCAGGAAGCAAGCTCATTTGTAGCATGAAAAACTAAATACTGATATAGACAGTCTATGTTCAAAGAATGCATATAAACATACAGGAAATCATTATTTCTCTTAAAGTCATTTGTTTAGCTATGATTGCAGTCTACCAAGTTACAAATAAAGAATTCTCTATATTACCTGTCTATACACATGCTTTCAAGGAACATGTGTACAGCTTTTGTAATTATAATTTTTGTAATTTTTTTCTTATGCTATGTTTATTATTATATAACAAAATTTAATTACGTCTATTGAATCAAATAATAACAAGTCTGGGATTATATTTTGTAAGCTTGGCTCTTGTTTTTCTAGTAATTCATAGTATCAGTCCACAAGATCAGGAATTAAAATTTAACAAAAGAAACACTGGTCCCTCACTGAAAAATATTGATATCTACCCCAAACTGCTAGAAAACCAGCCAGTTATGCAATCACAGCTTTCCCTAGGGCCATATTTTCCAAAATTCAGGACATGTTGCTTGGTAACAGACTAGGCATTAAAGTACATTGAATCAGTCGGTAAGAAAGTCATTGTAAGCTGAGCTGTTCAGAAGAGGACTGGGTCTTTGAGTAAGCATCAGTTACGCTAGGTACAGGCTATATATCCCATTCCTCACAAGCTTGCTACCAGGCAAAATATCCCATTCCTCACAAGTTGTTACAAAGACATCAGGTCATAGATTACATTCAGCCAAAGGTACATATATTATCCAGCAGCCACCAAATCTGTTTCATAGGTCTAGGAAGTTCCAATTTCTTCCTGCCATCACCTAACATGACAGACTCACTCCCAGAGAGACACCAGGGTATCCTGGTGGTGGGACAAACCAGTGTCTTGGTGAAACTACAGTGACTCTTGGGCTTCCCACCACTCATTCATACAAGGAGGCACTCATCTCATGCATGAAAAATTATTCCTAATATCCCTCAGGCTCATTACAGTACATTTCTAAACCAGTATTTGAAGTTCTAAATATTCAATACTAAAGATGTTAATTCCTTATAAGGGTTCTTGGAATAATAACTAATCAGACTCTAAGGAGAAAATTAGAGAAGAATAGCACCCTTTATAGTAAATCACTTTCAAACTAAATTACCACACAATAATGCCATGGTCACATGTTCCTAAAAATAAATTTTTTTAAAAGAAAAAGAAATGACAACACTATATAAAAATTTTATTTCAATAAATAAAATTTATTGAAAATATTTAAAATAGACTGAAATAAAGTCTATATTTAAAGGTAGAATAATTTTAACAAATCTTCAACATTTGGTAATCTCCCATTTTAACAAAGAGCAGAAATTCAGCTGAGAACTTTTGGCAACTATCAGTTGGCAACTAACCGATGAGAAGTTAATGACATTGTTTTATTTTCAATGTAAAGATTGAAAATAAAACAATGTTACAGTTACTTTGTCTTAATCATATAACAGTGGTACAGAGTTACCTTTTAAAATGTTTTATTAAATTAAATAAAAAGTGAGAAAATAGAACAAAGATATTAATCAGTAATAGAGGCAGCACTCGTATAAGGTTAAAAACTTATGAAAATTGTTCTGCTAAATTCTGACTTCGAACCACTCCAACTCAACCTCCCCAGAGTTTCAGGATACAGCAGCTCACCAGTGACTGGAGAGGGCAGCTACCGTTAAAAAGGCTTAACTTCCCCTAATTCCACCACAAAGCATCACCCAAGTAAAACCTCATGGGATAATCCCTTCACACTACAACCTTTCTTCCTTCAATGCCCCTTAGAGAGCATGCACTTCATAATTTAGATGTCCTTTAATGTTTGTGTTAATCAAATTTTAACAATATAAAGAGGAGGAAGAAAGCTTTTGACACATCTGGGATTAAATAAAAAAAGACAGAAATCCCCTACACTAACAAACAGTAATGGAACTCTAGGTACTTTTCCTCCTTTTCTCTGTTTCCCAAGTTTTGTGATGCTGTTACAGGTCTCTTGTATCCAAAAATGCAATTAAAAATAAAATATAATACAAAAACAACACAAAATCATGCAGAGGTATCTCAGTCTGATGTGATGAGAAATGGGATGCCTGAAACCAAATTTATAAGATAAGAGCTAAGTTATGATGGCTCACTTTACAAAAGGCTTCTGTGCATCACCTTAAAGAACACTTTCAGAGAATTCTGTACTCTGAAGCTCCACAGGATCCTTCACTATGCCCTCCTCCGCTATGTCCTACCCTCCTTCAATAATTTAAAACTTGGCCTTAGCTCAGTGCCTGCTGCCCTCTTGACCACCTGGGTCTCCTCTCTGTATCTCTGCCTCTCGCAAGCAGCCTTCTCTCCCTCCTCATCAGTCTCTCTACCAGGCCTGGCCCACAGTACCCCACAGCATTGGATGCTGGCCCACAGTATCCCACAGTCTGTCTCCACTACTACATGTAACACCTTGAGGACCTGAACATGTCATTTCTCTGTGTCTCTAGTGCCATGTCTAGAGCATCACATGCAGAGCTCAACAGATGTCTGCTTCAGGACTGGAATTGTTTCCATTGACAACTATTTCCCAAATAACACATTTAATACTAACAATAGCTAGCATACGTTTAAGCGCTTCACATAGATCACCTCAGCTCACGTCACCTTCAGCTCTCTGAGGAGGTGTTTATCGCCATCTCCATGCTATAGGTGAGGAAACAAAGCGGGGAGGGGCTGAGCAGCATGTCCAGTCTCAAGCCTTTATAAGGGGGTGGGGTTAGGATTGAAACCCCCCACTTCATGTGAAACTGACTTTCCTCTGCCACCCTACTCCATTTTCATAGATTCACCAGAAGAGCAGACATGCAATGCCACTGTCATCAATTTCTCCCACAATGTACACAACAACTGTACCAAAAATGAATGAATAAATAAATAAACAGAAAATAGCATTAGCAACTTGCTTCAGCTATAATATCAGCATGGTAACCAGTCTATGTTCTAAAGAAAATGCACACCTTCTTATTTCTTAAAACATACCAGTATGAAATTCTATAAGAAGCTGCTTAAACAAAAGTAACACTTTTTACTAGAAAAAAATTTTTTTTCTTGCCTCTCAGCTCTTGAGATCAGGCCAGTTCACCCCTGAAGGCAAAAAAGCAAAAGCTTCCCAGAAACATTGAGTTGGAGAAGGATAAATGCAGATTCATGGACTGCAAATATTTCTGACATTTCCCTTTGTTGCCAGGGATCACAGGAGTAATTAGATTTAAAAGAAAAATTAATGTTTAAGCCAAAAAAATAAATGTGATAGCACTTATATTACCTGGAATTTACCTTTAAAATATCAGAGCTATATGAATCATATGTGTTAGTTTTAATCTCCATCCTAATTGGGACATGCTCCAGCGGTGGGCAACTGACATTGACTTAAGAGAATTACACTCCCAGAGGAAGTGATCTTTCTCTCCAATCCACACTAGTGATGGTAATCATAGATGCTGTAGACATTAGAGACAAGTTTTTGTTTAATATGTGTGGACTGACTCCTTCCATGAACATGGTACAAAACTCTAGTGACTAAATGCAATGTGGTATCTTGGATTTGATTTTAGAACTGAAAAGGGGTATTTATGCGGAAAAGTCTGACATTTAGTTGACAGTAATGTACCAATGTCAAATTCTTACTTTTGATAAATATACCACGGTAATGTAGAAGGCTAACAATAGAGAAAACTGGGTAAAGTATATTAAAACTCTGTATTATCTTTGCAATTTTTCTGCCAATCTCAAATTATCACCAAAAAAAAAAAAAAAGATTCAGCAAGCATGGTAGACTGCGCCATTAAGGCTGGCATCTTAGGCTTGATTCTTAAAGGCCCTAACTATAGTCTCTGTTCCAATGGATTCTTGTCTACCCAACCTCCGTATTTAACAAAATCTTCCTGATAGAATGTAGTTGCAATTGCCTCAGGAAAACCTATCATGTAATGTTCACCTTAAGGGCACCTAAAAGGGCAGACAGCAAGTAATTCGTAGGGCTTTTAAGACAGGTTGTATATCTGTTTTTACATTCTTGCTAATAAACACATTTATGTGAAATGGAATGAAGTCTATAAATTGCTTCCACTGTAATCTTGTAAGAAATCACCCTTAACTATTGGAAATTAGAAATATTCACCAAAGCAAAAAAACCTACTAGTTGTGCAGAACCAAAATGTCTCACATCCGTTTGTAACACAATACTCAAAACAGTTTTTCCACTGTAGCTTTTAATGACGAACATATATCAACGTCCCACAGTTAAGCAGGATAGCTAAGATGAAAACAGGTAAGTCGGAGAGGATTCAATCTAGTTAAAAATAAAGCTCAGTTCACCCAGAAGGATATGCAAGAAGAATAACTCACCAGGTATAAGACATAAAATTATTTATAAGGTCAGAAAAAATATACTGTGAACACAAGAAAGCTAGCTAAAACAGTATGATTTTAGGATTTACAGAAGAAAGAATGTGTTTTAAGCCAGGGAACAAGCCCTAGAAAACCCAGTGGCCTTGTGGCTTACAACACACTGGGAAGGGCTCAGATCAGGGGAAAAACATTATTTCATCTTCACAACAAGCTAATGTAGTATGTAGTATCATTCCATTTTACATAGCAAGAATCAAAGCTCTTTTGTAGGTAAAGTAATAACAATAGGCCCAAGCTCAGAAAGCTAGAAAGTAGTGAGACCAGCATCACACCCAGGCTCATTACTTCAAAGTGTTTTCCTCTATCCTGCAGTCTTCCTTGTATTTCATCCTCCCTATGAAAAGTGAGTACAAAAAAAAAAAAAAGAAAAAGAAAATCCTATCAATGCCAATTCACACCTAATTTTATACAGAAAACTTCTAACAGAGACTAATTACAAAAAATATGCTTACCAATAATGTTTCAGAAACTTATATATGAGTATTAGCAAGTCACTTGAACCCCTTCATTTAACCCAGCCACTATGAACAACATAAAGCCTTGCCCAAGCTCACACTCAGGGTCTGCGGCAACATTAAGGGCAAACCACAAGAAAACCTTCCTGGAGTGTCAACTTTTATCCTATGTTGAATAATTTAAAGCAGTATTTTTATGTTGAAACAAAAAATATACAAAACAGAATACTATATCTGCATGAATTTTTAAAATAATACATTGCAGAGAAACTTCAGACTTACAGCAGCATACTTTGAACCATATTCCAAGCCCCAGGGGGTTATAGTCCTGTCCTAGAAGTCGTCCACTTGAAATTTTTAAGAAACATATTAAGTGACTTTTATGTCCTGGTTAAAATTTTATAAACAGTCATGTAAATTAATGTTTAAAAAAAAAGCCCCTTTGGGAGGCCGAGGTGGGTGGATCACGAGGTCAAGAGATCGAGACCATCCTGGTCAACATGATGAAACCCCGTCTCTACTAAAAATACAAAAATTAGCTGGGCACGGTGGCACGTGCCTGTAATCCCAGCTACTCAGGAGGCTGAGGCAGGAGAATTGCCTGAACCCAGGAGGCGGAGGTTGC
>NW_016107428.1:6903308-6921719 GCF_001604975.1 Cebus imitator
AAACTCCGTCTCAAAAAAAAAAAAAAAAAAAAAAAAAAGCCCACAGACTTGAAAACTGTCAGGTTTCATTTCTAAATGTTTCTATGTTTTAAAAATATAATAATAAGGATCTCTTAATTTTTTGTTTATAAAGCCCATTAAAGATTCAATGACTTGGTTTCCTCTAAAAGGTTCATTTTCCTCTTCTAGAAAATGAGTCCCATAGCAGGAACTCAAAAGATGATGATGGAGGTGATGGCAACTATAATGGTGGCAGTAACTTTGATCAGTGTTCTTATATTTACCAAGAGATCATTTGGGCCATCATTTAATATGCAAAATTCTGCCCTCAATAAACATGATCTACACTTTTAAAAATATCTCTTCAAATGATTCAATTACATGAATGTGTAATGGTTTCAATTCTATAAATGCATTACCAAGCAATTAATTAAATATTAAGTTAACACTGTTATCTACATTATTGGAAATTGCCTAATTAGTGGAAAGCAGAGTCAACTGTATTATTTTTAATTATATAAATTAAATTACATAAAAACAACATTACACTATTCTGTTCTCCACATGAGAGGCAGAACATACTTAGCCTCCCCTATTTAAAACTGATTTGTTGCCCAAAGCAACTAACAGATTTTCAAAGTCAGTGATGAGAATCAGTGGTAAAAACACCAGGACTAGAACCCTGGTATCCTTGCATCATAATCCTGGCCTCAACCAACCAGAACACTATGCTCCATCAAAAGCAAAACAAAACAAAAAAGGAAGGCTTTTCTATTGTGCACATCCAAGGCATTGTCAGCACATCACTGTTCCATTGTTCTGCCCATTCTTCATGGTAGCAGTCACAATTATGTGGTCATGCCTGGTTCTTTTCCTAATTCTAATAAAAGAATGAAGAGACAGAATTTCACATTCCTGTAACTTTTCATTCTGCAGAACTCCAAATATACTATTTAAATGCTTCATTCAAAGACTTGGGTAACAATAAATGAGAACAGTCAGGCATCTGGAAACTCTCTGACTTTCTCTTTTTCTGTATTAGTGAAATGCTCCAAAAACTATCAAATGAGACTTCCTTTATCTGTGCAGGGAGTTGCAGTTACCCAGAACCAGGAGAGTGATTTGACTAATGAGAGCAATTCTGGCCATGACTCTCTTGTTTTCTCAGAAACAGAAATCGAATAAGGCTGAAGCTTATAATCACATGTAGAAGCCACAGCATACAGAATCAATGTTCCTACACACAATTACATTGTAATATTTAAGACAAACAAGTGTTCTGGTACTACCAGAGCAAAACCATCCTAAGAACTCAAAGGACTTCTGGCTCTTATGGAACTCCCTACCTGCTGCCAGCAGTGATCAAGAAAACTATTTTGGAAGGGGAATATGGTAACATATTCAGGGGGAAAAACATGTTGCCATCTCCCTTCACACTTTGGTGAGTGACTCAATTTTGTTTGGTAATAGGAACTCATATAAATTATTATTAATACATTTAAAAGGTATTTTATTATTACTAAAAGAGAATTGAGGTGGATTCTGGTCTTTCTGCCACTAATTCTCTTTGTGATCTTGGGCAAGTCACAACCCACCAGAACTTCATCTGTCACACAGGGAATAATGCCCCTCATGCCAGGGTCAAACAGCTATACCAATTTAAAAAAATTAACAGAGAAGTATGCTACACAAATATACATAAATATTACATTAGAACTGACAGCCAGGGCCTTAGGACAAGGAGTGTGTTCATCCATACTCTCCTTCCCTCTTCCACGGCTGGAATGCAGACATGGGGATGGCCAGCTACAACCACGCCAGTGAACAAGTCTACACTAGGAGATAACAATTTGGAAAGTGCCTGAGTGACCACGAAGAGCAACAATGTCTGGCCACTGGCCCACTCACTGGAACTGTCACATGAGAAACAAACATCTCTGTTCTTTTGGCCATTTTCTTACTGGATTTCTTTGTTCTACCAACCTGTCCTAACTAACACAGTTATTAATCGGAGGTCACAAATGAAGCCAGGCAAACCAAATCCCACTCCTACTTGTTTTATTTGGCCCTAACAATGTTGGCCTGCTCAGTATTCTGTTTGTACACTGTTTAATTTTTACTTAGATATCAACATTTAAGAATTAGATTTCATATAAGAATCCAAGATTCCTTGGAAAAAGAAAAAAAAAAAGAAGATCTGGCAAAAATTAATTCTTGTTTACAAATGGCAACACTTGCCTGGAACTGAATAGGCTTGCCCTCTTTGAAGGGGGCATGTGCTATCCAGTTCCCCAAAACCTCCCACTTTTATAGCAGACCTGCTTTATTTAGCTGTCCTGTTCTAAGCAAGCCTGAGTAAATATCTGATTTTGCAACCCTCATTAAATAAATGTGTGGACGTTTAGAATTCTAGGGATGTATACAATGTTATGAAGCTCAGGCCTAGACAGTAACAGATTAAAATAATTTCCACCAAACTCCTTTCCAGGCAGTTCTGCCTAATAAATATATTACGCCTAAAAAATAACTATCCCACTGAGTTCAGACCACCATACCCTTTCTCACCTGGATTACAGCAATAGCCTAACTGGCCTGCCAGCCTTCCGTCTTGCTCTCCTATCAATTCATGGCATCAAAACCAGTGCCACCTTTATAAATTGCAAGCTTAATTCCCTCCTTTCAAATGGTTTCACATTTACCTTCGGATATATCCTAATCTCCTCAACATGGTTTAGGGAGCTGTCTTATAATCTACTTTGAAATACAGTAAGATAGTTATTTAGTTATTCATAAACAACTAAATATAACAATTCAAGTTTCCTAATCAGAAATTTACGCTTACTAGCATTGCAAGGACCCTATACAGGTGTCCACTCTCCGCAAGCCACTACACCAAATCCTAACTGTTCTATGGGAGAAAAGTAAAATTCTACCTTGTTTGAATCATTGTAACTTGTGGCTTCCTTGTTGCGGTGCCTTAAAGTATGTCCTAACACTACACCCAGAGTTTTCCATTTCCTTAAATACACTATCCTCCCTACCATGATTTCTTTGCACATGTTCTTCCCTCTAGAACTCTCCCACCTCCTAACCTTTATCTTGCCAACTTCTACTTCAGTTCTCACTTCCTCCGCAGTATTATCTCTAACCTGAAGACTGGGTTTCATTTTCCTTGATATGTATTCTAATAGCAGACTTCTCTCTGAATTTCAGCTGTCATTTTATGCACAGTGGTTCATTGATGAGGATAAGGTATGCCCAGAAATAATGCTTCATTAGTGAAATGGGTGATCAAGATAAAAAAAGCCCAAGTTCCAGAATGACCTTTAAGAGGAGAGCTGCCTATCACCCTGGTTTATTGACTAATTCCAGACTATTTCATGAGGGGAAATAAATTGTCTTGTTCGATTTTCTGTAATTTGGAGTGACTTTGTTATAGCAGCTTAGCTTGTACCTTAACAAATGCACTAACCTTATTATTATTATTAAATGTTTTTCAGGACTGAGAGATGAGACCATGCTCTTTCTTACCTCTGAGCATTTGCACATGCTGTTACTTATGCTCAGAATCCTTTACCACCTATTAATGTTAACCTAGCTAACTTATAAGCCTCTAAATCACTAATTAAAAATCATATTCTTAGAGAGATTCTTCCCAATCTTGAAGTCCACTGAATTCCTATCACACACTCCAATAGAAGACCCTGTACCCTCTCATCATTACTTCGACATATTTCACTGTTCTTCATTTTCTAAGTCTCAAAAGCACTATAAGCTCCTTGAAGGAAGAAATCTTATCATGCTTGTTTACTGCTGGCATTGGCGGCACCCAGAAATGTGCCCTGCACACAACTGGCATCTAACATTACGATCTTCCAGAGCACATTCCTCCATGTTGGCCACAATGACCTCTGGAGAGATCTTACCAACTACCTTACTATCATCTATATTTATTGCTTATATTATTTCATTTTACTTATAGTAACACAAATAAGGAGAAGGAGAGAAAACAGGTGGAGAAAGGAGGAGAAGGAGGAGGGACAGACTAATTTGACAGAACTCAGCATGGCGTAAGGAACTCTTCTGTCTAGATTGCTCCCCAAGATGTCCTATTAATAAAATATATTCAAAATATTTGGAAAAGGAAGTTGAAGAAAGTTAGATAACATACAGTTTCTTCAGCTATTATATTTATAAATTTTAGGTCCATAGCATGTAAATTTTCTGGTGTGGAGACCAGCTGAATGTCCCATTACTATTCTTACCTTAAATAAGATTGCAATTGTATATTAGCCATGTTTGTTTTAAGACCAAAACAGATTCTTAGCTACTATGTTTTAATTATTTGTGGTAATCAGCAATTGGCCAGCTGATGTTTCGGTGAACTTATAAATTATAATGCTATGAAAATGTTCAAACAGGTAATCTTAACCTCTGTAGAGAAAATCTAACAAAGATCCCTATATTGATTATAAATTAGCAACCAATGACCTCTATTTCCAGTGCTAAGTTTCTAGCATATAAATGTTTATTATTGACATGGGATATTCTAGAGCCCCTTCCATAACAGGAAGCAACCTCAATCACCACAGATAAATCTTGCTCTTTAAATTATTTTGAATCATAGCAGCCGAGACTAATCTTTTTTTTTTTTTCCACGTTATATTTTACCTAATTCTCAATTCTTTCTCCACCCTCCTGCTTTCCCCTTCAGTTTGCAGGCTGCAGGATGGAAGAGCTTCTATTTCTTAATCTCAGCAAAATCACATGTATCCTTGTCCATGACACTGGAAAAGGGATTATAGGTGTAATTTCATTCTTTATTTTCCATTAGCAATGTGTTTAACTAGACAAGAAGCTCTGTTACTGTCACCTTAATCTAGCCTGATTTTTTTCTGCTCAATTTATCTCACCATAAAACAGTTATAAGGTCAATGCTAAATTCCAGAATTTAATTAAGTGAGTAAGATGAAAGCTTTACAACTGCTTCATTTTGCTTTGCATCAAAAACAAGAAACCAAATTTTCCTTGGGACTAAAATATAATACTAGCCTTCTGGAAAATAATTACTGTACATAATTTATACTCTCATTGCTATGAACTACCTTACCCATTGCATCTGCTACTTTGATACTGTTCATGAGCTGTCAGTTGGGATGGGGATTTGATTTGTTTTTCTGTTGCTGCTCCCTGATTTACTGTTGCACACTATTCCCAGAAACCTGATTTCATTTGCTTTCACTGATAATATGTGTCTGCTAAAAAGTCCGGACTTTGTGTCTAAACTAAATGAGATCAGACAATTTGAAAGTAGCATGTATAAAATTGTAGCATCCTTTATAAGATCGGCTATTTATAGTCCTATTTCACAGAAGTATTTCCTGACCACAGGAAAGCTTCAGTCTTGCTGTAAATGAATCTTCAGTGTATGTCTGGGCCTCCTGTCTTTGTGCGAAAAAAAAATGTTACTCTGCTTTGTTCTTAAATTAGGTAGCTCTTCCCTGCTTCATGCACTAAACTGCTTATATGTCAGCATTAATAAACAGTTATAAGTTATTAGTAGCAATGTACTCTGAGATCTCAATTCAGTGAGTGTCAAACACTAGGGAGGAATTTGTTAATTTTCTCCTCTTTAAATAACATATAGCCTAAGGACCATGAAAGAATCTTTTCAGCCTTAGAAATAAGAACGGGGTTGAAATGATAGCTGAATCCTCTTCTAGTCTCTGATGCCTCACTCTATCTCCCATAAATATCAGAAGAGAGTCTGCATATTCTGGTAAATGTAGGCCAGCTGCTGTGATGCAGGAGGGAGAGCTGGGGCTTTGAGATATAAATTTTTCAAAGAGCTAAAAGTAGCTCCCAAGAACCTGCTTAACACAATTGCCTGCCCCAGCCTCAGAAACCACTTCCATTGTCAGTCTGTACTGTAAACAAGATACTTCTTGCTTTTCCTACTCCAGTGGCTTTACCTGGCAGGGTAAGACTGACTAGATTGACCAGGGTAGGGTAGACATCTCACTACAAGTCCTAGATACCAAAATCAAACCCTATTTTAATTGCCACTTAGTTCCCCACATCTTAATGGAGAAATTATTGAAACAGCAAATACTAACTTAACAAAGTGACTAACTCCCCAGCTAATGTATGTCCCCTTCAATCTATACCAATTTGCATGACAAAATGACTAGGAAGAAAACAAATTGTCAATATAATGAAAAAAAAAAACAAAAAAACCCACTCTCCTTCAACTGCTAAAAATGCTAGCCCCTAAGATCTCATAGTTAAAGCTTCATCAGTTTCATTTTTTACAACACTGCCATAAGAGAAAAATAGATTTCCCAGTTTGTGAAAATCAGTGCTGTATTCATAAAGCTGGCAAAGACTCCAAATGAAGAAACACAAAATCAAGATCAGTACTAAGCTAGATGTGGGTGGATCCTTGCCACCACTGTGAGAAATGCAGTCTGTTCACCATGCTAGTTTTGTTATTTCTTAAGCTCCACTTCAAACAAAATGCATAGGAAAGGACAAGATTCCAAAGCTATCAATGTTAAACATTTAATACCATACCACATCAAATTTGCATGCAATGGTTAGAGTGGTGAGCTTGGTATAATGCCTTGGATAACATATTAAAAGATAAGAGACTTGATAAAGGCAAATTATAAGGCAATTTAATTATGAGGCTCTAGCACACTGCACTTAGATCCTATAAGTGAGAATGCTGCATCAAAATCCCTTATTCCCTTACCACATACCTTTCTAGGTCTAATGTCTGTGGCACAATCAACCCTAAATGCATACATAATAGTCCTGAATATTCTCTACCTTACCCTCTCCTCATCTATCCCAAATCATCAGTCATCTTGGAAATGTAGAGGTGCTATGAGTTCGAGACTACCAAAAATAAAGTTAGAGAAAGCAGAAACAGTTTAGAAAAAGAGACCCCAGGGACAAACTGCAATAAATTATTTTATGTTGTCCCTTCACTTTTGTCTAGAATGCTTGAAATGGCTTATTTTGTTATGATACATTGCCTGAGATGTCATCAATTAGAGATCAATTTAACAAGCATGTGTTAAAAAAAAAAATCTAACTACCTCCAGGGGGATCACTAGACTATGAAGAATACAGTCAGATTGCTTTCCAGGCTAACATCTATCAAAGAACCACAGAGGGAAAAAAAATGGTTGACAGAGGCTAAATAATTTGGGAGCACTTTAGAACAACCTGGAAAGGTAATGTGTGCCCTTGAGACTTATATGACTTCCTAAAAACTCAAGGTTTTGGAAAATAAATGCCAATTTTTCTAAATGGCCAAGGATGATTAACAGATCTCATGGACCAGTAACCTGTTCTGTAAACACTTTGATGCTCCTATAAAATGCATGGGATGGGACCTTCTAGCTTTAAAGAACTTCTGAGTTTATTACTCTTCTTGGTACACCTAGGTGCATGGTTTGACACTCTGAACTGTGACATTTGTGAGGGTATTCTGTATAAGGTACTACTGTAAAGGCCACTGGACTACATGAAAGATGAAAAGATCAGAAATGTCAGTGGGCACTTGCTTTCCAGAGGATGTGTCTAACACCCACAAATACTAAAAGCTGGTATGTTCAGCTTCACAAAACTCCTGCTGTCTATATATCTCTGCTCCCACCAACCTTCAAAATTCTTCTATTGACAAGCAAAGAAGCAATTTAAAAACCTTTTGTTGTTGATAACCACTACAGTCTGCCATTTTGTTCCTAGACCTTCTCCCAGGACTAACCTCCAGCTTGAAGGAAAAAAGGAGATTATAGATCTCAAAAAGTCACATAGCAAATGATCTTCAGGAGCACATAATCCAACTCTTCGGACTAGTGGCTAAAAGCCACAGAATCAGTTACCCCCATCATTAATCTGCTAAATGGAATCTGCTAAATGGCCACTGTGCTACTCAAACTGAACATCAATACACCGTTAGAAGGCACTGCAACTCATTTGATCTTTGATGGCTGCATGTTGTGTTGTGTGAAAGACAGCAGCCACTGTAACTGAGCAAGTCCAGAGCTCCCCAAGTTCACTAGGGACACAAATCACCCATATCTCATGGTTTAATCACCTTATTTCAAACACAGGAGGCCAGGAAAGATGAAATTAGTAAAAAGCAAGCAGGGGTGAAAATCAATTCCTTTCTGTTCAATTTTGTCTAAAATCATTCCCACCCTAGGAAGAAGAAAGCAAGCTATTCTTCTTCCTTCTCCCGCCATATCTCAGGCCTCCTGCTCCCAGGAAAGAACAATTCAGTTCCATAAGGAGTGAATGAGCTTTGGTGGAAGAACCTGAAGATCTACACACTACAATAGTTTCCAGAAAAATGTGCTCCTAGACATAAACAGAAAACTGGCAAAGCAATACTGGGGAAACCTGTGTGGAATCTGGGAATGTGTTGTCCATGTATGGGGACTAGGTGGGAGGTAGGAAGATGAAAAGCCTTGGGATGGAAGCCAATAGATCCAAGAGGAATTGAAACATCCAACCCAGAGACCAGCGAGCTACATTCAAAACATTTCTAATTCAATTGAAGCTGGAGATCAGAAGGAGCAAAGCTCTTGGCCTGCCAAGCAGACCAGGTTACAGATGATCAAAATTACGAAACCACATCTCAGAAAACCAGGGACAGCATGAACCAGGAGAAGAACAGGAGAGGCTGAGGTGTGGCTGAAAGGTACTTGTGTCAGAGGCGTTCGAACCACAGCAACTTCATCTTGAGTGACGACTAGGAAAATGAGGCTAAGACTTGCTGGGCTGCATTCTCAGAAAGTCAGGCATTCCTGGCCTCTAGATGCTTACAGTTAAGGGAACAAATAAATAATGTTTACTAATCAGACCCAGACTTGGAAGTGTCCAGATATCCTAATATCTGGAGAACAAAGGCATTCCTAATTTTGCTTTAAAGATAATTATATTGATTCTTGCACAACATTGTAATTGAGAAAATTAATCCTTTATCATAAGCCCCTGTAGCAGATTACATCTCCCCATATATACCAGTACTGTACCTAGGGCAGATGCATTCCTCTTCTTACTTTCGGGAATGTCCTACTTTATCTGCAGCGTAGCTGTCCTTTCACCACTTTACTTAATAAACTTGCTTTTACTTTGCACTGCAGACTCACCCGGAATTCTTTCTTGAGGGAGTTCAAAGAACACTCTCTTGGGGTCTGGATCTCCTGTTCTGTAACACTGGTACTCAATAGAAATACTAAGGAGTCCCACAGAGACAATCAAGTACCTCCATTGTTTCTCTACCTTACCAAGATCTCCCTCCAACCTCCCCGCCTCCTTCCACAAAAGGCATATCCCCTACTGTTTCTGATAAAGACAAACAAGGAAGGTGATAAAGGAGCCAGTGGCTGTCAATTTTTAGAGTATCAATGAGCACTTGGAAAGCTTGTTTAAAATTATTAACACCAGGCCCCGCCCCAAGAGATTCTGTGATACAAGCAGTTCTGGACCACACTTTGGCAAATACTGAACTGTGCTGAGGGCAGTAAAAAGGGTGATATGCCAGCGGGTGCAGCAGCCCCACATTCATTAGGGCAGCATAAAAGATACCCTGCACTTAGCAGTCCTCAGAGAGGTTTCAGGAAGTTTTTACACTCCTGTCCCACAGTACATTTATGGGAGATTTAGAAAGCCAGCTTAGATTAGTTTTCTATCAGGGAAGCCACCTTGGAGGCTGGTTAGTACCAGATTTAGCCAGTGCACCTCCAGCCTTGAGTATGTAAGAAAAAATGACTTGTCTTATTAAAAACTTTCAGTTTTTTAAACTATAGCAGTCTCATGAGCCAACACGTTCTGACAATTTTGTTTCTGCTCGTATAAGATTTTTTCCCAGGTACCTTCATTTTATATGAAGGACAGCTCCAGTAATAAAAGAGAAGAGAGGCCAGCTGGCAGGCTGCTCATCAAAACTCACTGGCAATAAAAGCTTAGCAGTCACCTGGGAACCGGCCACCTCCTTATACCAATCAATGCACCACCACAGCAGCTTCCTCGGAGCTCAAGAACTCTTTGAAAGTGGAAAAAATAAAGGGTTTCCTAAATATCCCTGAAGAAAGGCACCAAGTGCTTCCAACAGTGAGAAGTGGTGATCCGAAAGGGAAGACTCGATTCAACTTTTTCAGTCCTAAAAGTCAGGAACTATTGCCCAAAAGGCATGAATAGTGGCAGAAGTCCAGAAGTGACCAGGAGTCTTAAGCTGAGACTAGAGACAGTTTGGCAGAGAAACTCTGAACACTCCTAAGTTCTCGTCTGAGACACTCAGTCCCTGTAGAATCTCAGGCAAATCACTTAACCTCTGAGGCTTAGTTTTACAAATGTGTGAAATGAGGGAACTCTTCACAGGAGTGGTAAGGCTTATATGTCAGGAAACGTGTGACAACTTTCCCTAAAACTTCAGTCAATAAACAAATACTTTTACATATAGCAAAACTGGGCAAGTAGTCTCACATGAGAGTCCCTTTGGAAGGCCTTGAATTTGCCTTAAATCTTCCCCAACCAACTAAGTATTTTGCTTATTAGTGCTTGAGAGGATCTGAATATAACATAGGTTCAATAGCACAAAAAGAAAGGAATTTTACCACTTTTAAAAATATAAAAGGAAGAGGCCACCTCTTAGCACTACAAGGATGTATGGTACATGAATATGCCTTGTTTAATTACAGAGAATTCCAAAACCAGTACTATCTTTTGTTTTGCTTTTCCCATGTAAAAAGGTAGGAATGTTTCCCAAGCTGTTCAGGATAGCGGATGAATGAGCAGTCACTTAATCTGTTTGTATGTAGGTACTGTTGGAGTGCTGTCTATGTACTCTCTGAACTACTTTGACAGAAGTAGGCTTTTTAATGTAACAAGATAAGTCAACTTGAGTTGTACTATATTTTGGGGACTTCATTCACTACAACTTGTGACTAAACACTATATGGCAAATGTTTTATACTTTTCCCTCAATACAATTTTTGGGGAAAAAAGGTTAAAAATTTTAAATAAACATTTTATCACCATGATTGTTATCCCTTTAAACTTCTAAAAATTGAAAGAACAAGTAGTTGCTCTACTCATTAATGACTTATTTATCAATCTTTAAATTACTCCCCTAGAGAAATCTGTTAATGTCAATGACACTGATCAGAATTTAGTAAACAAACAGAGGAGTATTTGTGCCTAAAGAATCTAATTTTATTTTTCTTTCTTTTTTTAATTTTTATTGTAGAGACAGGGTCTCACTCTGTTGCCCAGGCTGGAGTGCAGTGGCACAATCATAGCTCACAGCTCACTGTAATCTTGAACTTCTGGCTCAAGTGATCCTTCCACCTCAGCCTCCCAAGTAGCTGAGGCTACAAGAGTACAACACCCTGCCTGGCTAATTTTTTTGTAAAGACGGGTCTGATTATGTTGCCCAGGCTGGTCTTGAACTCCTGGCCTCAAACAATCCTTCTACTTGAAAGCTCTGCGTTTATAAGTATTAGCCACTACACCTGGTCAGGAATCTAAATTTCAAACATCTTCTTTTACCATATATTTTTCTAAAACAATGAACAGGAGTCCCTATGAGGAAGCACAATCCTCATTTTAATCACTACACTTTCTCCATAGGATAATCATACAAAGAAATGGCTGGTCATCCCATTTACTGATGACAGAGAATATGACTATCAAGAACTAGAAAGAAAAAAAAAAGCAAACTTGTAAATATAGCATCTTGCCAAGAGACTAAACATAAAAGCATCCATCAATGTGCCCTTCCATCAGTCAGTATATTTATACTACAAATTCCTTATCGACCTCATCCAAGTTAACCTTCACTAACCAGCCACCCAGATAACCAATGCTCTTCATTTCCTGCATAAGACATTTCCTGCAACATTCCTTCTGAGTGATGCCCACTGGACCTCCTGGAAGCCGCTCTGCACCGCTGTATCTATCAGCTGGGTTGGCTGCCCCAAAAAACCAACTGGACTTGTTAACAAACCTCTTTATGCCAACTCTACTTGTTATTGTAATTATATAATTTAATTATGCAATGTAATTAATATTGTGAAATTTAATTGTATAATTTAATTTTATGTAAAGCACAAAAATTTGAGAGCAAAACAAAAAGTGATTATATCTATGGAAACCACATTAGATGCTCTGGAAAGGTTTGGTAAAGGCAGGTAACTAAAAATACTTCTGTCAAATTCAGAATGGCTAAAGGATTGGGAGAAATCTTAAAATTCTATCTAGTCTTATCTCAGATTGCTTCTTAAGAGTCCTTAAGTTCTTTTTCTAATGAGAACATCAAATTGGAAAGCATGGAGTAAGGCTTATGGGTGTGGCTTCTGCAAGAAAGCCCAGAGGAACTCAAATTAGCAGATGCAGACTCAAAGAGAAGACCTCAGTTTTATTTCAAAAGATTGGTGAGTGTGCATAAGGAATAATTTAATCGCCTTTCATGACTCTCTGCTTTAACTGATTGGTTACATTTAAAGATCCCTATAAGAAAACATTTAAAGGTTGTTTTTTTTTTTTTTGCTTTCATTCCAAAATGACAAGTCCCAGAAACCAGAAAGGACTCTATCTTTTAAAAACAAACCCCTTCCAACACCTGAAGATCTTTTCAGAAAAATGTTCAACATTTTCAATAGTATGCAAGAACTGTCTAAAGGAATAATTGCAGAAAAATAGTTATTTCTATGTTTGGTAAATATATAAAGAAATAGCAGAACAAACTGAAAAGAAATAGAATGAAACATAAAAAAGACAAGGGCACAAATTGAGAAAAGTATGGTAAACAAGAGAGAACAAGAGAAAGAGAATTAAAACCACACTGGACATAGAGAAAGGCAAACCCAACCCTGGAAAACCAGAATGACATGAAAAATAAACATTTAGAAAAAGCAGCAGCAGTTAAAACTCATGTTTGAAAAAATTCCTACTGACATGGGAAATTGCTCATAGCATAATTTTTAGATAGTTTATTCACGTTTTAGAAAAAGTAACATATGCACATGGTACAATATTCAAAGGCAACAAGATGGTAAATATTGAAAAGTCTCCCTTATACCCTTTTCTGTCAACCACCCATTCCTCTCCCCAGAAGCAACCACTATTAACAGACTCTTCTGTCTCCTTCTAGGGACAGTCCATGTATACAAGCAGGTGGGTATGAAAATAATATAAATTTAGGTTATAATTTAGGATAAAGAGATATATATGTGCACATATATATCTAGATAGATAAATGGATACAAAGAGAAACACATTATCTATATGTATCTATATCTAATATATATCCAATATATAGATATATTTGATATATCCATATGTAATAATATCTATATAGATAGCTATATATATTAGATATTAAAGTATTATATGTATCTAATACATGTAAAATCAAGCCTCAAAATTCAGTTATAATACACACACATACAGGAAAAAAGGACAGCAATAAGTTTGTCAAATAGTAGCAAGCAATTGCTATCACTAAGAGGTGGCATTTCAGTGATTTTTATTTTTTCTTTTTGCCTTTTCATATTTTCCAGATTCTATGTAGTAATCAAATATTACTATAGTCAGAAAATATTTTAGACATCAATACTTAAGTTAAATACAAATCTACAAGTGAAGAATGTCACATATTTAGATGCCTATAACTTCTTAGAATTAAAAATATGCGTATTTCCTACATAGAACATTCAAGATACATTTTAAAGGCCGACCCAGAAAGACAAATCTGGAAATATTATAATGTATTTTTAATGTATTTGTAAATGTGCATATAATTATATACCCAACATAAAATGCCCTACACAAAGGTTAAATTATTGATCTTATTATAGTTGTACAGATGCAGAAGTAATTACAAAAATTTAACTTTAATGTTGCTATCCTTCTCAGTATGTAATCAACCTTTGTGTGCTGCTGTTCATATTCTAAGGCATGGTTTAGAAACTCTTCTTAGAAAGACAAGGTAAATTGGTAATAAAATATGTAGAGAGCCTTAGGCAGCATTCTCAGGGCATTCAATTCATGTACCCATCAGGCAGTCCCATGCTCCCACATTCCAGGACTCTGCCAGGCAAAGGCAATACAAAGATGAAGGAGGCAAAGTGACTCCTCAAGCAGCTCTCAAAGCAGGCACTATAAAAACTACAGCCAACACTAAGGAGAGTAACCAGTTTTCCTCAGAAGAATTGGCACAGCTCCACTCAGATCAAGACCAGAAGTATAGCCTTGCTCTTCTCCCAAGGCCCCACACAGGCCTCTGTGGGATGGCAGGCCTCCAGCCTAGCCTCTAGCAGGACCAAGTGCCCAACTCAAGCTGGCCTTCCTCCCTCAGCCTCATTAGCCCCTGAAAGGCAGGCTAGAGTGGTTAGTGAGGTCCCATTTGTCCTTAAGCTAAGAAGCATGAGTCTCTCACTGTGAAAGGGAAAGGAAGAGGAGAGACAGACAGGCAAGACCTGAACAGCCATCCCCTCTTCTTTCACTGTGTACACCACAACTCCCCAGCGCCTGACTGCTCTAATCATTCCAGCTGAAAGGCACTGGGAAGTCTCAACCCACGGTTGCAAAACTACCTCACCACTCCACAGGTGCCACCATTTCTGAGAAATGAATTTCAACCCAAGTCATATTTGCATAGCATGATGTAGGAATGAGATAAATAAAGATGCTACTTTTCAAACAGCAAGTCAAATCAGAGGTCCCTGGAGAGTATTTCTATTAAACACTAAGTTGGCCAGATGACAGGTCCAATCAGTTGTGGCAATTCACATCTTCCTGTTGCCACGCCCTTTTTAAAAACTGGCATACCACACACACAATGTGGTAATCTCTGTGGGAATTAAATAGAAAAGAACAGGGGGCAGGAAAACAGGGAACAGCAAAGGAAAAAAGGTCCTGCAGCACCTCAAACCTCATACCTTGCTTTGCTCAAGTCCAGACTTTGCTTCTTAGCCAGGGAAGCTTAGGAACCCCATGAGTTGCCACATTCTAAGTAGACTCCTCTCTCAAGAGCAAGCTCGCCTTAGTGAAACTCGTAAGATGTACCTGTGAGTGGGTGTGTGGATGCGTGTGTGTGTGATCACAGGTATCCAAACACAAACAATGCCAGCATATTCACTGACAGAGAAAATTCTGCCTCCTGTAAGCACATCACGTGGAAGTCAAATAATAGAACGACAGAGGAAACCTGCAATGTCTGCCTATTCAAATCTACTCCCTCTTACAAAATTACACAATTTTACTTCTGGGAACCACTCATCATCCACTATGAGAACTAATAGTTTAGATGGTTGGATGGGCACAAGTCCCAGGACTGGCCAGTCTCAGGGCTGAAACTCCCCAGTAATTAGATTGCTAAAGGGTAAGGACATGAGCTGGAACACACTGAGGGCCATCTCAAGGAGAGAGCATTGACTGAAAACAAAGCCCAATGGGAGAGCAGAAGGAAGAAATGGAGACAGCCATGACCCGACAACATCACTTTACATCAGAGTCAAGCCATCACTGAGACCACGGTACCCCCTGAACTTTTCATTTATACCCTTTTTACTTAATCCACTTCAAGGTGGAGTTGTATCTATCTCTTGCAAACAACAAGTCCTGATTAACAGATGAGAGTTCTGATAGGGAAAATGGAACTGGCTAAGGAGAGTTTCCAATATCACTTGAATGTTTAATCAGCATTAGTTGAAAGCATTTACCCCAGGGCAAGCCAGGGATCATCCTTGGGCGTCCTGCTCTGAAACCTAACCAAGCATACCTGCCATTAACACAGTCTCTCTGAAACCATGTTCTTACATTCAGTCAGCCCTGGCAGCCCTGCAAGTCACTCTGTCTGCTCCATTACACAATAACTTTAAAATTTAACTCTGAGAGAGCAATCAGATTTCCCCTGTTCCCAAGTTCTTAAGAGGATGCATCACTTGGTCCCAAGTACTGAGAGTAATTGAAAACCACTTAATAGATTATAAATTCTATGGTGCCCAAGAGAACTCAATTCCTCCAAATTAAATGCAATGAATTCATTCCAGTGAATTCTGGCATCAAAAAATCGCTTACAGTAGCAAAATGGCATCCTCAATAATTTCCAAGTATGTCTCTTTGACTATACAATCTTTGATGAAATTTTCAATTAAGGAGAACATATCGCTCATACTTTGATAAAGGTGAGTTCTTTGAACCCACATTATTTCGAATACAAGTTGTTGTTTATGCTCACTGCTATAAGAAATTCACAGGACAAGACAAAAGTGCAGCTTTGCAAGTTTACAATAATAGGTAGCTCCTATTACAGCTACCTTTTACGCAAATGAAGGTTTCTTCCTTACAGGCACAAATCCTGTCTGTGGTTACATTCTTTGAGGACCTCCCCTCAGTGCCACTTCCCAGCTCCTTGTCTTAATTAACCCACTCCACAAAGAGAAGCAAATAGTTTTATCCTCAAACCTTTGTCATCATTTGTTTACATGTCTCCCCACTAGGCTTCAGATGACTTCATGACTAGTCTAGCACAGTGTCTAGCAGATGCTCTATAAACATTAGTTGAATAGATTTAATTAACTAAATTTGTCAGAATTATACCAAAATATCTGGCTTGTGGCTTTTATGTCATTGTTTGGTTTCAAGCATCAAGGAACATAGAAGTCTCAGAAATTTGGTATGTGACTTCCCTTTAAGAAACAGTTTATGGTACACAAGTTTTCAACCTTTGTAAAGGTATCCTGCAACCCCAGCTACAACTATCTGGATCAGGGATTGGTGCCTGACCTACCTAAAGATTTCAGCTCTGAACTGGGTGTGAGAAAAACCACTGGCCTTCAAGGTGGTCAGGCATGAGAGCTCAACCCCATGGGTGATAAAGTGTACTGAATAGTGATTAGGCAACGCAACAAGATTCTTTTTCAGTGCAACTCATACAGACAGAGCTGTCATATAGGAGAAGGACAGGAAAAAAAAGCAGGAGAAGCCAAGAATAAGCAAAAGCTGTGAGGACACTAGGGAGAAAGAAGCACATACAACTGCAGAAAAGGAGGAGAAGGAAAAGACAGAAAGAAACTGAAGTAAGCATCGGGAGAGTAAGACACCCACTGAAACTTCCTCTACAATACAGCATGAAGACTCAGTTAATCAAAGGACCACATTAAGAGATGGCTACTGTCTCTTAAATTTTCAGCTATCTTTATCTCTAGTAAAGAGCTGAGGTTGTCAGTTATCAAAATGGATATCAGAAATGTAGAGATGGGTTTTTATTATTGAATTCTGAGATGTTCAAGACTTGTGAATTGACTAGAAATACTTCAGGGGCACCCCAGCATTCCATAATGGGGTATAATCTAGCATGTTCAGAAGGCTGGACTCAAGAACAGGACGCTAGGAGGGATGCTGCACTCAGGCACAGTTCAGATAGAAGATTCTGGCTGCCCAAGGCCAACTGTAAGTGTAACTGAATCCTGCCTTTAAAATAGTGTCATATTTGCCCCAAGCGAATCTCTTAAACAATGCAGGAACACCTAAAAGGGCAGAGTTGTAGACTCTATCAAACTTACAAAATAGGTTGCAGGTGTACTTTTGTGTCCTCTCACAAATAAAGATTTGCTTTCATGTCTGAGGGTTGGGGGCATTGGTGGAAGACTATAGTCCTTACTTACCTCTAACTACTGGTGTGTATTAGTTGTGGATATAGATTCAGGTGCCACCACACAGAAACCAAGGTGGCTTGAACAAGAGCAATATTTATATTTTACATTTAACAGACAAGAGGTAAGCAATACACAGGAAGGGCTTCCACTTCTATTTGCAGGTGGCTCTTTCAAGTCTCACCATCTCTCAGTCAGCAGGAAGGAAGAAAGAGAAATAGCTAGATTTTCCCCATTGGCTAGACTTCATCACATGATCATATCCAGCTTCAAGGTCAGCGAGGAAACTCATCTTTATACCAGCAACTGAGGGTCAACTGAGTGGAATTATATTGTAAGACAACACCCGAAGGACCTCTTCCCTGGGCATCTCTCATCACCTGAGGGAATTCGAGTGAGGTCTTCTTCACAGCATGGATGATTTTAATATAAAAATACAACTCATTGCTTAAATAACACCAATGAGAAATCTACTATGGGCTGGATACAGTGGCTCACACCTGTAATCCTAGCACTTTGGGAGGCCAAGGCAGGTAGATTACTTGAGGTCAGGAGTTCAAGACAGGCCTGGCCAATACAGTGAAACCCTATCTCTACTAAAAACACAAAAATTAGCCAGGCTGTGGTGGTGCCTGCCTGTAAGCCCAGATACTCAGGAGGCTGAGGCAGGAGAATTGCTTGAACTCAGGAGGCAGAGGTTACAGTGAGCCAAGATCATACCAGTGCACTCCAG